>NW_028292582.1:8222837-8582837 GCF_029948245.1 Actinia tenebrosa | reverse complement strand
TTCGATCCAGTATTGAATGCCATCAGTTCGTCAAGAAAAGGCCGTACTAAAAGAGAAGCAAGTAGCAACACAAACCGAACAAGCCCTGCTGGTCATGAGAGGAAAATAACAACCAAGTTCCAAAACTTCGAGAAAAAGAGAAAAAATGTTTGACATCACGAAAAGGATGGGAATGTAATAAATGTGAACTAGATATTTCTGGGAATGTATACTAAAAGCTGAGTGAAATGTAAGCATGATTTTCTGCTCTGGCTACGCCTATGTAAGAGGAATACACTATCAAATGATTATACTAAGGAACATGTTAACAAAATGTCAAAAAATGAGGTACCGTATGTTTTTCCTATGGATTGCCAGGGATAAGCATTTTGTCCAAGCTAGTCATTTTTCTTAACAGAAAAATCATTAACATTATTGAACTGTATGGTGAATGATTGCTTGCGCAAATGCCAAAAATTGTAAGCTTCGCTTTCTTTCTCTGTTTGTTTGCTGTTGAAGAATATACGAACCTGACAAAACTATACCTCTCGAAAAATGTATTTAGCTCCCTTAGATTTAAAAATATTTGTCCTTATTGTTCAGAAAACATTCAAGGTAAAAGCATAAAAATGGCTCGGTGAACTAGCTCTTTATTATGAAACTTTTTATACCTGCAAATTATTATTAAGAATACTATTGACAATTAGAAAATGTATAAAATGCATGCATACCCTTGTACAATTCTTTTAACAAAATGTTAGTTTCAAGTGCATGAGCAAATTTGTGATTACAAAACGACCAATAGAAAATATTGTCCTACGACTGAGACCTATTGCTTGCGGAGATCAACTAATTCTATTTACTGCACTGATTCAAAATCCTGATGCATTTAAAAAATGCATCTTTGCTGCGAATTATCTCTCTAAGTCCTCAGGATTAGAAGAAAACGTCAAATCCTTTCATGATCTATGAAGGTAAGGTTTTCCTATCTCAGGCTGTGCCCTATTACCTATTATGGTATGCTAAAGTCTAAGATGTGTAAGCGAAAGAGTCCTATCGACATTTGTGCGGGATGCATCGCTCGCTCCTGGATGGGATGCATCGCCATCGCCATCGCCATCGCCATCGCCATCGCCATCGCCATCGCCATCGCCATCGCCATCGCCATCGCCATCGCCATCGCCAGCGTCATCATAATCAGGCAATCCTCACGCCAGAAGGCCCCTATAGAGCAGTTTTCGCATGGATGTGAAAAGCTCAGTGCCGTAAGCGTGCAGTGCCGTGACGTTTTCTAGCATTTTAATTTGCTAATTTTTTTCTCGCGCAATGTGATTGGTCTGGCAGTGCCATGACCTTGGCTTGTCCGTGCCGTGTTTATGCCGTGTTTTGGATACAATTAGTCTGGCGTACTCCTTGCCGTGTCACGATGGTTTTCGTTTCGTGAGCTTTTCAACATCAAACGAAAACTGCTCTAACGCCATCACATCATTTCTCATCCAACAATTGAAAAATTTTGGTTCGTTACAGAACTAAGGAATATAAAACAGCAGCCACGCTAGAAAGTGCCCCAGCACAGGACAACACAGCTAACTCCAACTTGAATTCACAGCTACGAAAGTCCTTTGACGGCCAATAACCCCTCACACAGTCTGCACATGTGGAAGTGTTCGTTATGTACTGATTATAATTACAAGGTTGGCAAGACCAACAACATTTGCGACCTTTCTCGGCAATCTGAATGTGTCCTAGAGGGCATGTTGGTTCACATGTAGAGTCTGGTGTGCCCGAGGTTTTTCCCGGCCAAAGAATCCCTGCACGATTGATATACCAGTTCTTGTTATCCCAAGTACCCACGACACGTGACGGAAGACCAGAGCTGTTACCATGGATACTCACAAGAGAAAACATATTTTCTTTAAGGAAATAGTTCTCTGAGTTGTCGTGACTTGAATCTCCTTGGAACAACTTTTGGACCAGAATTTGCAATTCTTCTGCAAGGTGGTGGCTGCTGAATGCCTCGAAGCATTCTTCCTTGGTTTTGTCCCAACACTTTGTTTCCATGTACCGTGAAACAGCGTGCCCAACCTTAACGACACTATTCATAATGCCTTGTACCTCTACGGCACGTCTGTGTGCTACTCTCCTCCTGGTATCTTGACTCTGTTTGGTTGCAAAGGCTTTCAAAGTCTGGTCCAAAACCCCCTGACTCGACACCACCTCCATGTCACATTGATCCATTAGCACCGCAGGGCCATCTTTGTCATCTTGCTCAATCTTTTCCTTCTTACAATCCAACTGCACAATATGGTTTTTGAGCTCTTCTAGGAACATATATTCTGGGGCGAGGGTTAGGATTGTTTCAGTCGTTCTTGTTAGCTCCTGGGTGAAACTTTCTGCAGTACCCATGGCGTCGATCCATATATAATGTGAAGGCTTCCTTGCTCCAACACCTACGAAAATAATCGTAAATATTCCATTAACTGGTCTATCTCAACTACAACAAATTAGCGTATTCTTATTGACATTCCCATTATTATTTTCTACGCGTTTTCCTTCTCAAAAGCGGGTACCTGCAGTTACTATTATCCAATTATAGCTAAATAAAAAATTCACAATCGCTCTCCATACATCACTCATATATTGATTCGAAACATCGCACATTCGCAAAAAGGATAGACTTTTTTCCCCAGTTACTCCTACAGAAAACTGCGCCTGTTATTTCTGTAATGTTACTTTATTTTTACTGGCCATTTAATTGTACAAGTTTTTACCAACTGTTTTAGAAATCCAAAAACAAATTGTATATTTTGAACTAGGGTTTTCACAGGTGGCAAAATAAGAATATAAATAAGAAAATAGGATAAAAAAACAATTTTTACACTTATTTTCCCCTTCCATGTTTCATTTTATCTTTTCTTTTCCTTGCATTTCCTAAATCCATTCCATGCGTCAATTACATTTAAAGTGCATTAAATTAATCAATTCAATCGTATATTTTCCTGTTTTCCCAAATTGTTTTGAGTAAATTCCATAGTTCGTCACTATACTTTTGAGCAATGCTTACCTCGTATAACTTTCAACATCTCCTTATCGTCCGTGAACAACACCACCACACGAACCGCTCCAAAACCATGTCCTAAACGATGCATCAGATTCTTGTCTGTAGAACTATCTTGCTCATCCGACGTAGCATGTTCCAATACCACTGCTAAACAAATGTCTTCCATTTCTGCAAAATGCTTGAATATCAAGTAGTCTTTTAAAAAACGTTGGTTGACAACCAGAGAGACTGACTTCCATTGGAAATATTTGATCAATCCTACGAGGGATTTAGCTCTGTAGTAGCTCGTTTTTATCGATTCAAAGAAATATGGTTGATGCCTGGGGAAACTGCCATTTTCATTGTATATCTGTTCTGAAAATAGAATCTGTGGGATTCGAAATAGGCTAAGTAAAGTAGAAGAGTCAATATCGTTGGAGTTTGTTAATACAGCAACGACCTTTTTTGAGGAAGTCTCTTTCAAAGAATTGCTTTGCTTGTTTAAGTGTAAAATATCCAATGAATGCTCCAATGCAGGTCTTGAACAGGTATCTCGAAGATAGAGCCCAAATGTTACATTCCTAAGCCATGGATTTTTGCTAGATTTCAGCTCGTCCAGAGCAAAGTTCAAAGCTTTTACCCAAAGCAATCCATCCTTGTTGACGACAGTACAATCCCCATTGGAATCTTTTCGATATAATGGAAACAAAGCTCCAAGAATTAAATCACCGTTTTTGGCAATAGAACCATCTTCCAATGACGAAGATGAGACAGACTTTCTTAAAACAGAAATTACTAAGGCAAATGTGCAAAAACTCTTAAAATAAAAATTTTCCATCTTAAAAATCCAAAATTTCCATTCTTTAGAGGCACAGGCATATATGTGAACTAGACTGAAGTCCAAAGGCTATTCCAAACAGTATAATAATGCCTTAATTAACATAAAAACATTTTTGTAGAAGATTCTGTCAAAGCACCAATCGGTCACCTGTTCTGGCAAGCTTGTTTTCGCGGGAAAAGGTGCGCGCGCGTCCACCAGTATTTTGCCACCAACAATACTGGCAAACCACAATAAATAAGCAAGTACGAAAAGCAGGTCGCAGTCAGCACTTTTCAACCAAAAAAATTTCAATTATTTAATTTTTGTCGCACTATTGAGTCGTTTTTATTACGTCTTTGTTCTTAGCACTAAATTTACTTTTCGTTCCTTTTTTTCCCCTGTCGTTTCTACATTAATATCTCGAAGATGCTTAGTTATTATTTTTACGAAATATTTAGTTGTAAACTGAAATCGGAAAACACCAATAGAAGAATCAATTGGTATTCAAATCGGATGATTTTCATTGCTGCGTTAAGATGACGTTTCATAAAATTTAATGACGTATTCATGACGTTGAGATGAGTGAATCCAAACGTTTCCGCAAACTGGAATCATTAATTCTTAAAACAGTCCTCGACTCAGTTGTCTTCGAACGCTTCATTCAATGCACAAATATCTATCTGATCAGTTTATAACCCATATTGGTACGTTTAGTGTTTTTTTTCCTGAATGACGTACATTCAGCTTGGTACACAGGTTCAGGTGATCAGTTCTGTCCGTCACATGTCCTTTAAGTCAGCCACGTGATTAGGTCTGTCAGTCACGTGTCCTTCAAGTAGTCAGCCACATGAACGGGTCTGTCTGTCACGTGTCCTTCAAGTGGTCAGCCACATGAACGGGTCTGTCTGTCACGTGCCTTCAAGTAGTCAGCCACATGAACGGGTCTGTCTGTCACGTGTCCTTCAAGTAGTCAGCCACACGAACAGGTCTGTTCACTTGGAGTGGTTGTAGAGGTAGATCGAGAGTAGCAGAAAGTTCTACATATGCACGGCATAGCTTATCAAAGTCACTCATTGTTACCTCATGTGCGCGTTGTTCTGTGTTAATATCTGCAAGACGTACAAGGTCTTCCACGAGGTGTTCTTTCCCTGGGAATAGTAACCTAAAAAATGGCAGGAAAAAACAGTCATCAGGCTGTCGTGAAAGCAAGGATGATTTAAGCGCAAAGGATAGACAAACTATACTCCCCTGCCCTACCTACAAAGTGAGCAGTTGCACTATTCCCTTATGTCCTACCTTACCGACCATCCTCTGGTTCCTCACAACTACCCACAAACACATTACCAACGTATTCCCTCCCCCCTCTCCCCCACACAAACTACCAACCTATCCCCTCCTCCACACAAACTACCAACCTATCCCCTCCCCCACACAAACTACCAACCTATCCCCTCCCCCACACAAACTACCAACCTATCCCCTCCCCCACACAAACTACCAACCTATCCCCTCCCCCACACAAACTACCAACCTATCCTCTCCCCCACACAAACTACCAACCTATCGCCTGCCTCACACAAACTACCAACCTATCCCCTCCCCTCCCCAACACAAACTACCAACCCCTCGCTTTGCCCTCAAAAGCAAACTAACAGCACAACTCCTCTCATTATCACCCTGCAAACCTTACCCCTAATCATGCAGCTGTCTAAGAACCTGTTCATATTTGGCAACATAAAAAACTACGTACTTGAGAGGGTTGTGGATGAATTTTCTTCTCATTGCATACACTGCCTTGACGACTTGTTCTATAACAACATAAGGAGCAGAAATAAGGGGGACTGGACGAGGAACCAGGTGAATCAGCGATGCATCAACCTGGACAAATAATAAACAATGGAAACTGATCAGAACATAATTAGAGTGGAACACTTAAGTAAAGGCACATGAAAGAGGATACAATGTTGTAACATGTTGCCCACTTATAAAAAAGCATCGAAAACAAACTTCAAATTTAAGAATCAATACTCTGTAACAACCTCTTGGCTAACTCACAGACCAAAGAAGGATTTAGTGTGATGATATATTTAACAATTATTCACTGAAGGCGAAGTGATTTTCAGTAGGATATTTTCCAAGCTGCAGGTCTTCAAGCAGCGAGGTACTGTAAATATCACCATAATCATTGAGCCTGAGGGGATTTATTGTTTATTGCATAATATTTTAGACTTGAATATCAGAGAAAAGTCGAAATTCAGGATAAAAAAACGTTTTAGTTACTTCTGATCTGGACAACTTTCATTGGGAAACCTCATAATCACTGCTCGAGCAGTGATAATCATCCCAGCATCAACAGTGGCTCGACCAATCACAGCTCAAGAAACTCTATGTTCAAGTCTAAAATTATACTAATATTAAATAGATGACAATACAATTGGCTTTCCAAGGTTGCATGGAATACTGAGAATGAGTAGTAAGCACGCTGATTCATGGGGCTGTATTAGACGTCATTTATCTTTTTCATTTCAGGTTTAAGTCTTCAACTCAAGTCACATTTACTTTGGTTATCCGTCTATTTTTCGAGAGAGTTTGCTAAGCTTTTCCCCTTGATTTGATGAGGATGCATCCTACTTATTACCTGTTTTCCATGTAATCTCGGAAAGGCCAATAGGCTTATTTGTTTGTTCCTTCATTCATTTTGTATCATCAACACTACCACCATCACCATCCCCATCACCATCGCCACCACCACCACCACCACCACCATCACCATCACCATCACCATAATCATCATCATCATCATCATTATATCTTACTCAACATACCTTGGGTTTGGGTACGAACACAGAGTTTGGCAGATGGTATTTCTTTTTAACTTCACATAAATACTGAACCATTATAGTCAATCGTGATCTGTCGTAGCTACCAGAGCTTGCAACAATGTTCTATCAAAATCAAATATGAAGATCATAATGTTAGAGATTACTTGTTATTTACTGAGGAAGATTTGGGTTGAAGAAGTTAAAGCAACCCCTCTCTTGGATAAACGTACTTGCAGCTAGAGGGTGTCAGACCTCAGGGTCTGCACATGGCCAACCCAAAATCCTACTTTTCATTGACTGTTCTTGTTTCTCTAGCATTCATTCACTTATTTTCCTCTTCCCCAATTAATAGCATGAAAAAGTGGGTCTAGAATAAGATATTCAAAGATAGATACCTCATCTGCAATCTTTTTTTAAAAAAAGCCCTCCCCTATTTAAAAGTCAGAGGGATGCCCTCCTTTCCTGCTAGCGGAGCCTATTTGCCTTTGATATTAATTGGGAGGGGGGGGGGGGAGGAATAGACTAAGGCCAATGTAAGCCAATGTACGTACTGTATTTATTGTGCATGTGGGGGTAACTTGGCAATGCTGTCAATCAATACTCCATTTTACAGTTTCATTCAGTGACCATGAATAATAGTTCCAAGTCGAGGTTGGAGTTGCCGCGCATGATAAACTATAGTTTTGCTATAGTGTAACTGTAAAAAGAAGTATTGATAGCCACCACATTGAATTACATTTGGTCGTACACATTAATGTGTATCCAGTAAAAAAATGTTTAAAAACTGGTTTTGTTCATCCACGATCATGGACAGTAGTATAAACATGTAGGGTCAAAACAAAGGTCCCACCTTTTCAAATATCAGTCATGTATTTTCATGTATTTGAATAAAGTATTATTTTTATTAGAGTTTTCCTCCTTCCCACCTAAAGAAGGAAGAGAAAGAGAAGAGACTCTGCTCTCAGGGAACTGCCCTCCTCTCCCAAAAAAGTAAAAAGGTTAGATAGATACCTCAGCAACTTCCTTCTGAAATACAAGTGACATAGGTGTCCTTCCAAACTTGAATGGGCCTGCCTTTTGTGGAATAGCCTCTAGCCACTGGAGCAGCAAGGGGATTGACACAGAAAATGGCAGATTACCAACCATCCTTACTCCAGGAACAACTAGAATGAAATGTGATTTATGTTTCTTCAAGCAAAAGCTTTTCTCGCAAAAACATTCATTCACCTGGGTTGAGACCATTCTATACAAAAACATTCCAAGCTCCAGGGGGATTCAAACCTGTGACAGACTCGTACCCAGTCGTCATTTGTTTCACGCTTTTTTTATGCACAGTGGCTTTTGGGAAGGACTGAGAAAAAGTGATGCACCATGAACTCACTAAATTCTTCCCATCAACCACAGCATGAGATCAATAAGACAAGAGAAGCTATCTCAGATTCAGTTTGATTGAACTCTGCATCATTAACCTTCCCATCTTTTTCTTATTGCTGAGTCTATTCATTTCATTACTTTTGTTAGTATTGTATTTTCCACGCATGCTTGTCATCAGCAGGTTTGTTGCACAGTTATGTGCAATTAAGAGAGCATGCTCACTTTGTGACCAGTTATGAGTTTATCAAGTTATGCACATGCATGCTGCAGGCTCAATTTATGTCAGCCACAAGATTTTGTGTCTTTATGCCCGAGCTCTATTGTCCAGGTTTTTGTATCTGTTATTGATTTACCTGCTAGTGTAAAACTGCTCGGCAATGGCAGCCATGACAGGAGGCATAACGATAGTATCTTTTCCCCTGGGAAACTGAATCCTTTCTAATGTAAATCACATTAGACCAGATTCAATTGTTCCTGCCTCCTGTCATGGCTGTGCCATCACGTGATGGTGCAAAGCCTCTATAGAGTATCTTACTAATGATGTCTTCTTAAGCAATATAATAATTATACATGCATACTGTATATACAGTACCTCCAGGTTCCCATGGTGATGGTTCCGTGTCAGGGAATGCTGAGGGGATGTCAAACTTCATGATATCAGCATGATAAACAGTCATTCTGCCTTTTGCCGCATCTTCAAGAAGCTGTCAATGAGAAGAAACAACAGTAATTAATGACACATGTGTAAGATTAAAATAGTCCAACATGTAGTGGATGCCATTTTGTTTAAGCAGTTCTGCCTTACAGAATAGACCTATCCCGAATTCGCTTGACTGGTCATGAAACAATGGTTTCGAGTCGAGGTTGAACTTGATGAATAAAAGAATCAAGTTCAGTCTTGACTTCAAACTATTGTTTCGTGACCAGTCAAGCGAATTCAGGATAGGTCTATTACCATGGGTCCATAACAGAAAGACATTATTTTTGGTTGCAGTATTTGAAAGAAGCTTTTGCCCAACCAGACTGGCTGCATGTCAGGTCAATCCTCGTCCCTGATCTGACATACAGTATGACAGCCTTATAGAAAAAAATATTAGCAGCCTTGCAATCAGTGAGTGTGTTATATTTAAAATATTTATAATTTCAGTATAATTTTAGACTTGAATAAATATAGTTTTGCTCCCTTTGATTGGTCAAGCGACCAGTGATTCTGAGACGATAATCACTGCTCGAGAGGTGATTATGATGTTTCCCAAAGTTTGCCAGACACTGTATTCTAGTCTTTAAATGCCTCTGATATTCAAGCCTTAAAATTATACTTAAACAGTTATTCCCCTCAGGCTCATTGAACAGGGGGAATATTTACATTGCCGCTCAAAGACTCACAGCTGGGTATATATTTGCAGATAATCACTTTGCTTCCAGTGAATATAAATAATCACCTGTAGTGATGGTAGGAATCTCTTGTCCAGTTCCACAGCAGCGACATGCCTAGCACCAGCTTGTAACACAGACCTTGTAAGCGAACCTGGTCCAGCACCTACTTCACATACATAACAGTCAAAAACATCTGCAACCTTGGCTATTTTATCTGGAAAGAAACAATTGACATATCATTTATGGGTAGTATCGCTGTCGTCTTTTTACCACTGAGTCCATACGGGTCTGGTCGCTTGTTCGAGTCCTGATGTTGCTACCTGAATTGAGTTCATTTGATGTGTTGTTCTCTCCTATGCTATGAGGATTTTGTCCGGGTTCTCTGGTTTCCTCCCTCTGTATACATCAACATGTGAGTTGAGCGTTGTGTGCATAGAACATCGAATGTAGTGGTAGTGTGTGTGAGTGAAAAGTCTTCAAAGTGTGAAAGCGCTAGAATGACTAGACACTTAATAAACATATTATTATGATAATTATTTATTATTATTGAATTTGTATGACAATGACACCACTGTTTTATCCCCTAACTACTATGTGTCGTGCTTCTAATAACACTTCTCTCGTGTTGCCAACCCCACAGGCTTTATATTAAGTGAACAGAACACGTGCACGCGTCTTTAATAGTAAGCTAGCTCAAGCACTAATTATTGATATAAGTTTTAAGTTACCAAATTTTAACAGAATATTATAATATTAGATTGTGAATATTCTTCATTTGGGGGGAGCTGCACAATTTCATACAGAGGTACATTGTATAATTTTCTTACCAACCTGTAATATTGAGGTCAAGGATAAAATTTTGACTGAGTTGTTTCTGCGCCGACAGCCCATAAACACGAAGCAAATCCGACACTTTAGGCATCGGAGGAAGTCGAACTATCCTAGAATGAGCCATTTTCGTCTTTTTTCCAGCAGAATTTTGGATATTATTGAAGTTTAATGAAGACAAAGACAAACAGTATTTTTATCTTTTTCGTCCGCCATGTTGAAATATTGATACCGCTGATGAAAAGTTCTGGAACAGGGGCTCATACCACAGGAGGCCCGTACAAGATGATTTTTTTTGTCTCCAAAAACACCAAATTTCATTAAACCTTGTTTTCCTTGTTGCATTTTGCTTTGTACACGCTTAATTTTTTTGCCGAGTCGCTTTATCTGATTTTTATTGCTTGTACAAAGTTTCCTCAAGGGTTTTTTACTACATTTTTAAAATATAATTAATTCTTATTAAAAAACTTGACGAGAACACCTAACCCCAAAACACGTTAAAGTACATGTGGAAACTGCTTTATCAGGGCAGATCCAGGATTTTATTCAGGGAGGGGTGCTGCGCACAAAGTTAACTCAGGGAGAGGTGCATCCCTTACAACCAAAGGGGAAAAAAACAGTATTGGTTATCTTCGAAGTAGGGGCACAAAGTTGAACCAGAGAGGGGTGCGCACCCCCTGAACCCCTCACCTGCTTTATACACAGCAAGGGTCCACTACCCCCCCCCCCCCCCCGCCCTACACACACATACATCACGACCTCTCCTCCTGTGAGAATCTAACAAACGCATGCCAAGCAGGAAGGCTCAGTATCCTCATCACGTCACAAGGTCACAGGGCACGAAGCAACACAAAATCGTTTACTAGCGCTCAGACTTTGTAAGCGATCTTGGCAGGGTAGGAAAATATCAAGGAGTCGCTTCAGGTAAGCCCGTATCATAAGCTTTTATTAATAAACAAAAAGCATGCAAACACCTCTGCAGCCTCCAACACTATCCCAGTCCGAATTCTCCTTTTCTACAAGATGTCTTGGAGTTTTACTATAAAATTATAAGACGGCTTAAAAATCGATTCAACGCAGACTAGAAAATGCTGTCGAGAAAATAATCTTTAAATTTGGCGTTTGTTACAGCAAAAGATATCTACGTCTGTAGAAAACCAAAATTTTTTACTTAGAGAAATTAATATTTATAGATAGGAGTAAAACTTCTTAACGAGGTATCTTTTTCCTTGACTTGCATAGAAAATCTCTATTTTCTATATCTCCCTATGTGACTTAAATTTGGTACGATTCATACTTTTATAATTACTCTTTATGAACCTTACAAGTCCATGAAAATCACGTATACTACAAATAAATGTCTATCTTCATATACATCAATTTTTGCAATTTTGACTCTCTGAGAAAAGTCTTTTTGATTATATTTTCAAATTAAATAAACTAGAATATCATCAATAGACGGAAGTTAAGATGTACAAAATGCATTTGAACCTACAAAATGCATTTGAACAATCAAATTTGGGTTAATCTCTACGCGAAAATCCTAGTGATATAAAATCGCATGGACTCCTCGTTAAAAACAAACAAACGCCTTTGTGTCGTGACAGTTTACCAACTAGGACTTCAAAGTAAAAACAATCTTTGCAATCAATTAATCATGATTTTTCTCATATCAAGATAGTCAAAATATTCTGTTAAATCTATAGCATCAAATTTTAGCTTTGGTACCGAGTATGGTACTACTATGTATTACGTAATTCAAAATTTACTCTAGGTCTTACGTAACTCTGTAATTAGATATTTATGTCAAAGTTGAGTCGGAATTTAATACTACACTAATTTGATATTGGTGCGCACGTTCTTTTCTTTTTCTTACCTTTTCATTTCCTATTAATATTATTTCTTAATATTCAGTCTTTTATATCATCTTGCATTTTTTGCTTTCTTTTGTTTTGCTTTCCTTTCCTTCTCTTTTTCTTTTCTCGTTCCTGTTCTTACATTCCTTCCTTCCTTCCTCCCTCCCTCCCTCCCTCCCTCCCGAATCGTAACCTATGTGACCTCGCCCTCTGTCTTCTCGTATTTCAAAGACATTAATTCCACACGCGTATCAAATCGTACAATTTGCTATCGCAGCAAAGTAGGTTTTGGTGGATGTAACGGCACAAGTGTGCCTCAGCCGATAATCGACCAGTTTATAGATGAATTATAGTAGCGTTATTTAGGTTACCAGAAATATACCTTTTGTGTAATACGATATCTTGGCGTCCCTTGTATTTTAGTGCTGATTTTAGGATGGAGATTAAAGGCCTTTTTCAGTTCGACTGTGATGACGCCAGCTAACGTAAGAGGGCCTCGAAAACTATCGAACGAATAAGACCTTGACAACACACGAGAAAATCTACACATGTAAAGCTCTCTCGTTCAAATCTTGAACGCCTTTAATCTCCATCCTAAAATCAATACTAAAATACAAGGGACGCCAAGATATCGTATTACACAAAAGGTATATTTCTGGTAATCTAAATAACGCTACGATAATCATCTATTTAACTGATCGATTATCGCCTGAGGCACACTTGTGCCGTCACAGTGGACGTCAATCAAGGCGTTTCCATGACATCATAGGCATGTGCCCTTGAAAACTTTGTGTTTCCTGCGAAAGGGAACAGCAAGGGAACACTTTGATTGACATCCCCCAAAACCTTATTTTCGCGCGACAGAAAATTGTACGATTTCGTGCGCGTGATTGAGAAGCGATGTAATTTTCCCGTTTCAAAATCATCACAAAGACTATTTGAATAACGTATTATTAATATTCAAAGAGATCTATAATTGGTTTCCACAAGATCATGGTATGAGTCACTACTTGTATTGAAGAAAGATGTCGAGTATTACATAAGATCGTTAATTGATGTTCTCTAGAAAAATGGCTGAAAAACA
The DNA here is from genome assembly GCF_029948245.1 of Actinia tenebrosa. Taxonomy (NCBI): domain Eukaryota; kingdom Metazoa; phylum Cnidaria; class Anthozoa; order Actiniaria; family Actiniidae; genus Actinia; species Actinia tenebrosa. The sequence goes on along the minus strand of NW_028292582.1, from coordinate 8,569,657 downwards.
AGCACTGGACCTGCGATTTGGATGGGGAAGGTTCCGACCCTCATGGCTTCAGTTTATGAACCATATCAATGGTTTTATGGTGTTCTTGACTATCTACTCTATGACCCAAGGTAAGACAAGTTGAATTCTTGTGTGGTGTGTTGCAGGGTGGTGGTGGTAGTGTGTTGTGGTGTGGTATGATGTGGGGAGGTGTGGTGTGTTGTGGTGTGTTGCAGGGTGGTGTGGCCATGGTGTGGTGTGGTGGTGGTTGTGTGGTGTGGTGGTGGTTGTGTGTTGTGGTGTGGTATGATGTGGGGAGGTGTGGTGTGTTGTGGTGTGTTGCAGGGTGGTGTGGCCATGTTGTGGTGTGTTGCAGGGTGGTGTGGCCATGGTGTGGTGTGGTGTGCTATAGTGTAGTGTGGTGTGGCATGATGTGGGCAGGGGTGGCATGGTGTGGTACTCGGTGTGGTGTAGTGTGGTGTAGTGTGGTGTAGTGTAGTGTGGTCTGGCGTGTCCATGTTGTGGTGGTGGTGTTGGTGATGGTGGTGTTGGTGGTGGTGTTGGTGATGGTGGTGTTGGTGGTGGTGGTGTTGGTGATGGTGGTGTTGGTGGTCTTGGGTGGTATGGTGTGGTGTGGTGTGGTGTGGTGTGGTCTTGGGTGGTATGGTGTGGTGTGGTGTGGTGTGGTGTGGTGTGGTGTGGTGTGGTGTGGTGTGCTGCAGTGTGGCGTGGTGTGTTGCGGGGTGGTGTGGTGTGGTGTGGAGTGATGCAGTGGGGTGTGGTGTGGTGTGGTGTGGTGTGGTGTGGTGTGGTGCGGTGTGGTGTGGTGTGGTGTGGTGTGGTGTGGTGTGGTGTGGTGTGGTGTGGTGTGGTGTGGTGTGGTGTGGTGTGGTGTGGTGTGGTGTGGTGTGGTGTGGTGTGGTGTGGTGTGCATGGTGTTGTGTGGTGTGTAGTATCTTGTCATCGTCCCAGTATCAATCTCATTGCAATCTATATCTTGTCAGGAATGATTGTCAATGGGTTTACTTCAGTCAATTTACCCGCGTTGGAAAAGCGTTTCGAATTCACCGGCAAAGAACTGGGACTCATCGCATCGTCCAATGAAGTTTCTCAGATCATCCTAGTCGGTTTTATAAGCTATTACGGTAGTTATGGAAACAAGGTTAAATGGATTGGATACGGTTGTCTGCTTGCAGGTAAGTAAATCAGTGATCGTCCCTATTGATCTCCGTCAACTCTGATATTTTCAGTATCTCTTCCGCATAGAAGAATTACAAAAGTCGATTACTGTTACAATAAATTAATAATTATTACTGTGCGCAATTATAAAGCACGCGGGGATTGACAGAAAACTCGACAAGCGTTAAGAAGCACTCCAATCCCAGAGTAACCTATAACTTTTCATTGCACAGCAGACGTGTTTTTCTTCATCGAACACTGACCAATCAGAAAAGCCGTTCTTATGAGGTTATGAGGTGCGCGTGCTGAGTACTCTCATAAGGCACATTTTTGACCAATCAAAAAGCGAGATTTTGACAGGATTTCTCATATTTTTATATTTCAGGCATTAGCTGTATTCTATTCGACTTACCGCATCTTCTAGTTGGTCCTTACGTAATATCCAAAGGCCCCAGTAACTTTGGATCTCTCATCAAAGATGTCTGCAAAATCCACGAAAACGCCAACTCCACCATCGATCCATCTTGTTCCTCCGTCCAAGAGAATAACTGGTACTATCTGATGATATTCTCAGTGTCTCAAATCCTTATAGGCGCCGGAACATCTTCTCTGTATTCCCTTGGACCAGCGTTTGTGGACGAGAATGTTCACCCAAAGTCAGCGCCGGTTTATCTTAGTGTATGGTTTGCCGCAACCATGCTTGGTCCAGGGATAGGGTATATGGCTGGAGGTGCACTGTTGGGTATCTTTGTTGATGGAACTCCGGTACGGAATAGCGACCTGTTATAAGATAGGGTGTAAAAAGTCCGATACACACTTGTATTACAATCATAAGAGTAAATGCCCGGACACAATGCGCTACTTTTTCTTGCGACATTACAAGCAATAGACCTCTTGCATGTAGCGTCAAAGCAGCTCAATTTGGAGGACAAAAAAAATCCAATCTCCTGAGAATAATAAACCTATTGTTATGTCCTCCAAATGTAACTGCATTCCCACGTGCCGCGATGGGTTTGTTTGAGCGCGGTAATCGATCCTTTATTTATGTATTATTGGACGAGTTACGTTGCAGAAGTATTCACGCGAGCAATATTTTTTTTGCGCGCAACATCTCAGATGTAGACTCTACTTTTACAACATTTGCTGGGGTGAACAGTTGTATCGTGTGTCTGGGCCTTAAAAGACAAACCCAGACTCCTTAACGTTCTGTATTAACAGTTTGGTGATGATTATTTCCGTGCTTGAAGTGGGAACCAGGCCATGCGCGCACCTCATTGAGTTTACGTATGCATACGTAGACTCAATGAGGTGCGCGCGTGCTGCTGATGCAAACTCATGCAGCAAGTGTTAACCACCAGCAATGCGCAGACTCGCTGAATATTATCTTTGGCAGATGTGAATAAAAGACACGACTAAGTCTCATTCTCTTGAGAGGAAGATTCTTTGTTTAAGTCGTATCCATATTCAAGTGTCTTCTCGTGTGCAACCATTAAACAAAGAAATGATACTCTAGGGAATGACACGTGGTTTGAAATGGAATACATTACGCCCAAGCTTAAAGGTTTATTAGTTATAAATCTGAATGATACTCACCGTTAATGTCAAACGTTCGTCCTCCATACTAATCTCAAAGTGGTCCACCTCTTTACAGCCTGCGGGTTTAAATTTACATCCACGTGACCCCCGATGGATAGGGGCTTGGTGGATCGGCTTTCTGATTGGTGGATCCATCCTCATCATCTGCTCCATTGGCATATTGGGATACCCAAGGGAGTTACCAGGCTCCAAAGAAATGCGCAAAAAGGCAATAGCAGATGGCGATCTTCCTAAAAACGACGAGAAAATCCGAGGCAAAGTCAACGAGATCATACCAGCTTCTTTGAAGCTTTTCAAGAATCCAACTTACATGTTTAACACTCTTGGACTGTGTGTGGCGGGGCTTATAGGAGGAGGGATGTCTGGCTTCTTTACTAAGATCTTGCTCACCAAGTTCTCGATGCACCCTATGTATGCTGGCCTGATAATATCTGCAGCTTTCATCCCTGGAACTGTTGGTAAGTGAGAAGATTGCTTTACCCTTCATAACACTATCTGAGGTAGAAAGACAGAAAATTTTAATATGAATGAACTGAAGAAAGAAAAGGAAAAAAGAATCATTACTGAAGAGGTCGTGCACATACTTACCTTGCAAGTTGCGTGTAAACCTATTCAGAGAGCAGAGGCGTAGCGAGGACCCAGGGATTGGGGAGTGGGTGCTGGGTACCAAGAATAAAATTACCAAACATTTAGTGCACCCCTCTCCTCACGTGCCTCACCCTCCCCTCTCCTCAAGTGCCTCACCCTCCCCTAAGGCCCCTATGAGGTAGTGCCGGGGAAAGCTGGAGAAGCGCACTGGCGGTGATAGTCTCCAAGTTGCTTCCCTCAGTTTCATATATTCCCCCAAACCTATTATTGGTTAATCTTTGCTCGTTTCTTTTCCAGGTGGAGTGTTAGCTGGCGGATTCCTGTGTCGACGTTTCAAGCTGAAGAAATCCTGCAAGCTCTCTGCCAAATATTCTGTCATTCTAGAACTGATTTCGACCATTTTATTGGTCTATTTGTTTATTCCCGGATGTCAGACAAATGAGATGGTTGGAGTCACACAACCCTATAATACAAGGTATTTTAAGTTGAGACGCATTATACCTCTTTACCTTGAGCGTAATGTGATCCCATTTCAGACCACGTGTCATTCCCTTAGCGGCAAATAGGGAAAAACAAAGGCATCTTTATCCTCTTGCAATTTAATTGTTCCTCTAATGTTGTCCTTCATACCTGTGCCAAAGTATGTTCCAGAGATATGCAGTTGTTTTACGTTTACTATTCCCTTATTGCTTCTTGTTTTTCCTCCAGTGTTTCTTCTGAGATTTCCCTGATGAATACTTGCAACAAAGACTGCTCATGCTCTATAGCCAAAATGAATCCTGTGTGTGGTGGTGAGGGGAAGACATTCTTCTCGCCTTGTCATGCAGGATGCAAGAACCCAATAGGAAAGACGGTGAGTTGTTGTCTTGCCTGGTGCAGGGCAGTAGCCATGGCCAGTTTGGACAGTACGTAGTCCGGTTTCAAAGAAAGCAAATGGAAAGCAATTTCTCAATCTTGCAACTAACGCACTAGTGTTAATTGAAGTATTATGATCATCCGGGTGGATGTAGTCCTGAGAAGGACTGTTTGATGTGACCGACGTTTCGACAATCTGAGCGGAAGTCATCTTCACTAGTGGCTACCGACCGGCTGCGATGTCTAATAAAATCTTTAAAACTGTCCATGGTTGTATAAAATGACGTTCTAAGTTTTTATATTTCTTTTGCTGATCGATGCAGGGCTATGGAAACTGTTCCTGTATCCCATCATCCATAGCAGGCAGTGGTCGCACGGTCACCAAGGGATTTTGTAACCACTCCTCCAGCTGTGTTTACTTGGTCCCCTTCATGCTCTTGTTGGGTTTTCATTTGTTCTTTGTGTTCTTGAGTGGTGTTCCAACTAAGATGGTACTTCTGAGGTGAGTAAGTAAATAGATGGATGAATGGATGGGAGGGAGGGAGGGGGGGGGGGGGAGGAGAGGGAGGAAGGGAGGGAGGGATGAAGGGAGAGAGGGAGGGAGGTAGACTAAGGGATGGATGGATGGATGAAGGGATGAATGGAGGGAGGGAGGGAGGGAGGGAGGAAAGGAGATAGGGAGGGATGGATGGATGGATGGATGGATGGATGGATGGAGGGAGGGAGGGAGGGAGGGAGGGAGGGAGGGAGGGATAGATGGATGGATAGATGGATGAAGGGATGGATGGATGGATGAGATATGTGGAAGACATGGCATAGATGGATAAAAGAATGGGAGGGTGACGACATATGGATGAGTAAATGAGATAAGATGGAATAAATCAAGGACTTGCATTTTTGCTCTTTTCTCTGCAGATGTGTGCCTGAGAACCAACGTGGCTATGCTCTTGGACTGCAGTTCGTCTTCGTACGTCTTCTTGGCTTCCTTCCAGGCCCTCTCTTCTACGGTGCATTGTTTGATGAGTCCTGCGCAGTCTGGGGAAAGAAATGCAAAAGGAAGGGAAGCTGCCAATATTATTTCGTCGACAAACTTTTCAACTGGTTGGGCGGATCGTCTTTGGTAATCGGAGGTACGTGAATATATTCTTACCATCCTACGATGGCACAGAAACACTCAACGCCATGTGCTATCAACCAGAAAGTATTCTATTGCTTGGTATCAGCTGAATGAATTCCATTACCAACCTACAATTAATGACAGGCAAACACTGCCCGTCATGTGCTACCAGAGAATATTCTATTGCTTGGTATCAATCAGCTGAATGAATCTCATTACCAGCCTACAATGACAGGAAAACACTGCCCGTCATGTGCTTTCAACCAGAGAGTATTTTATTGCTTGGTATCAATCAGCTGAATGAATCTCATGAATCTCATTACCAGCCTACAATGACAGGCAAACACTGCCCGTCATGTGCTATCAACCAGAGAGTATTCTATTGCTTGGTATCAATCAGCTAAATGAATCTCATGAATCTCATTACCAGCCTACAATGACAGGAAAACACTGCCCGTCATGTGCTTTCAACCAGAGAGTATTTTATTGCTTGGTATCAATCAGCTGAATGAATCTCATGAATCTCATTACCAGCCTACAATGACAGGCAAACACTGCCCGTCATGTGCTATCAACCAGAGAGTATTCTATTGCTTGGTATCAATCAGCTGAATGAATCTCATGAATCTCATTACCAGCCTACAATGACAGGCAAACACTGCCCGTCATGTGCTATCAACCAAAGAACTGAGGCAATCATATACATAAAATAATAAATAATTATAATCATATAATAATAAAAAAATACTAATACTATTGGCATTATTCCTAGGGATTGCGTTTGTGTTTTTCTACTTGTCCTACTGGTTCTGCAAGCCTTGTCTCGATGATCCAAACGACAACGAAAAGAATGGTGCAAGCTCCTCACACGTTAATACAACGGACGCATGCGCAGTACCCATGAAGAGCCTTGAAGAAACTGAGTATAGCACTAAAGTTTAGGACATTTAGGAAGACTGCCCGAGTTATTATCGATTACAAGTGTACGAGCTATACTATAAAGAGGCGTATCTAGGACTTTGAGTAGGGCGTCAAAAATTCAAGAAGATGCACCTCTTGCTTTACTAACCAACTAATTCCAAAGGGGGGGGGGGGGGGGGGGGGGAGAGGAGGTCAAACAAACAAGACGCACCTCTTTCTATGCTAACTAACTAGTTCCAAGATATATATAGATACACCCTTGGTATTGATTACAAATTTAAGGTTTAGTGCACATTCTGGATTTTAAAAAAGTGCATTAGCTATATGTATATATTTGATAACGTAATTTTATTTGTTCATAATGCTAGCAGTCGTAAGTATCATATATAGCATATTCTATTCGATACATTATGTATGAAACCATTCTATCTTATTATTATACGTTTTACTCACTTTTGATTGGACGAGAGCCCTCAGCCAATTCCTGATATCATAGGTTTTTCTGCAAATACATTTATCGTGTAAAGTTAATTCAAGGTTACAATAGAAAGAGAAATTACGCTTGCAATATAAAGGAAATGCAAAGGAAATTTGAGAACTTTCAAAACATCACGACTATCTTTAAACCCCGAATTGTACAAGAACATTATGAGATTTTTTGTTTATAATACACTTAACAAAATTGAGCAACTTAATTGGGACTCTACAGAGTACAATTTGGGATTTAATTGTACTCCTCTTATCCAATCAGAATCGAGTAATTTTGTAGAGTGCATCATAAGAAATGAAATCTTTATCCCTAATTTACAAAATTTGCCTTAATATTATTGACTACTGTAACGTAGCGTAACTAGTAAATGTACTGTAAGCCCTTCACAAAGATGTTCCAATCGAAATTCTAAGTAAATTTATTAGCTATAGTTTATATAGATTTGTTATTAATTTTATTTTAACCCCCTAATAATTTAATTATGGAGCTAAATTATGATCTCAACAGAGATTAATTGAATAGTCTTTTCTCAAACGTCAGTGGGTCGTTTTGCAATAAAAGACATCCCACATGCGCAAGATCTGATTGACTTCATAAAATGTTGCGCCATAGGGGTGCGCAATCGCACATTTCCAATTTGAAACCGCTTCTTGTTCTTTTGGGGGTTCAAACAAAACAAAAAATGAAACGCAAGTATGGAGTCCAAGCGGCTTTCGTGCCCGCCTGTTAGAACAGGTTCCATATAGTAAATCATCACAGTGGTTATAACCAGGACAAGAATAAGCGCGGATTGTCATCAGAGACAAAGGCTTCCTTTTAGCTGTTGTCAAGCTACTATGGAGTCGAAGCATTACATTCTATTTTGGAACAACCTTAGCGTAACCTCTCTTACATTTGCAGACTGTACAGATTACTCAATAGACATATAAAACCTTCTCTTTTTCTGTACATTTAATGTTTGGCTCTCGTCATATATACACCTATTTCAAAAACTTTGTCATCACCAAATGCGATCGATATGACGTCATTCCGACATGGAAATGGTTTCGTTGAATATAAAGAACATTGAATCAGTCTCAACACTAAGGTCCATGTTCTTGACGAGAATAAGAAGCAGAAACACAAGTCATTCCAGCTATTCTTGGATCTTGGAATGACCTATCTCTTATCGCTTTTCGCCTATTGACTAGCGCATTTGGCGATGACAACGTTTTTTGAAATAGGTGTACGTCGTCTTCGTCTATAAACAAAGATTTAATTAATACTAAGAGTACCATAACTTATCGCAAGTTATTAACGGTGGAATTGAATTCCAGAGATGCATAAATATAAAATAAAAGTTCATTTTAGGCTTTACTTGTACGAGTTTTAATTGATTTTTCTTGACTATAGTATGAACAAAGGTGTTGCACAATACTGGCCTATTATATGTTTCTCAGTTCATCATCAGTTTATTGATGAACGAAGATTATACAACTGTCATCCCATAATTAAACATCAGTTGGTCTTTATTACTTTATGCAAACATAATCAAGTATCTTTACTTAGTAATTCATCATCAACAGAGTGTAATTAGATTTATTAACGTGAATTGTCCGTCAACGTCCACACATGTCAGGGTTGCACAAAGGACGGAAGCAAAGCCTCCACGACAGCTTTTCCTTCACCAATAACCATCTTGTAAGTCAAAATTTGTCAGGTTATTTGAAAAGCTCTTCACTAACACGTTGTACATGTGGGATTTCAATAGCTTTATTACTAATAGGAACTATTTCAAATCCTATTTAAGTATGAACTTTTCTGCTCTGCTAATCTGTGGACCATTTTGTTCGGTTTACAAAAGTACTGTATGGCATCCTAATACAATATGTAAATGTGTGCTCAGTGTTTATACCATAGACGCACTTCAGTTACCGTAATGATGTAAAGTTTCTGCTAAAATATAATGCTTAAGGAAGCGCAATTCTAGATCTTCCTGATTAAAAACCACATAGAATATAAGAAAAATGGAATACCAATGTCAAATGATTAAGAAAAGATGCTTCAATTCTTCTGCAAACAGCGACCTAAATAAACGTCTCTTAAACTGAGGTTGTCACCTAGTGAAGTCTTCCACATGTAGGCAAAGTCTCGATGCTTTATGAGAATGCTCAGTAATTACAGTATTCTCTTTCCTAGACAGTGCTTTAATCCCGGGTATTAAAGACTATGACACCGCAATAAGAACCAATAATAATGCCATATAAATAATGTCATAGCTTTTATGTTAAGTCGCGCGTTCTAGTAACCACAAAGGGACAACATTAATATTATATGTGATGTCTGAATTAACGTATGAAACTGAGAATGTGGGTTGGTGTAAATATATATTTCTTAAGAAGATGGTTTGATTTAACTCAAAGATTTTTGGAATCATGAACCCGATTTTGGGGGGTTAAAAATATGCTTGTTTTCATTCATGTGTCTCGTATCAGGTCAGGCGTGGCCTTCACAGTCACAACTGTACTTGTCAACTTGGATTTACTCAATGTTTGCATTGAGGTCCGGATTTCCGATTCTCAAATATGGCTTAATAAAACGGACGAAAAGTGTCATCGTAAAACGTGCGAAAGCACGAAGAAAGACCTTGACATAAGAGGATTAGAGGAATTAGCCTTAAACATTCCAATCAAACGAGTTTGTACAATCGTGAAGAACTCAAGCCTGTGAGCCTAATCATAAATTTGGATAGCACCTTACAATAATTGGCTATTATTTGACAATTTTCTTATATTTTTACGGGTGTTTCTATTTGAAACCAAGAAAGCTATTTTCGTCGCTAGGTATGTGCTGTTGCATCAAGGCAGGAAAGACTTGTATAGATAGGTATTAGGATACTTAGCTATAGACTTAGATGGAATCCCGTATTAAAACAATCTAAAGATCACATAAGATAACTTAAGCTTCAACCATTTGCTTTCATAATACATGGAATAAACAAAATTAAGTAATTTGTAAAAGAAAATTGGAAAATCCAGAATCATTTGTAAGACAAAGCCGTGAACCTTTTATCGAAGTAATGGCTCCAAATCCTTGCAACAACAAAGTATATTAGAAATATACACTTGGCAAAACTACTTCAAGCTTGCTGGAGTCGTTTGCTGGAGTCGCTTTTTAGCTCAGCCAAATCCTTGAATCTTGGTACCTAAATCTAGGTTAAGTACTTTACTTGCACTTTGGAATTGCAATGAAAAAGACCCACTTAACTAAGTTGCAAATGAACTCATTTCAGTTGCATCAGGAAGGCACCTTCCGGGTTGCATCAAGAAAAGTTCTTTTTGGTGTCTTCGGTTATTAAACAAATGTTTGAGCGTCTAGATGAGCTAAGACCAGAACATTTCGCAATCTCCAATGAGAAAAAAATAACCAAATTAAAGCATCACATTTTTGCATGACGTTGGCCCTGAAGTCCAAATAAATAAAGCTATATACATGTTGATATCGTATTATTGCACTCTTAATATTGTTACCAAACTTTGACCGACTTTTGCTACTTTTAGGTACATTCATAAGCAACTGTTTCAGTGAGATACAAAAAACCAGTTCATACTTAACACCCAACAATGATTTCTTACAAGATTCTTATTATTTTTCTGATTTGAACATATTCATCAGAGTTTGAACTTGCTTAATAAACATTGCCTTAGAAGAAGAATAGTTATGTTACCCCTAAGAAATTTTTATTGCATTATATATCTTATGCCTTATGCTTTCATGTTGTTGTGAACATCTATATGTGGTTTGCCATTACAGGATTCTAGTAATACCAGACTTTTGTGAACACAATTTCTTAACCATTCTCTTAGTTAGAAAAATAATAATTCTTTAAATTTTACCAAAAATAATTTTTCCCCCCCCCCCCTGTCTAAATCCAGCATACTTACATGCTTCTTAAACAACCTTGATTGATGTTCCATCAGTTCTTAGGGTGCTATATATACTTTCTCGATTCTTAAGTTCATTATTCGTTGCTCAGGAAGAAACCCCTTTTGAATCCAGATTAAAAAAGAATTTTGCATTATTTTTGTATTCCATTTATATTTCATTTCCAAGACCTAAATTGATTTGCTCTTTCAATACCAATGGCATACCGGTTGGAGATCTTAGGTCGCTAGATCTTCTATAAAAAGAAATCTTAGCTTCCCAAGAAATCCTGAATTATATTTTCCTAAAACTCAAGTAAATATATGTTAAAGCTTAAATGACTATTTGCTGCATTGCATTCTACAATACTTCACACTAATTTTAGTGAGATTAGTGTATGACTTTCTACACACACACACGCACAACTCATTTACATATTGAGGGACTCAATTGTGGCATAAACGAAAAGATAAAAATTAGATCTGACATTGCTTTACTTATGACGATGAAGTGGAAAGAATCATTTGCCAATTGTAGCATGCAAGAATTGGAAAGAATATTTGATTTTTTCATTGAAAAACAATTATTATTTACTTCATGAAAACATCTCAGAATAGAATTTTACTATTGGATTATATTGCTACAAAACCCCTTCAGTTGCGATACAGTGCCATGGAGGAAGAAAAACGACAATTAGTACATGCTAACAATAGCTACATCTGAAACAACTTTCTGGGAAACTAAATACACAGAAAATCTCAAATTTGCCATTTTGCAAGTGAAGAAAGACTTAGCAACGCTTTTTCTTCGTGAAAACAAAAAAGCATGCAAGTATTTCCTAACGCTTAGGAAGGACTTCTAGAAATATTTGCTTATATCCTACATAGGTATAAAGTCTTTGTTAGCAGGGAAATGGCTCAGGCAGCCGAGGAATGTCAATCTTAAAGTGAAGGCCACCTTGGGAGAACCTTGAGCACTAAGACAATAATTTTTCCATTTGGAGACATTTCATCAACCCAGGAAGCATTGCATGACCATTTGGACAAAATCCCAGCTTTCTAAACCTTCTAAGTTTATTTAGTAATTTACAAATTGCATTATTAATTAACTTATAGTAAGAAACTGCCAATCAATCATTTCAATAACCTTCGCGTATAAATATTGACTTATTTTGTATAAACTTCCAAGTTTGAAAAATGCTGGCATTGAAGTCAAAAGATTTTCTTTGAAGTAAGAATTATTCGAAGACTTTGTTTAGTTTATATCTTATAGCTTTTTCATGGAGTAGCTGTCGGCACTGTTAATCCCTTAATATACTTGCCAGAGCAGGTTCCGGGCAATACAGACCAGTTGGTAAACATTTTGGCTATTGAAGTTGTTTTATTAACTTGCCTTTTCAAATGACCTCAGCTGTTTTGGGAACTCGGAGCTCGGAGCTCTAAGAGAAATGAATTTTTGATCAGATTACTAATCTACTTTAAAACAACAGTTTAAAACATCATAAAAACAAATTAGTTATTTCCTTGATTTCCTGACGTCGTGGTAGCAAATCTCATAAAATAATTTTTGATTACAAGATGTTGATGATGTTGATGAGAGATTGTATAACTTATTATCATGAACAAAATAACGACGTTGAATAAACTAAATTTCTAACAATATAGGAAATATCCGTTTTCTCTCATATTCCTTATAAATTTAAGCTTGAGACAGCCTGAATCATTCATCCATCCAATTCAAATTCCGATACCGATATATTCCAATTGCAATCCATCCATGCGACCATGTATGCATGCATAAATGCATGCATGCATACACCCATCCACTAATCTATCAAGGCTGTCCTATAATATGCAATGCAATGACCTCCATAACCTATATGAGTCCCGCTGGCTCCTATGCCTGAAAGATGGTGATAGTGAAGGTGATGATGATGACGGTGATGGTGATGATAATGATGATGTTGATGATGATGGTGATGATGGTGATGATGGTGGTTATGATGGTGATAATGGTGATAATGATGATAATGATGTTGATGACGGTAGTGATGACGGTGATGATGGTGGTGATGATGGTTTTAATGGTGATAATGATGATAATGATGACGATGATGATGATGATGGTGACTGGTGATGGCGATGATGGTGATTATGATGAATGTATGCCAGTTAGAAGCAAATGAAAATATTAAAAAAAACTTAAATTCGGACGATATTAGATGCAAAACCGCACTAATAACATAAGATGACATCAATTTGGGGCAACTTCTTCCATGCAACATGGCATCACATCTGCTATAAATGGAACAAAATTCTCGAGAAGAATATTGCTCAGTATTTGTATAAGTGGTGAATTGATTCAAATTATTCAATAAACGGCAAATCCTCACTTTTTTGAATATTTAGTATGATTTTAGTTGTTGCCTATTTAAGGAATGCATATGCTTTACTTTGCCCAAGTTGTCCCATCCTATCGATCCTGTCTTGTTTGTTGATGAAACATTTGATGCTTCCTACATAATGCTAATCTCTAAAACTTTACTTATATCAAATAAGGGGGAAACGTTGGAAGCTTTTGAATATAGTAACTGAGAATTGCCCTTCTTTCATTTCACAACAAGATAGCTTGAAGTAAAAAGTATGTTGTGAACAATCCTTATCGTGGAATGGTGAGTGCCAACTTGAAAATCAGAATTGTTCCCAGAAGGTTAAATATAGATTATATTAAAAATGTAAAATATATGCGAATATATTCGTTTAAATTTTTGTTTATGTGTTCTGTGAGTTGATTTGTACAGGTTTTTAGTCGGAGTCTATGAATAAAAAACAAATAAACTGATCTAACGTTATTCTTTTCAATTCAACTGTTGATCATGCAGAAGTTAAAACACAAATATTTTGGGAAACAAGACATTTGCAACGACTTTTGTCTAATTATTTTTTGAATAATAAAATAAATTATGCTAGAGGTTATTATAATTTAAAACAGAAAACAAAAAAACATTTTTTTTCGGCAACAGAGTATTTAGCGATGAGGCGTTAACCATTAATTTTTTTGCTACAGACAATATATAATAGTGTTTCTCCCAAAAACAGTAAAACAACAATGAATCGAATAGTGTCCCATACCTTGCCAATAAATAACAATATTTCTTCCTATATTAATATAGTTTAAAAATTAGTATTCGAAAAACAAGGAGAAAAGAAATCAAAACAATTAAGATTTATAGGAACTGGAAGGAAAAGCGGCGAAAATAGCGTCTTATTAAATGTGATATATCGATAACAAACTACATTTTTCTTATCAGTCGTTTTTGTAAATACCGAAAAGAGCCGATTTCTCTCGATTATTAAAACACACACGTTAAATTAAACGAAGTCGGGATTAGTTACGCCGACCGCTGATATGGTAGCAAAGCCCATAGACGGTTTACACCGATGGACATCTAGTGATAGAATTTTATATTGACTTTCTTCCTTCTCGCAAACCGCGGCAAACGTGATCCCCTTTTAATCGTTTTCCTATATTTTACTTTAGCTGTTATAAAATTTCTCACTACACTTAAATATTCTTATGTTTATATACTACTCGAATATTTTTAGGATTCCTTTTGACTAATCTTAAAGAAATTCTCAATGGTCGACTGACGTTTCCGAAGTTTTGGCGGGAACGATAAAGGAAAGGCTACAAAATGACCTTGGAGAAAACATAACACCGAAAAGCTAGCTAATTATATTTTAAGAGAAATATATTTACGAAATAATATTCAATACTGATATCCTTTTTTTGAGTTTACAATTAATGCAAAAACTTGACATATAACGCCTGGTAGAATTGAGTTGGAATCGAGCACGCGCGAACCAAGAATTGTACTTTTTGTTACTTCCATCCTAAAATTTGTTCGTACTTTAATTTTTTCTCCTACTTTTATATACTTCTGCTTAGGACTCAAATTAAGTATAGAACTAAGAATTTTAGAACTTCGACTTTTTTTTCTTTCGTTTTTTTTTTTTTTTTTTCTGTTGTTTTTTTTCTTGATGTAATTTTAATGAACTAGAGCTAGATTCTTTTGCTGTATTCTTTGGAACACAAACAGTTTTGAGTTTTGAAGTTATGTTGTACATTTGGATTAACGCGCTTCTCTCTTAGCTTTAGGCCGCAACTTTTGTTTTAAACATGAATGCTTTGACAATGCTAACTCGAAAATGTGTATGTATTTCTGTATGAGGTGTCTTAGCGGGGCAACACTTGCCTTGATTGTCACAATAACTCAAAAGCACCGCCAAGTAAAGTTTACTTTCCGAGGGTAATAAACTAACCATTTTGTATTATCACTCTCTCCTTTCAATTAAGAACAAAGCTATTTGAAAACGGTCGTTCGAAATACAAACTTCAAGACACTTTCTGAATGCGTTTTTTATAATCTTTGCGAAATGTCAAAGGTTGTGGGTTGATGGTTGAGAAACAGAGGCAAAAACGTCAAATTCGACGCGCAGGAATTCATCAAAGCTCGCCTCGATGTAGTTCGGTTTAAGCCATTTTAAAACAATGTAAATCCCGGGCGCTTAAACACATTTCGTCCTACTGAATTATAATTTCAATAGACTCCCCAAAGGAAACGAAAAGTTAACACAAACGAAAGAAATTATTCATAAAGTTAAGTGCAGTTTTCCTTAGTTTCGAAGATATGCGCTTGAACATTTGATGAGCAAATTTCTGACGACATGATTTAGTGTTTTCACATGTTTTCATTGCCATTGCTTTTGAAGAAGAACAGTAGATTAACACATAAGTAACTCATAAAACTATATTACTTGATGTACTTTTAGATTTAACGGCTATGTGTTGTCGGCGTTTTCCAAGAAAAAAACAAAGTCCTTTGACAAGCATTCAAATTATTCTTTCGTAGCGGTGATACTTTTGCGGCTTTTGCCAAAGAATAAAAGCTTGACAGCTCTACAAATAATCGACTCAGTAATCTGTAAACCATTCCCACGATCACAAGACAAATTTAGTCTTCATATCTCTTTCCTTCTCCACAATATGTCAACGTTTTTGACGCCAGAGCAAACAGCCTGCAAGCTAAAATATAGAGGATTCTGTTTTGCGTGTCATAAAGAGGACCTCAAGTAAACGACAGCTTATTCGTATATTTGAAAATGACCTTTCACGGGACCGGCGGAAAAGGAAATCAAAAGCAAGTATTGGTTATACAAAGAAAGGATCAAACTCAAAAATTGACGCTCACTCGGTCATCTTAGGAAGCCCTTGCTTTGGTTTGGGGGGCAAAAAATTTGGAACATTTTGAATCAAATTCGTGCATTTTTCATTAAGGAAGTAGTTGCCATCCTTCAATCTTTACAACAGCGTCCAAACTTTGAGTAATAATGAGTTTGTACATAACCGTGTCCTCTTGCGAGTCACAGATATGCAAACAACAGCAACAATGCGTTGAAAAGAAGAGGAAAAAACCATAAAAATATCAATCATGAACCGCCATCCCTATTTGTTTATTTATATTGTGACAATACAACCCTTATCTCTCTGTACAGATATTAACTTGTCTCCAAAACAAAGCGACGATTGCCAATAAAAACGGCGATGACAAAACACACAGTTTACTCAAAGGGGTTTTAATTACTTTGTGTGGGAGGTTTTATAGACTTTATCTAGCTATACTGTATCTTTAAAGTCATAGTCATTAGCACGTGTGATCCAGATCTATATTACTAGACCGTACTGTGCACAACTCTGAAGTGTTCAACCTTGGAAGCGTGCGTGGCCCATCGCCTAGACTGCATGTACCAAAGCTTGAGAGTCAGTCGTGATAGAAGTTTTCATAGACGCAGAATATGAGTTCAGAGGTTCAAGGTTCTTCAGCTAATGAGCTAAAAAGCGGATCCGAGAAGATCAAAAGACCGTTAAATGCGTTTATTATTTGGTCAAAAAAGAGGCGCCGAGTGATAGCGAATGAAAACCCACAGATGCACAACTTTGACATTAGTAGGAAACTCGGTTTGGAGTGGCAGAAATTGTCTGAAGAAGAGAAAGCTTACTATTTCGATGAAGCGAAACGCTTAAAGGAAGAGCACAAAGAAATGTACCCTAACTACAAATATCAACCAAGGAAAAGAGACAAGACTAACAAAAGAGGAAAGATGTTCCAAGGTGCTCCGTTCCACTTTAACTTTTTCGCACCAGGATCGCCATACTACGATTCAAGATATCCCTTCGCGATTCCTGAATCAAGGCTTGAAGGGTACTCTCCCGAAGGAGCCCACTTGCATATAGATTCCCCAAATGATGACCCTACGGCATCCAGCTCTCCAACGTCTCTACCCTCACAGACCAAGCCATCGAGTCAGGTGCAGGATGTCGGCAGCAAATCCAACGCAATTTGCCCAAATTATCGTCAGTCTTCAGAAGGTTTTGTATCATACAGACCGTGTGATCAATCGTACATGCATCTGAGGTCGACAATGGAGTGGCCTCATTGGTACCCTGGATCAACATCGCGGCTTGGAACAGTTCCTTATTACAGTTGCTTCTATCCGTGGCATTCGAGACCGGACTATCACTATTCATAGACAGACAGAAACACTATACTTAAAATATGAACTTGAACATTACTCAACAAATCTATCAAAACTTATCTATATATTTCCTTAAACTCAGGATAAACTCTCAGTACATGGTAACGTGGACTTTGACAAAGGCTTATCGCTTAAGAATTGGATTAAACCCGCACCTTGCCTAATATAGATAGATTATAAATGATCTATTATGGGCAATTTTGTCTAATTTTCTAGCCTAGCACACTTGAAAACTTCATGTTCAACGCTTAATTAGCGTATGATAGGATGGCGTTTTTGACCTAAGGCGTTCAACAAAGTGGATTAATCACTCGATAGGAAGATTTAATAGTTGTAAATTGGTATTCAGTAATGAAGGTCGATTTTCAGTCGTGCCGAAACTTTTCAGTGATTTGAAAACAAATGTCTTTACCTACAAGTTAAGAAAGTTTGATGTGTAAATACGAATTCGTTTTATGGATTCACAGTTCGTTAAACCGAAAAAAATCTAAAATATTATTCTAAAAAACAAGTAGAATTAAATGATGAAACAGTGTTAAATTTCAAGTCTTGGTTTCTTCAGTTTAAAGAGTAAAAATCGAAGGAAATTACGTTCGTGGAGTTTTAGTAAAGTTCTCTTAAGTTGAATTAAGTTGAGCGGTAGCTTGTTGACATTTCTAAGAAGTGGCGGTCGAATTTTGTTTAACATCGATAAAAATTCCTGAAAAATCACATTATAATTGCTTTAGGCCGACGTTACTTAATTCAAAAAGAGAATAAGATAAGATAATTGTATGAAAAAGAGAAAAATGGACTTTTTTGAGCAGTTTTCATGACATTTTTTAGTTGACATCATTTTTACTTTTGTGAGGACACGTGGCGTCATGGGACAACAGCAAGTTCAAAAAACCTCACTAAAAAGTTAGTCAAACTTGGTCTCTATCGACTCATAATGAAAAAAAACGAACTACTTAAGCGTAGGTAGAAAATAAAGAGCATTAGAAATTAAGCTTTGACTTGTAAAACAAAGCGGTCCAGTAATGTCCTCTTATTGCTATAGTGGAATTGGAGTTGCGTTTTAACGTCAAAACACAAAACGACATTTCGATAGCTGCCTGTTGAAATCAGTTTAAGAGTAGTCTGGATTAAATTCTTGTACAAATGTCGAAAAAATTGTTAAAATTGAAGATTACATGTAGTTTTATTTAGAAAAGCCTTCTGAGAGTTTTGTAGAATGTTTGTACAAAACGTAACGTATTTGTCAATAGAAGTTATGACAGAAAACCTTCTTTGTTAATGTTCTCTGTGAATTTAAAATAAGATTTAGAAATAAAGGTAGTGATTTGTAGAATTCAAATATGATTAAAAATAAAATATAAAAATGCATTCAGGTTTGGATCTATTGATGTTTAATTGTTTGTTTTGGGGACAAAATCGCTGTGTTTGAACTCTGCTGTTCAAGTATTGAACTAAGCTTCCATAATTGTACTATGTGCGGTGCAGTTCTATATACACCCGGACAGTTTATACAAAGCTCTGTCACCCCCTATGCACTGCCCCCTTTTACTGTGGTATCATATCTCTTACTATTCAATGCTATAAAGAAAGAAAAGTATGGGATTTCAAATTGTTTTTTGTAGACAATACTGATCACGAAGCCTTTATTTACCTAAAGCACATTTTTGGATTTGAAGCGAGGGGTTGAACGAAATAAATTATATATATATATATATATTACAAACTAAAAACATATATAATACATGTTTTCAAAATTTTTCAAAGTAAAACAAAATGATTATAAAAAATTGGAAAAAATATTCAAGTTAGCACGAAATGCTTTTTGTATTCAACTTTTCGTGTCATTTTTCATAGAAGCATAGACTTTTACACTTTGAAAGCAGCAGACCCAAAAATAATGTTTAAAGAAGTGAGAATACTAAAAACCTTAATCCTTAATCATGAAGCTTGTTTGATTTTTGAGAGAATATGAGTTTCTAAAACTAATAAAATATAAATACGGAAAATTTAGTCTGTTTTTAAAGAAGGTTGCAGTTTCTTTATAATTTGGCTCTTATTTCAATTTTGAACTTGCAAATCTAAAAATAATGATTGAAAAAAAAATTGCGACTGATTCTACAAATTTCAAATATAGATACTAGTACAACTAATATTTCTGAATAACTTTTGATGAACTAAAACTATTTAAATCCTAATTCAGATGTTATACGTTGAAACAAAAACAAAAATTTTTTTATATTTTACAATCCTTTTTTTGTTTGTTGAATAGAATAAATTATTTTTTGCATTGCACCTTGAATAGATTCACCAAATTGATTTTCACGAAGGCAGAAAAAGCAATTTTGTGTTACATTTTTTGAACAGTTCTGGTAGAATGCCCGCTGTTGTCAATACTTGGCTTCTTTCTACTTTACTTGATGAATTCAATGTCCAAGAAAGAAAACACAGGTCTGTAGGCAGTAGAAGAAGCTATAGCTTTTGCTATGCTAGCGTATCTGAAGAATCAAATCAAATTGGCCTAGTTTTTATTTTAGCCTTCCTTCTCGCCCCAATAAATGTTATGCCCCTACGAATGAAAGGAAAGTGTAAAATAGAACACAAAAGAGCAAAATATGTTTGCACTAAACCAAAAACCACTACAGAATTTTCATCACATGAAAAAAGAAAACAAGAACATAAAGTTATTGTTAGATGTTTGGGGAAGGCGGTTTCATCAAAACCATCTTACATTTAAACTTTTTTTCCCATGTTTTGTGCTCTTATAAGAGCGATAAAAATAGCCGATGTTGAGTGTAAAAGGGATAAGCTTCTGCTCTTAGGCAAACTAAAAAATGTGCGTCTAAAATATAAAAAATTAAAAAAAGGAATTCAGATTATTGCTTAAAATATATGTATTTCTTCAGAGGTGCTTCAAATATTATTAGCAAATGAGGATTAGCGTGTCATATAGTCTGTAGACACTGATCTAGACTGACCATGCCAATATAATATCTACCAGTATTAGAATAGCTACCTGTTTAATCTAAAGAAGCAAGGCTTTGTTATAAAGTAAGTATATGCAGGTAAGCCAGTGAGCCACGAAGCTGACCAAGGAACAATAAAAGAAAGAAAACAGAAGAAAAATTAAATATTGAGAAGACGAAGGAAAAAAAAAAAAGAATATTGTATACTAAGATTCAGTGGTGTAAACCTAAGATCAAATGACATCTTTTACATAATCTTGGCAAAGTAAACCTTGTATAAATCAAGATTATAGAAGTTTTCGTTGTCTTTACCAAAAATTAGTTTGTGTAAAGTATCAAGAATGATATCGTTTCGTTTTGGTTTTTTTTCCCTTTCGTTCTTTTCTTTTACTCTCCTTATTTCCTCTTTCAGTCGTTTCTAATTTCTTCCTCTCTTTTCTTTCAATCCTATTCAATCTAGTTATCCTATGCTAACTAGAACTAACTTCCTTAACCCAATTTTTGAATCGATCCAAAAAAAACTTTATAATTTACGCAGCCTTTATTATTTCCGAACGTATTCGTCACGATATTGAGCAGTAGAATTACAAATAACCATTTAAAACGTTTTTGCTATTACATCTGTTTATGATCTTAAATTCAAGGTACATTCTAGTGTTTATTTGTAATGATTGCATTTTAGAAGCGACGTGAACGTCAGATTATGGAGAAAAAACTTCATCGGCTTTCTATTGGTTCGCTATAGTTATTCTACTCAAAAACCAATGCAATAATTACAGCCTTAAGCTCCGTTTACACGAGCGATTTTTGCTGCGCTTTCTTTTGCGATATTGTCCATAATAAATAATGGTAAAGAATTTACTTGTAAAGTTTTTTTCAGGATACCAAGATTTTTCTAGACGAATGTCTCTTTTGAAGGATGAGGCAAAAGAGTTCATATTCCCGAAAATTGCCACAAAAATCGCCGCAAAAATCGCCAGTGTAAACGGGGCTTTACATCGACTTGGCTGCAATCCATCTAGCTTAGGGTTTGAATACCCTCAAAACGAAGCAGTGATGGAGAAAGGGTATAAAGTCTGCACCTGCAAGCCAGTTTTTCGTGGGGGATTATTGGCATCATATTGGTTACCTTACCTTTATGATAACATGCTTTTGCCTTCAGACCAAAAATAGATATAGTATCAAAGAGTATTTTTGGATTAAGTTTAGAATGGGGCTTCTAATTCAAAATTCCAATGTGTTGCTCAGTTAAAAGACGGGTCTTTTGAGTTTAGGATCAGCACGACGCAAGAGATGATGAGGCTTCAAGCGATAAAAGTGATGACAGAGAAAGTATTCGTAAAAAAAAACCATGAATTTTATCGTTGCCTCGAAACAGCCTCTTGGCTGTTCAAAGTTAGGGCATGGCTAACTCACATATTGAACCCTGAAACAACCTCTAGGCTAATCTAAGTTAGGGCATGGCTAACTCACAGATCAAACCCTGAAACAACCTCTGGGCTGATCTAAGTTAGGGCATGGCTAACTCACAGATCAAACCCTGAAACAACCTCTGGGCTGATCTAAGTTAGGGCATGGCTAACTCAAAGATTGAACCCTGAAACAACCTCCAGGTTGATCTAAGGCAATCCATGGCTAACTCACAGATTGAACCCTGAAACAAACGCTAGACTGATGTAAGTCAGATCACAGCTAACTCACAGATCGACTGATTGGAATATAGCTTGATAGGTTTTGCGGAGGGAGGAAAACCCTTGCATCAAGGAAGAGATGTAACAAAGTCTACCCACTTGTGATGCCGTTGTTTGACTCCAAAGACATTTTACCATCAGAATCAAATAAATACAAAATCTATAAAATCTCTACAGAAATCCTTCCCATCGAGGAATCACGCTTTTACAATAATTACAATAATGTATGGTTTCGTATTAAGGCCAAGTAACTTTATAGATATTTCTTTTTGTATTGAATATGCAACAAAAACAATGTGTATACTTTGATAAAGAAGACCTGACAATTGGTTCACACCCACTTAAAAATAGCCAAATAATCACGTCATTGTCTTACGTTTAAAACAAGAAAATGTGAAATCCAAGCTATAGGGTCACGAGGCAAAGAAAAGAGAATGGTTTTGTTGAAGTTTTGCTTTAGTGAACGCTAAGGCTGAAATCAGAAATGTAAGAGTAAGTAGATGTTTCCCAAAAGGAGAATATTAGCATGTGCATCATTGAGTGCATCTTCACTACACCTAAGAAAAGCTATGTCATCTTAACTGATGGACCTTCTTCAACACTGTACAGGTGTTTAACGGCTGAACAAACCCTTAATTTGCGTTGCTGTAAAGAAAATTTGAAGCCCTTGAAAGATTGGTGCTGGTTAATAGTAGAAGCAATGTCAACGTCTTCTTTGGGAGTTGTGCGTTTCCATAGAGGTGCAGGCAAGCTGTCTTATTTGTGAAGCTTGGTTCTGAATGGGATTGATTCAACTGTTTGGTCTGTTCTATTCGTATCTACACGTTGTGTTTTGTACCCGTTAGGCAAATAAATACATCTTTCAGCTGAGGAAGTAGTAATTTCACTCTCTTTGAGAAAACTTGCAAGAAGAAACAAAATGAAAAGAGGCACTTGGCACTTATTCAGGAGGTGTTGTGGAAAAAAAAGTTTGATCTTAAAATCTCAAAACTCGAATCCATTAGACACCACAAAAGAAAGAACTATTTATATAATACAAGCCTGTTTCAAAGAAAAAGAAAAAATATGAGCAAACTTTTCTCTCGTTTGTCTTTTGACATCACATCGTTCATCACTTGACTGTTGTACCATTTCTTGGTGCGACCATGCAAGGACTTCACTAGATTTTTCTCCATAAAAACCATATCTTTTAAGCTTTCCTTTGTCTAATTCTATTTAATGCAATCGTTTCTCGTAAACAATTGCCCACTTGAGTGAGAGTTAATGAAAAAAAAAAAAAAAAAACCGATTCTGGAAAGTTAAGTCTTAAACATATTTATGATAATGTAGTGAACTTAATATCCTAACCATGCAAAGACCTTATACTAAAATATTCTCCACAAAAACACTATATTTTCTTTTCTTTTTTATTCTATTTCAAGCAATTGCTTCTCGTAAACAATTGGCCACTTGAGAAAGAAGTTCATGGAAAAACGATTACGGAAAAATAAGTTAAGCTTATTAATGATGATGCAGTAAACGTGTCCTACAATTCATGTGACATGACTTGTTCAAAGTCTAAAAAAAAACGAATTCTTTAGGGATTAACAAGCTAGAATGGGAATGATATGAGTAACAAATTGAACATCGCGTAAGAAAAAAGCTGTACTTAACTAACTTTTTTATTACAATTAGCTGAAGTTACTTACAAATCATTTCCATCATCAGTACACACATTCTACACCGATGCAGCTCAAAATACCATACCAAAGTTTATACTCAGAACCTGTTTGAAGAAGTGACTCAAAGTTCGTATTCAAGTGTTAGTAACAAAAAGAAGCCAAAACCTTAAAATATGAGTGGATGACATAAGAACGCCATATGCAATGTTGCTCGACATTCATTTAGTGAGTTTTCGAGTCAGTTTCGTTACTTGTCTTTGCTAGAACAGCAAAAAAAAAAAAAAAAAAAAAAAAGAGCTTGCATGTAATGTAATGATAATGGGAAGTTCTTATATAGCGCATTATAAATGAGACTCAGCTCAATTGTAACGTTTTTTCATTTCCCTGAGGATGGCCGAGTAGGCCGAAAGCTCGGATCATATTAAATCTATGGTTGATAAAACAAATTATTATGAATGTAACAACAACCAACAAGGAACTATTTGAGACTCAACTCGTTTTACAATCTTTGATTTTCAATGGAGGTGACTTTAGATGCTGCCACACAGCTTACAATCGTGAGAAGTGTTTTGTAAGTAGTATGTTATATGCTATAAAGAAACTATAAAGGTGTCTAAATTTTCATCAGAAGGTAAGATTTGGTAAAAGTAATTTGAGTAACCAATTTTTTTTAAAGTAAAGTGACTCAGAGAGCAAATCTATTCTTCAAGAAAACAAAAATCCTCGGCTGCCTCAATTTACTTGATTATTATTTTTCGGTAAGAACCTAGCAACGCCCATGAAAACAAAATAAACCTTTTGCTCATTTAACGAAAATTACAACGTACTATTTGTATAGCTAAAATTTGAAATCATTGTATGAATGCGCTAAGATATTGCAAATGTCAGAGTCAATTCCCCCTGTCAATAGCTTCTTCAGTTTATGTTTAGTGTTTATCAATGGGTTTACTACAAATTTCAGGCATTCATATTTGCAACGTGGCAACAGAATTTTGTATCAACACTCCATCGAACATGCAATATGAATTTTGAAGGATTTTCTTAATTAAAAATTAAACAAAGAAATGTATGTATCAGCTTTTAATCTTAATATCGTCCAGAACATATTAATATCGCGTAAATCTTCCTGGGATTCAGGCTTGAAGCCTTGACAAAATTTAAGATTTTGACATTCAAAAATATTGTTGTCAAAAAAAAAAAAAAAAAAAAAAAAAAGAAAGAAAGAAAGAAAGAAAATGCAGACTATCAAAATATAGATTAAAGAAAAGACTTCAAATGTATAAAAAGATATATGAACCTAACCACGATTTTAAGTTAAATAAAAAATTTGGTTAAAAGATAAAATTTATGTTATATTATAATCAATTATTTATTTTTATTCTTATGTCTGCCATATTGATTGTTCGACGCAGAAAAACTTCTTTACATAAAAGTTAATATCCTTGTGTTTATATACTTGTTGGAACGTTTTCTTTTCGTTTCTTCTGATCTTTAAAAAATCTGTGCCTGTTTAATGACATTTTGTGTTTACCATATGAAAAATTGGTATATAACGATTTTAGATATTTTGTGGAGATCTATTAGTGCTACTAGCTAGTCATTGACATTACTGAATGACGCTGTTAACTCTATGCATACGATTATATGAAAGGAAAGGAAAGGAAGGAAAGGAAAGGAAAGGAAAGGAAAGAAAAATGACAATAAAACAGACCCAGCAATAAAAGAAAGAAAAAGAAAAGAGAAAATAGATAAGACAAAGAAATATTCTACTAAGTGACTAAGAAGGTTTGAAAGAGCTCGAAAAATAAATCCCAAAATATAAGGTTGGAAAGCAAAAACCAAAATCCAAAAAGAAAAACGCAAAATTTATTTTTTCCTCCAGAGAAACGAGTAAAAAACAAACATAAAAAAGAGAGGGCGAAGAGATCCACAATGCATTTCGATCCTAGAGTCTCTCGTGGTAAGAACATTTCTATTCGAATTTCTGACAACTAATTTGGTAATTGTAAGAGGACTTAGACCATCAATATCACGCTAAGTTCCAGACAGAGCAGAAGTTCGTTGATGTTCAAGAGTTTATAGTCTTTTTCGAACACGTTATTAAGGGATTTGTGTGTCGGAAATGCCCTTGTTGGTGCGTTGGACGAATGTATACAATCTGAACAAAACTGTTTTGCATCATCAAGAGAAAGATTAATCCTTTTTCCTGTGTTATTGGGATTAAGTTGTCAAACATACTGCGCAAACTGAAGTCGAACTGAAATAACATTCGCGCTAAAGACACGCAAGAAGGTTGAGATCAAAATAATAGATATATAGTATAGAAATGTTGTTGAAAATAAGCATTAAAGATATATTAAGTATCTTATTTCACTAGAAAAATTCTTGTCAGTAATTCACAATCAGAAATATAGGAAAAATTGAATTTGATTTTTCAAAAATCTAAATTTCTGTTCAAAAAATCTGTCAAAATTGAACGAAATTTTCAAAACTTTTCAAGTACAAAGCTCTACAATTTCGACAAGGCACATTACAATACAAATACATATTACAAGTATATACAAATCCTTAATAAAACTTTAAAAAGTCTAAGGAATTCGTCAGATCTCCAGGTAAGTAAAAAAAAATGGTAGTTTTGTTATAATTTTTTGCAATAATAATAAATAAATAGGTCGTATAATTCGCTGGACTAATGTTCCAAAAGAGCTGAATTAGCAGCTCTCGAAATTGCTGCGTCAAGCGATAAACATTTCAAATGCCTCCGTTGCTTATTTGGTATAGGAAATCAGATAAAAATAAAGTCTGTCAAACTTAATGAAGTATTATTAGATCAGCGAAAGGTTACTTAGAATGGCTATGGGGAGTTATCAATCAATTATGATAAATGCAGAAAAAATCTTAAATTTGGTCAACTCGAAGACCAAAATCCAGTCACTCGATATACAAAGGAAAACTCAGCATAAACTAGTTTACTTTATAGCTTTCTATAAATTATTTCAGATATAAGTAATTAGAATATACGAAAATAATAATGATAAAGATTGAAACTTGAAATGGCTTTCCTCGCGTCGGACATCGTAAAAATCAAATTGACCAAATTTAGGATTTTTTCTGATTGGTTTAGGAAGACGCCATTTGTAAGTCAAGGTATTCCACATGGTACCCGAGGGATTAAAATATGGCTCAAAAAAGCTAAAAGCGTTGGTACTATTATACATGTATAATATGTAGCCTGAACTAAAAAAAGTGCAATGTCAATGACGACCTTGGTTGAACTTGAAATTCAAATGCCTTTGAATTACTACGCATTTTCATCACGTATCACTTCAAGGCTTCTCTTCTGGCTATTCAAAATGAACACCACTCCTCGAAACTTAATTTGACTTCAAAGTGATTGTATTCTGTTGACATTGTTTTCTTTATTAAAAAAAATATTGAACATATATTAGCCTAGAGTCATCATGGTTTGTTAAGGTACAGTTCCTATGACAACCCAAGACAGGGACTGTACAGTACAGCACGTGGTATTCACGTGGACTAAGCTCTTGATTGTATAGTTAAGACAGTAGGATTACGGAACTATAGGGGTCTGTTGGTTTATAGGGAATAAAAAAATGCACGTGTTATCTACAGCATCCCTTTTTCTTGCGAT
Organism: Actinia tenebrosa; assembly: GCF_029948245.1. NCBI lineage: Eukaryota > Metazoa > Cnidaria > Anthozoa > Actiniaria > Actiniidae > Actinia > Actinia tenebrosa. Next base: position 8,542,469 of record NW_028292582.1, on the reverse strand, counting down.
TTTATGGTGTTTTTTTTTTTTTTTTCTGGATGAAAAAATAAGACGAAATTTCTGACAACTTCTTAATGTCTTCCCATATTCCAAACACCTTAAAATAAGAGTTTTGCTTTGTTTATAGAATAGGCCAAAAATGTGAAAACGATAGTGTTGTCAAGAGTTTGTTTCTTAACGTCTAGCGACAAAGATAGAGAGTTTTCTAATCCCAAAAGCCGTCCTCGAAAAAAGAGTTTTCTGAATGCTCTATTTATGCATAGAAATGATGTCAAACTTAACAGCGTCTAGAAAAAGGGATGTTCAAAATAATTTTCGCAGTGCCTAAAGTTTAGTTTTCGAACATTTGCACCCAAGACCTTCTACAAGGTAACCATAATATATAATCTTTAAGAGAAAATTTTGTCAAGTCTTAGACAAATAAAGAGAATATGAAAATCAAGAAATTAGCGTATTGGAAAGTAAGCTTGGATACCCATATTGACGTGTCTTTTCAAGCTCCACTGGGAAAGAAAGAAAGAATGCATGCGCTGTGAAATGGGACAACGCTACGCCAAAAAAGATGTAGTCACTAAGTACAGAAAGCTAAAGATATTGTATTGGTAATTCAAAAATACTTGAATGAAAAACTTGGAAATGAATGGAAATGAATTCAGAGGGAATATTTTTGGTGATTGAATTAAACTTTTTAAACAGACGAAAGATATGAAAGTTTGCATAGACGACGAAGAATTCAAAGAGTTTCAATTGACCACAAATCAAAGTATACAAGATTTAAGAAAAAAGATGATTTGAAAACGGTGACGATTTCGCTCTAGAGAAATGCTATCTTCATGCAATGAAAAGACAGAAGCAAAGACTTAAGAAAAAAGATGAATTGAACAGTGACGATTCCGCTCTAGAGAAATGCTATCTCCATGCAATGAAAAGACAGAAGCAAAGACTTGAGAAAAAAGATGGTTTGAACAGTGACGATTTCGCTCTAGAGAAATGCTATCTCCATGCAATGAAAAGACAGAAGCAAAGACTTGAGAAAAAAGATGATTTGAACAGTGACGATTCCGCTCTAGAGAAATGCTACCGCCATGCAATGAAAAGACCGATCAAAGACTTAAGAAAAAGATGGTTTAAACAGTGACGATTTCGCTCTAGAGAAATACTATCTCCATGCAATGAAAAGACAGATCAAAGACTTAAGAAAAAAGATGGTTTAAGCAGTGACGATTTCGCTCTAGAGAAATGCTTACCAAAATGCAATAAAAAGAGAGAAGCAAAGTAGTTCATTTGGTTTCTAAAGAGCACTATAATCTGTTCAGGGATGTGTCATGTACACCAACACATTGCCCAGGGGGACAACCTCTGTTTTATCCACCTAAAGTATTCATCAAGAAACCAAGCATTATCAGTGCGGTGCTCTTTGAACTAATTATCAGGTATTCGCTGCCTAAACCAGCTCTTCGATAAAGTTGACAATACCTAAAGTTTCAAATTCGTTTGAAAACTTTGACTTTCGAAAAATGGTACACGCGTCTACCAAAAGAACCAAAAAGAGCGGGGAAAGTGGCTTACCTCTATCGTAAATCCGAGTTTTCCGGAAATTTCCGATCGGAATGATACCTTTCATTTTTCACCCAGTTTTTCCGGGTAAATGGCAAGCAACCATGGTTTTCAAAGAACAAAGAAAAATTCGAGTCCTAACCCCAGAAACCTAGGTCTGAATGTTATAACCAGGAATCCTAACTCAAAGCTAAACTATCAGAGATACTATTATTCTATATAGATTATAGTTAACTTTGTTCAGTCTGTGCGCAGATCACAGCCTATAGGTTCACATAGTTACATACAGAGTGATCTAAGTAACTATTACTTTCAATCTTACGAATGGCAATTCTAATGATAAACGACACCTTTCTGCTTTCATCAGGTGAAAGTTATAGACCATCCCCATGGTGCTTAGTTAAGAAACAAATTGATAAATGCAACTAGGGTTTAGCTCGTTTGACATCGCTAAGCACGTTCGCCTTTCGGTACAAGTTGAATACAACGGAAAACTAAACGTATTTGGCAGTGAGAGTCTTTGTGGTTTCGAGAATGATTTACCAAGAAGTAAGCTAAGCACCGTTAGACAAAAAGAAAACTAGCGAGAAAACTAGTTTGAGCTGCGGCGGTGTATAATGCATATAATATGATGGGTTATAGGTAAGCTGAACAACGTGAAATAAAAAGAGAACTAGCGAGTAAACTACTCCGCTGCGTCGGTGTATAATGCATAGAATATGATGAGTTATAGGTAAGCTGAACAACGTGAAATAAAAAGAGAACTAGCGAGTAAACTAGTCTTAGCTGCGTCGGTGTATAATGCATAGAATATAATGGGTTATAGGTAAGCTGAACATCGTGGAATAAAAAGAGAACTAGCGAGTAAACTACTCCGCTGCGTCGGTGTATAATACATATAATATGATGGGTTATAGGTAAGATGAACACCGTGGAATAAAAAGAGAACTAGCGAGTAAACTAGTTTGAGCTGCGTCGGTGTATAAAGCATATATTATGATGGGTTATAGGTAAGCTGAACACAGTGGAATAAAAAAAGAACGAGCGAGTAAACTAGTCTGAGCTGCGTCGGTGTATAATGCATAGAATATGATGGGTTATAGGTAAGCTGAACACAGTGGAATAAAAAAAGAACAAGCGAGTAAACTAGTCTGAGCTGCGTCGGTGCATAATGCATAGAATATGATGGGTTATAGGTAAGCTGAACACAGTGGAATAAAAAAAGAACAAGCGAGTAAACTAGTCTGAGCTGCGTCGGTGTATAATGCATATAATATGATGGGTTATAGGTAAGCTGAACATCGTGGAATAAAAAGAGAACTAGCCAGTAAACTAGTTTGAGCTGCGTCGGTGTATAATGCATATAGTATGATAGGTTATAGGTAAGATGAACACCGTGGAATAAAAAGAGAACTAGCCAGTAAACTACTCCGCTGCGTCGGTGTATAATGCATAGAATATGATGAGTTATAGGTAAGCTGAACAACGTGAAATAAAAAGAGAACTAGCGAGTAAACTAGTCTTAGCTGCGTCGGTGTATAATGCATAGAATATGATGGGTTATAGGTAAGCTGAACATCGTGGAATAAAAAGAGAGCTAGCGAGTAAACTAGTCTGAGCTGCGTCGGTGTATAATACATATAATATGATGGGTTATAGGTAAGATGAACACCGTGGAATAAAAAGAGAACTAGCGAGTAAACTAGTTTGAGCTGCGTCGGTGTATAAAGCATATATTATGATTGGTTATAGGTAAGCTGAACACCGTGGAATAAAAAAAGAACAAGCGAGTAAACTAGTTTGAGCTGCGTCGGTGTATAATGCATAGAATATGATGGGTTATAGGTAAGCTGAACACAGTGGAATAAAAAAAGAACAAGCGAGTAAACTAGTCTGAGCTGCGTCGGTGTATAATGCATAGAATATGATGGGTTATAGGTAAGCTGAACACAGTGGAATAAAAAAAGAACAAGCGAGTAAACTAGTCTGAGCTGCGTCGGTGTATAATGCATAGAATATGATGGGTTATAGGTAAGCTGAACATCGTGGAATAAAAAGAGAACTAGCCAGTAAACTAGTTTGAGCTGCGTCGGTGTATAATGCATATAGTATGATAGGTTATAGGTAAGATGAACACCGTGGAATAAAAAGAGAACTAGCGAGTAAACTAGTTTGAGCTGCGTCGGTATATAATGCATATAGTATGATGGGTTATAGGTAAGATGAATATCGTGGAATAAAAAGAGAACTAGCGAGTAAACTAGTTTGAGCTGCGTCGGGGTATAAAGCATATAATATGATGGGTTATAGGTAAGATGAACACCGTGGAATAAAAAGAGAACTAGCCAGTAAACTAGTTTGAGCTGCGTCGGGGTATAAAACATATAATATGATGGGTTACAGGTAAGATGAACACCGTGGAATAAAAAGAGAACTAGCCAGTAAACTAGTTTGAGCTGCGTCAGTGTATAATACATATAATATGATGGGTTATAAGTAAGCTGAACATCGTGGAATAAAAAGAGAACTAGCGAGTAAACTAGTTTGAGCTGCGTCGGTGTATAATACATATAATATGATGGGTTATAGGTAAGCTGAACATCGTGGAATAAAAAGAGAACTAGCCAGTAAACTAGTTTGAGCTGCGTCGGTGTATAATACATATAATATGATGGGTTATAAGTAAGCTGAACATCGTGGAATAAAAAGAGAACTAGCCAGTAAACTAGTTTGAGCTGCGTCGGTGTATAATACATATAATATGATGGGTTATAAGTAAGCTGAACATCGTGGAATAAAAAGAGAACTAGCCAGTAAACTAGTTTGAGCTGCGTCGGTGTATAATACATATAATATGATGGGTTATAGGTAAGCTGAACACCGTGGAATAAAAAGAGAACTAGCCAGTAAACTAGTTTGAGCTGCGTCGGTGTATAATACATATAATATGATGGGTTATAGGTAAGCTGAACATCATGGAATAAAAAGAGAACTAGCCGAGTAAACTAGTTTGAGCTGCGTCGGTGTATAATACATATAATATGATGGGTTATAAGTAAGCTGAACATCGTGGAATAAAAAGAGAACTAGCCAGTAAACTAGTTTGAGCTGCGTCGGTGTATACATAGAATATGATGGGTTATAGCTAAAAGAGAACTAGCGAGTAAACTATCCAAAAACAGGTTGGAAATTTAAAAGAGCTTAGCTGCCACTGTCGAGTATTCAGTTATGGGCTATTCGATGCAACAACAAATCCATGTGAACGCCTGAAAATATAATGTCCCCCAAGACGACAATTTTAAATCAAATACTGCTATTTTCTATATATGAGGTAGTACGATTAGAATTCCCATAACTAGTTTACTGCTATTGATTTGTCTCCGAAGCGACTCTGTAGAAGAAAATCTTGTCGACATGGTATTTCATCTTGTTCGATACGAAGATGGGCGTGGCCACACGCGCCTCTTTCAAATGTTCTGCCTACCATGTTGAAGACTTATACCCCATTCACACCTAAACGTGTTTAGTTAAACTATGTTTTCATTAGGAAAAAAAATGAGAAACTAGAAACCTACAATATAATGGAACTTTCTAAAATATTATCAGAGCAAGACAAAGGATAGTTTACATGCATTATTTTACCAAAGATTGTGCAGTGTTCGTAGATAGTTTTCCAAACCTGTTTAGTTAAACCACTTTAAAACATGTTTAAGCCTTGGTGTGAATGGGGTATTATACTTGTCCTTATTTTCCTAATCCTTTCTGTCAAATGAGCAATTTCATTAAAGCCTTGGATAACCACGGTTAGAAATTTGCATGTGTCAGACATTTAATTCAAACTGGATTGTGAAATTGTGAAAGGTTGCGCACGTACTCATTCCTATCTTGAAGGAATTGTGCAAAACTCTTCATTTATCAATAGTGGATTACATTTAAAGATTTTATAACCCCAAAGACGATTGACAACCCTCTTAACCACATAATAGATTGTCAATTCTCTTTGACAATTCTAGATTACATTTATAAAGAGTTAGTTATCCAAAGTAACACGCTCTTCGATAACTCATCTCCTTAGACAATTGGCAACCCTCTTATCTTCATTGCGACCCTATATTAAACATTTGTGCACGCCCTATCCATATATTAACAACTCTATTTGACAATTGTAGATTACAATTAAAGATTTAGTCATCCAAGGCAACACACTCTTCAATATTGGCAAGTGAAACCGTCATCTCCTAAGACAATTGACAACTCTCTCATCTACGTTGGGACCTTATATTAAACACTTGTGCACGCTTTGTCCATATATTAACAACTCTATTTGACAATTGTAGATTACAATTAAAGATTTAGTTATCCAAAGCAACAGAATCTTCAATATTGGCAAATGTAACCGTCATCTCCTAAGACAATTGGCAACTCTCTCATCTACACTGCGACCCTATATTAAACATTTGTGCACGCCCTATCCATAGATTATCAACTCTATTTGACAATTGTAGATTACAATTAAAGATTTAGTCATCCAAAGCAACACACTCTTCAGTATTGGCATGTGTAATCGTCATCTCCTAAGACAATTGACAACCCTCTCATCTACACTGGGACCTTATATTAAACACTTGTGCATGCTTTGTTCATAGATTATCAACTCTATTTGACAATTGCATATTACAATTAAAGATTTAGTCATCCAAGGCAACAAAGTCAGTATTGAATATTGGCAAGTGTAACCGTCATCTCCTAAGACAATTGACAACCCTCTCATCTACACTTCGACCCTATATTAAACACTTGTGCACGCTTTGTCCATAGATTATCAACTCTATTTGACAATTACATATTACAATTAAAGATTTAGTTATCCAAGGCACCACACTCAGTATTCAATATTGGCAAGTGTACCAGAGACTTGTCTCCTACGACAATTGAAAAACCTCTCATCTACATTGGGGACCTATATTAAACACTTGTGCACGCCCTGATAATACAATTTTATTTGTCAATCTTAGATTTAATTTTAAGAACTGTGAAAACTTTAAGAGGTTGTTAGTCAAGGCACATTCTCGTGTATGTAAGCAACTGGCGGAACACTCCAATAAAGACGTACTTCCTCTTAATTTTCAAAATTTAACCTCATCCAAGGCAACGCCTTACCTAGGTAAGCCATCCCAAGCCTAAGCAAATCTAATATAGAAGAAACCTGTCCCAGATTTAAGCCTTTCACTCAACTCTGTTTAATTGAAAAAATAAGAATTCTGTCGGTTTACTGTGACAGGAATGCTGTGTCACCAAATTAGGCTGGAAGCACATTGCAAATAAACGTAAATCTATTTGAAGATATAGGTGATATTCTTTACTTAGGATACAATTTTATTTTTGTAATCAATTCTTGAAGTAGATTGTTTTTGGTGGGTTTTGACAAAGTCTGGATGCTTGGAGGCATATCTCTGACATGCACATCATATTACATTCTTTTCAGATTACAGGGAAACCCGTGGTGTCTAACAAATGTGTCGTAAAAAACCTAATAATGATGAAAGACTGAACACGCTGTATTTCCATCTCCTTCATTCCTTTCTTTCTCTCTCTCTCTCTCTCTCTGTTTAAAACAAATTCGAGATTTTGTTCCAATTTCTACCCTTATTACAATGTATAAAGCATTAATACAGCCCACGTTTGACTACTGCGACCTTGTTTGGAGCAATTTGAACAAGGGTCAAGCAGAACGTCTTCAAAAGCTTCAAAACAGAGCTGCTCGCATCATAACCTATCAAGGTTATGATGTGAGGTCTGCTGACATTTTGCAACAGTTAAACTGGGACAAATTGCACGAAAGACGAGAGGAAAGACTGTGTTCATTCATGTTTGACGTTCTCCATGAAAATTGCCCATCGTATTTAAGCAATTTATTTAATATGAGGTCCTCGGATTCGAGCACCTATAAATCTAAATTAAGAGGGAACGATCAAATTGAAATACCATACATCCCCAAAACAGACTTTTTCAGGAGTAGCTTTTATTACAGAGGGGCTAAGATGTGGAACTCTCTCCCCTCTGAAATTAAATCTGCTCCAACAAAGAATGAATTTAAAAAACGTCTGATGAGATGGCGTCCTGTCAGTTCTCAGTAGGATTTTTCTCTTTGTTATTTAAATCATTTCTAATATTTTTCAACTTTTTAGGATTATATATTTATATTTTATTAATCAATAACGACTTCCATGTAAAGAAGTTTTATGCTTATGGAACTATCGTTTTCAAATAAAGGTGTGTCTGTCTGTCTGTCTCTCTTCCTTCCTTTCCTTCTTTCTTCCTTCCTTCCTTCCTTCCTTTCTTTCTCTCTTTCTTTCTCTCTTTCTTTTGTGTCTTCTATATTTTTTTCCATCTATCTTCTCGTGCTTCTTCTTTTCATTACATTCGTAAGCTTAAATCTTTCTAGAGAGCTAATTAAGCAATAAAGAATCATAGATTATAATGTCATGGTTTCGAAATAACACCGTTAGAAAATGTTCAAAATATATTCATTTGGTTGACTTATTCAGATATCTAATCAACTTTGTGATTACTTTGGGCCATTGATTGTATAAGCGAGCTACGTAACTATGAAGATAGTCCTTCATCCAGTAATCAAACGGTGCGCCCTTCATCCCATCTCTCCATCAGAGCTTTTGCCTGAACTCCGACCAATGACTAACGTCCGAAACGTCATGCAGAGTTGCAATTTTTTCCCCCGCGATATTTAAGTTCTCTTCTTATTCACTTAATTCGTTCAACACACCAACGCAGTCCCAATAACCGCTAGACGCTTGGTCCACTTTGAGGGTACTTAAAGCTAAAACTTCAGGATTATAGTATTAGTAGTCTAGGATCACTTAGAGGGAGCAAAATAATCGACAATTGCACTTGTTTCTTTTTAAAGCCAAGGAAACAAGAATTGTGTTTGAAAGATGCGAGTGGAAATCTAAAAAATTCAATAAAACTTACACGAAACCATTTCTATGGCAACGCATTTAACCCAAGATGTGCACATCTATCTTTCATAAAGATTAATGATGTTTGTACAACATTTCAGACGTTCAAAGTCTCATCTCGTTGAGTTTGAAATAAGATCTCCGTTGCCTTGGAAAACGCTTTGTTCTTTCAAGGTATCAAGTTAAGATAAAGTAAATAAGGAGGGGCCTGCACGCGAAGACACGCGAATCAATACCTAGTAGTAAAGAAAGCGATAGACTGAAGTGTATTTGACCTGACACATCCCACATGGACTAGTGGTTATTTGGTTAATTTATTTGTACGTTTGGTTAAAGCGCTACACGCAACCATCAGAAACTAAAAGAAAGCTTCAATTACTGAAACTTAGACTACGAAAACTTGATCGAAAAAATGCATAGGAACTCTTTTTTTTTAGGAGTACAGCGAAGGTGGAAGGAATTGTCGATGTAATTAGAATGAATATTCTCCAAGCATTTCGTATTTGCTATTAATATGAAATATAGAGAAATTTTCAACAACAACAACAAAAAAAAAAACAAAAAAAAAAAAAAAAAAAAAAGGTTTTAGCTAAAGTTCTAGCTATGTCTGGCCATCTCTTAAGCTATGGACCTCTTATTGACTTAGCAGTCAATCGACCTTTATTTTAATTAAACTGCACTATTAAGGCATATATGTCTATGAAATAAATATGCTTCTGTGTGACATTCTTAACGAGATATTGCGTTTGATCTGTTTATGTAGAACTTAAACCAAAAGCTCATCAAAACATTCTCTCTAGTTTGTTATCGTAGCAAGGCAACCTCGTACATGTAACCTTTTTCCCCCATTTTCTTTTTTTCCAGCTATTTGATAAATTATTCTATTGTCGTATTTTGTTGTGTCTATTGTTCTCCTTTTTTTCAAATTATTTTTTCATTCCAAATTTCTATCCACCTTTTTCTCTTCTTATCTTCTCTTTCATCAATTTCCTTTTATTTTATTTTCATTTGTTCTGCTTTTCTCTCACTTCCATTTTCGTTTCTTTAACTTTCTCTTTTTTCGCTTTTCTCTTTTCCATCATTCTCTTTTTCCCTTTCCTTCGTTTTCTTTTTCTCTCATTTCTATTTCTTTCTCTCTCTTTATGTCCTATCTTTCATTTCTCTCTTTTCCTTCTCATTTCTATTTTTTCTTTCATTCATTTCTCTCTTTTCCTTCAATTTTTATTTTATTTTATTTTCTCGTCTCTAATTTTTATCTCTTTCTTTTATGCCATTCTTATCCTTTAAAACTATGCTTAAAATAACAAAACTAAAAATGAGAATATATTTTTTCTATTTCTTTACCTATTCATATTATTCTAATATTACTACTGCTTTGTTAATAAAATAATCGATGGCTATTTTTTATATAACAATGAATTATGTGCGACTAAATGACCGGATAGTCTAGATGAATTGGTCTTTCCGTGGTAGAACGACACAGGTATCCCAAACACGTATTTTTGATAATGTTTATGATTTACATGTACACTCTCAGCCCTAGAGCCCTGACATTCTTAAGGCCGGTTTAGACGGTACGATTTTTGCCTACAACTATCGTATACAACACGTTCGCGCCATCCTACAACTCGAGTCGTAGCGCGTAAATCAAGCCTACAACTCGCCTATGACAGACAACAGTACAGAGCACTTGATTTTATATCAATAAGGGAAAATTGTAATGCATACAAAGGGAAGCTCTCAATTTTAATTTGAAAATTTTCATTGGCTGTTTGTTTTTGTTTTTCTTTGGGGGGGGGCTAAGTTAAGTCCTTAAGGCCTATTTACACGGCACGATTTGCCGCACGCGACTTGACGTATACGGTAAATTTTGGTACCATTTACACGAGCATAACTTGTCGCACGCGGCATGGAAAAAACGCGAGCAATTTACTCGTCATAACAGCAAATGTTTCTTGTAAAATGCCACCATACACAGTTGAGAAGTGCAGTAAATAATCATGTCTACCTTGTTATTTGATGAGATCATTCAGAATTTTTGCACTTCGTGTTTAATTACCGGTAAAGACGTTTTCATGGAAATCCGCCATTTTGTTTTGGAATCAACTAGTTCCAGTCCCAATCTCGCTCAAAATCGTCATATTTGCGTCATTTTCCTACGGCATGTCGTAGGGTTTTAAGCCAAAGTTTAAAATGCTACGAAAAGTCTTGAGGCCGCGTACTTCTGTCGTAGGACCATTTACACGACCCGATTTTGAGCTGATTTTGCCGTATACGTCAAGTCGCGCGCGGCAAATCGTGCCGTGTAAATATAGGGCGCCCTGTAAAAAATAAGGTTTTCTAAGAGCAATATTCATCCCCCCTCCCCCTCGGCATATTAAATGAACTTTCCCTAATAATAAAAAAATACAACATCTCCAAATGACTCAACACAAGGCCATACATATTTGAAACACTTATAAGATATTCATATTAGCTACAGATACTTGAGAAAGCAAGACAGCTATTAATTGAGCTTAGAAAAGATTTTAAATGGTATTTTCAAACTTTAAAATATAATTACAATGAGAAAATTAAGAATGTTTATAGAAAATCCCGAGGAGGTCTGCCAGCTTTTATATCCGCGTCTCTCTGAAATTAAAATTATTATATTTATGTTAGAAGAAGTACAGAAATGTTTAGCACTAGTAATATACAGTAAATGTGAATTCTTGAAAATATATATTTAAAAATTATTACTTAATGTGTGGGAACTTTATCTTAAAATTTCGTTAACGTGTATTTTAAAATTATGCTTCCACTGTTACACATTATAACTTTTAGTTTATGTATCCATTTTATGATTTAGGCAATTGTTATTTATTTTTGGTAAATGTTGGTGTCTGCAGTGCAACCTAAATAATTGGAGCATGCAAAAAAATTCAGGAATAAAACGAAATTCTAGCGACTGATTGAGAAATTAAGCAAAGTCTAGTGGAACATTAAAGTTATTTAAATGTGGCATAAGTCAGCATAAGTGGGAACGAATTAAGGTTACAGGGCCATGCAAGAAAAGATATGTGATTGACAATAAGCATTGGCACAGGAGTGTTTGTTTGACAATTAATATTAATACAGCTTTGTTGAAGTTAAAACCTCTACTTCGCTTTAACATAAGTGAGGCTACTGAAGCCTTAAAACTTACAGGTGTATGTGAGAGAGGCTTTAAAAAAATATGTCAACTTAAAGGCTAAAACAATATGTCAACTTAAACGTATCAATCAGAATTCTAAGACTTTGTGTTTAAGACTTGTGCCCCTAATAGTTTCAGACTTAAGCTTTTTGTACTTTTTTAAAATTATATGAGAAACATTCCACCAAGAGTATTTTAAAATATCAGTGAGACAAGATTGTGAGACAAAATTAGTAGGAACATTCTACTGCAAAATGAGAGCAAACATTTTGGACTTTATTTCAAATTCATCTCATCCCACAGATATTGGTAGTGAGAAAAAACTGTTTTAAACTTGATGCAATGCATATCAGCATATCAGGCCTTGAAAATTACAAGCTGTAGGTGCACCTTATATGTGAGGTGCACTTTATGTGCGAGAAAATGTGGTACTATAATTTGGTAATTTTGCATACCAATCGAATAGGAAATATGAATGAACTTTCAAAAAATGAGTCTTCGAAAACTTTCAATGCATATCAGGCATCGAAAATCACAAGCTGTGAGTGCATCTTATAATGGCATGTGCTTTATACATGACAACATTTGGCATCATAATTAGATAATATTGCATGCCGATCAAATAAAAGTATGCATGTAAAGAATATTTTTGATTATCAAATACTACTGTAAACCCAATAATAGAAAAGAGGTAAGTATACTAACCTGCATTTTTTTTAAGCCGAAGTATAGTGCACCAGGAACGACCAATGCAACCATAACAGAGTAGAAGACAGTTCTTGGCTTGAATCTAAAGAATTGGTCAGAGTTTTCTCTTATCCAACCGAACCGTTCTATGGCCGGGTCTCTCTGTAATGAAACAAAAATTTCAATAACTTGTGGACAGAATTTGCATAGGAAATCACACAATCTCAAAGGCTTGTGCAATTACAAGAACTTTCAAAACATTACTATGTCTATTAATTTCCAAATTGTACGAGAAGAGCGTGCGATTTTTTGCTTATAGTTTCAGTAAAAAATGCGAAGCGACGCCATTCAACTTTGTCTATTTGGCGGCTGATTTTCAGTCCATTGCGCAACTGAAATGCAGAAAAACGATTTGTTCTTACGGCTTTAGAATTTTATTTATATGTTTTTTAAGTACAAAATGATAGAAAATAATTGTTTTGACATTGTTTTGGCCGTGTTGCCATAGCAACTTACTCCTACGGAGAATAATTAACGCTATAATTGTACTCCTCTCGACCAATCAGAGTCGAGTAATTTTGTTGAGTTTACTATAAAACATGTAAACATAATCTATTAAGAAATAAATGAAAGCATCTAAAACAATCAGCTTGCAATAAGAAATAATGTTGTTTTATGGGGAGAGAGGAGTGTACAATTGTCTCCCCACCCCCCCCCCCCCCTCCCTCACCAACATCAGACATGGTTAAAATTGTAAATATTATTGTAGTTTCCAAACTCCCAATGGAAGTTTTTATATTTCCATATTTCCATATGCACAATTATCATCATTTTAGGATACTTTTGGTAGTGTAGTATATATTTTACAGTATTCCAACGACCTCGGAATACATTTTGTCAAAGACGCAAGCTTAAAATCCAAGCAAGGCACATGTAAAAAAAACCCAGGCCACTGCTGATGGATCAAAGGAAAATTTTAAGCTTAATCGAGAGACAGAGACACAGAGACACAGACAGTGTTAAAGAGTAAAGCATAAACATAATGGCATCAAATAATAAAAGAAAACTTTAAAAAAAAATCAACTAGAAAATAAATATAAAGTGTAAACCTACAATCAATCCTCCACATTTTTCTGGTGATATAGGAGGTCGTTTGGCCAACTCCGCCTGTAAAAATGATTAAAAACTTAAAATTTACGAATACTGTAAGTTCAAAAAGTACACAAATAGCAAGTATAAAGATTAGTTGGTGCATTTTGAGTGAGATATGTAAAGTAGAAGGCTTCATTACCATGTGTTTCCTTGCTTCTTGTAGCGGATCTGGTCCATAAGGTAGTTGCTTCGACGCCATCTTGGATTCCTGACTAATCCCATACTGCATAGCGAGATACGTGCTGTTTGAAAACATCGAATTGGACTCCCTGTGTCACGGTTATGAAATTAAGGTGGCTCGACATACTTTTTGGGTTGTCTAGCAACAAGATGTTTATCTGAGATTACGATTAGGTCAATGAAATTTATTTGTACAGAGACAAGGTATTTCATTAATATCATATTTTTCGTTTCTCTTTTTTCCTATTCTCTCCTCTATACATTCAATTTCTTTTTATCTTCTCATTCCTTAGCTGTCCTGTCCTTTCAATCCATTCCATTCTCATTCTTTCTTATAGCTTATTTTTTTCATTCCTTTCCGTTCATTCTGTTTTCTTTGTTTTCTATTCTCTTCTCTTCTTTTCTTTCTCTCTCAGAACGGACGGAAAATCAATGCGTATAACCTAATAAGTATAAAGCATCTACCTGAAAATCTCACTAGCTTAGCACTGTCACTGTATCACATTTTCTCTCAGGAACAAAGCCATCTGTCACATCTCAACTCTGCCTTATTGAACAAAATCATCAAAAAGCAAATTAGTCTTAATCTTTAATTTTGATTGGGCATAATTTTGAACAAAATCATAGCCTATTATAAACACTTTATTACTGAATAGAACGGCCATCCATAAATTATACTATAGTCGTAAAGTGAGTTATAGTATCTATAGCAAGTCATGGTGTTAATTATTCCTCAATAAGTCGAGGTCGAAATGCGTGGGAGAAGCTAAAATGAAGGAAATTTGGTGCTCATCCCGCTGTCATCACAAGTCGTACGAAAAAACTTAGATCAACCGAAATATAACACTAATTTCCTTACATTTCAACGGAATGAGCAGTACAATAAGTAAAGGAAACAGCGTACCTTTTGTAACCGAATATCATAAACTAGTACGCAAATAGTCACCTTGTTTTGTATTAAATTTGTCAAATATTCAATTTAGTAACAAGAAAGCTGTGTTGGCACAGATTTCTTTAGTTACATACACTTGTCGCATTCTGAATTTTATTCCAACACGAGATATGGTCCCGTATGAAATACAAACACAATAATGATCAAAAATATTAATTAAAAATACTCTTTTAAAAAACGAACATATATATTACGTATATTATCAATAAGTAAACGTTAGGTTTTAATATAGTTTGGATTTGTAGAAATTTTATTATTATTGCTATTGAGTATTTTTATTTTTATTTTAACTTCAAAGTATCCGATTTAGAAACGTCGGAACCATATTAAACAAGCGCGAGAAAGACACCGAATTTAAACCTCTCTTTCTGTCATTTTGGCTTTTCTTTTATTTATTCTAAAGGTATTAGAGAATGTATGTATATTTAGGGTATATTAAAACAGAATGAACCGGAAAACCAAAGATAAAAGCAAGGAAACTATCTTTTCTGAAGATGTCAAAACGTTATTTACATTTCTGTATTTAAGGACTTCTTATCGTTGAGAAAAGAGTGTTTTCTAAGTCATTTTCCATGCGTTCTGGGCTCGGCTGAGCTTAAGATAGAGTTCTATATATAAGAGTGGTATTTGAAGTATTGTCAAACGTTTACTCATTTCTGTGGAGAAAAAAGTTTTCGAAAATGCAGAGGCTAAAGATGATCCTGTTTTTCGTGGTTGCCTTGTTTCCAGCGGCCATCTTTTGCAAAGGTATCGTTTAAATTAACAATATCTTTAAATCTATAAGAAAATTACTTCCTAATTCCTATTTTGCTCATCGAAAAAAAGTATTTTCCATCTTTATTCTTTTGTTCATAATTCAAAAATCACGTACGAGTTGTCCTTTATAGCTTAGTTAAATATAAAAACCTTACAAGTTGTCCTTTATAGCTTAGTTAAATATAAAAACCTTACTCGGTTAATGCGCGTCAGATTCGCACGTTTCAATCAGAATAGGCTTTATTAATTTCCAACCAATTAAAAGAACACGATATTTTTTTATAAGAACGAATATTTTAGACAAACTTATTTTTTATGTACTTATTTGCACTTTCAGTCTTCTTGTAAATCACCTTAATTTTTTTGTTTAATTTCACTAATGCTTAGGCCTTTTTACAGCTAATTTTACAACTAGAACTAACAGTCTTGACGTTTTCGATAAAATATATCAACCGACAAAGTAAAGTTTTGGATGTCTTTGCTTTTCAAATTTTAAATTTTCTCAGTTCCATTTTAAAGAAAAAAAATCTTTGGACTGTGATTTTTGAATTTTGTTGAGGCCCATACTCATTCTGGTATTAATTCACAGACAAAATACATACACAAAATATATATCCTTTTTCATTCGCTTTTAGGAAAAGTGTTTGATATTTAAGAGGGACGAATTAAACCGATACTGAATCGGTAGTCTTTTTTCTCTTCTTGAGAAACTTCATGATATTTCACAGATATTTAAAATGCTTTAAAATATATATAAATTACAATTACAAATTATAATCGAAAATAATTTGTGTATCTGAAATTATTTTAAATGTTTAGGACTCATTTGCGTTAAGAACGTTAAAGGAATTATTGAAAAAAAAGCAGAGGGAAGATGTGAAGGGGGATGGGAGGTGATAATTTGTCATTCTCATCCTTTATTCTTCTTTTTCTTGCCTTATTCTAGGGCTTCAAGGATATTTTGGATTTCCAAACCAAATAGAGGCAAACAATGACAAAGGTATTGATCGTAATTGTATCAATAATTACTCCTAAATAATAGTTCCATTCACATTTTCCAATAACCTTTTTGACAGTCTAATGGCGGGAAATAATCACGTGATCTATAAATGCGCAATTTGAGCATCGATACTTCCGCGGAACTTAGTCATTGAAGTATTTGTAAACGCAGCCGCAACTTGACGGATATTTCCCGCCATTTTTTATAGCGGGAAACTATCACATGATCAAAAAATGCACATAATTTACCTATCAACGGCGCGATATTAATTCCCCGCCAAATTTTCACAGTGGGAAATTTTCATGCAATTTATATGGCAATCATTCGGGTGATTGAATTTATTATTGAACAGTATAGTTACTTACCTTTAGTAAAGCTATATAAATGCGACTCAAATTGACTCTTACCACTCAAAATCAAGGAAAATTATCACGTGTCCTTATATTTATGTTGTATTCATCTGTTGCTGTTTATTAAGGGGTTGTTATTTTTATCCTTAGAGGTGCTCAGCAGCTGCAAGTATGCGAAGATCACAAAGATCGGTTGCTATAGTGACCATATGGACACGCCCCGTCCTCTGCCCGAGCTGGTGTTGAGTAACAGGGATCCAAGTAGCGGTGTCTTTGATGGCCATATCTTTGACTGGGAAAAGCCGGTTCAGTCCATGCAAGAGTAAGTGATGAAAAATTTATTTCGACAACTGGAAGAAATTCTCACCTACTTTCATGTCGTTCTTCAAGGCTGATCTGCTCTACCTTCTTCAGTTTCGTCACGTCTCGCCTTGTCTCTCCTCGTTTCATCTTCTCTCTACTCCTCTCCTCTCACATATCGTTCTTATATTCCAATTCCTTCCCTTTATTAGAAAAAACCTTTACGATTACATCTAATTTATGTACCACTACACGACATGAATCGACCTTCTTCATTCGCAAATATAATTCATAGTTTTATATCTTAAGGTTTTATATCTTGCTGCAAAATACATGCCAATTTTGGACAACTCTTTTTGAAACCGATGGTCATGAAGCTGAACGCTTTGCTTATCTCTACTTTAAACATAGAGTGAAGGCATTTAACCCGTGAATTATAAGAGATACTAGTCAACGTCGGTAATAGTTAAATAGACACAAAAGAAAACAATGGAATTAGGTTCTACTAAAGTATATTAGTGTAACATCTATTTTTCACAGGTTTAATGACTTCACTCCACTTGAACACATCTTCTACTCACTACAAAACGACTGAACTAACTTGGCCTTGCCTTCATTCTTTTTAGCCTTGCTTGTAGATGCGCCAGGAAAGTCCTTCAGAAAAACTACACTCACTTCTCGTTGCAGTTCTTTGGCGAGTGCTGGAGTGGGAAAAATTCAGCGTCTACATACTCGAATGACGGTCCGTCCAAAAGCTGCCTTGGGAAGGAGTATAAGGATTGCGATGGCAGATCAGACACACCGTGTACCGGAGTAAACTTCAGTAACTACGTGTACAAGGCTGAGTCTATTCGCCCGACGGTTCCCCCTACCGAAGGTATTTTAGTGCCATCCAACATGGCTACCACTTTTAGTCCCTTAGGAATGATTACAACCCACCTATAGTGAACATCATCCAACATGGCTGCCACTTTTATTCCCTTAGGAATGATTACAAACCACCTATAGTGAACACCATCCAACATGGCTACCACTTTTATTTCCTTAGGGATGATTACAAACCACATATAGTGAACATCGTCCAACATGGCTGCCACTTTTAGTCCCTTAGGAATGATTACAAACCACCTATAGTGAACATCATCCAACATGGCTACCACTTTTATTCCCTTAGGGATGATTACAAACCACCTATAGTGAACATCATCCAAAATGGCTGCCACTCTTATACGTCTTACATATTTTTCTCTTTCAGATAGTAACTGTGTTGACCAGTACTCAATCTGTAAGCATTATGCCAGTATTAATCTATGTAACAACAAATTTCCTCTCGTCTTGAAATACTGTCGAAGATCATGTAACCTTTGCTAAAGGTGATCATCAACCTGCTCAGCTTCTTGTAGAGGTAAGGTCCACAATGCATCCCTGAAGGACACATGAGTACAAACTACTACAGTTTCGAGTTCTCCAATGCTCAGGGTTAGCCCCTTTTTTTTTTTTGTAGAATATTCATGTGTTACAGTAAAGGTCTGTGGAATTTCAAAGTGTTTGTATGTATTGTCGAAGTCATGTAAACAATTCGAATGCTGTATGAGTTGCATAGGTTTAGTCGCGATTTCATATGGAATTGTTTTGAACATTCATGTGTTCCAGGAATTATTAAAGTGCTTGTATTGTTTTAGTTATGCAATCTTTAAGGTGCTGACACACGGTGCAACATTGCACGCAACAGGACTGTTGCAGCGTGTCTACCCCAAACTTGTTGCACGCAACGTTGCATGCAACAAATCTGAAGTTGAATCGCGCTCTACTCTTGCAACATTGGGCGCAACGAATTTCATCATGTGAACATGGCTGCAACATTACCTGCAACGTTTTGAAATTTCCAACCAATCAGCTTGCACCAAATTTATAACTGCTGACCAAATATCTTAACATAGCAGGCTGACACAAGCGATGTTGCGTGATTTTGTTGCAATGTGTGTCACCCCGATTCAAATTTGTTGCTTGCAATGTTGCGTGCAATGTTGCACCGTCTGTCCGCACCTTTACTTTACCGTTGGTATTTCTACACTGAAATAAATGCAATTAACGCTAATTCGCGAATGGTCTATACTTTACTATTGGCATTTATAATAAAATTTAAATGATGTTGAAATGAGGCTAGATCTTTGTAAAGTTTTTTTTCCAATTTGAAAAATGTCTATTCACAAGTAAAGTTTTCTTACTCTGGTGGTATGTAAGGATGCTTACTTGAGTAATACTCCACTTATTTTTATGTAATTCGTGATTTCCATCCAATATGGCGGCAATGACGTCACTATTTTTTTCATTCCAGTTTCGCAAAGAAAAAAGAATCAAGTTCAAGAACTAGAATGGATAGGACATTCTCGTGCCATTCAACAAGAGAAAAATAAATCTAAACTTCTTGTTTATTCTGTCGATAGTATTAATGTAATGTTACTTAGGTATTGAATGAATAAATTTGCGAAATGGATAATTTTGTGGTTGATTGTTGACTCTTAAGTTTCGCCTGTGAATACAAAAAGAAAAACATGTAGGCTGGAGTTTAAATTTTCACGGAGGAAAGGAGAGGAGAGGAGAGGAGAGGAGAGGAGAGTGGAGAAGAGGAGAGGAGAGAGGAGCAGAGAAGAGCTATACTGCTAGATTGTTTTAGTATTTCTCATTTTTATTTGCATGTCATGTTAAATTTGCTTATCTAATGCTTGACTGCAAAAATAATTTGAATCCTAACAATTACGAACCAATGAGCTCTTTTTTACTTTAAAAACTAACATGTAATCCAGCACCCTTTGATCATTTGTTGATTGAGTAAGATCGTTGCCAAAAATACAGCGTCTAAACATTCGAAATTCAAAATGGCGGCTAGCAATCACAAGACCTTTTTTTAATACAACACCAATATTATTTATTACTAATGATATAATAATTTGTCCATTTTTAAAATTCAAAATTTAATTCTTTTTAAATATTAATATTTGATGAGTGGAAGGTCATACCTAGTGATAAATATTCCAATTGACTTTATATGGCTATATTTATATATCTATTATATATATAATATTAACAAAGCATTTTAATATTACTTTTGTCCATATTTAAAAGTTTAAATTTTTTTCTTTACCAAGTTCTAAATATGACTGCTCTGAAGATGAGCGAATTATTCGAATATGAAGATCAAAAAAAAAGAGATAGAATCTTCCTAGATATATCGTGGGGTTAAGGGTTCATACGAGTGCATTTTTAATCCTTCAAGGAACGTTTGTAGCTCTACTAACTATTTTGACTAACACAAAATGGTACTAGTCTGTTGAGCTAGGCAATGCTGACAATGAAAGCCAACATGCTGCGTGCATGATGTTATTCCTGTTAAAGAAGGTTAAAATAAATGAAGATGGTTGGAAGTTCGTTCTGATGTCCAGATAAACGAGTTAAAGTGTCCTCACTATTTGAGTAAAAAGATCGAGATTTTACTGCCGATACAGCCACCTAACAGACAGATGCTGACAAACACATGAAGATGAGGGTGACGCTGTCAAGACTTTACATTGATGTGAGGCTGATATTAACCTGATGCAAGATGGCGAGGACTAATGACCTTGCTTGAAGTTGAGGCTCTGACTTATACATATTAAAATAGGCTTTACCTTAAACATGAAAGCGAGGTTAACATTTTTCTTTAACATAAAAACGAGGCAGAAGTTAACATATTTTGGTAGTTCTTGACGATGTGCGCGGAAACGAAGCTGACGTTGAACACAAAGACGAGGCTCTCTTTGACATTTTGACATTGAAATGAGGCTAGTTCTGACCTTAAACATGAAAATATAGTGAGGCTTAATGACCTTATTAATAAATTGATTCAAAGCCCCGTCCACACGTATCCGCAAATATTTTTTTTGCGGATACAGGACCGTCCACACGTGTCCGGAAATTTTTGTGTCCGTATCCGCAAATTTTACGAAAACGGATACGTGTGCGGGATGGTGAAAACGATTCGAATACGCTGCGTGTGGACGCAAACATTTTCGATTTCCGGATAAATGTGGACGGGGCCTCAATACACGTTAAATTCTTCGGGAGCCTTATAATGAGAATGAGACTTGTGTTGAACGTAGAAATGAGGCTTCACTCTAAGCAATGCTAGCGGATTAATTATTTGGCAAGAAGCTTTATCTATTTTCTGATTTTGCTCCAGCCATATTGTTCTATAAAATCTTTGAACAGCGTGCATTACTAGAACATTAAATATTGTCCATGTAAATACTAAAATTTCAGAGGGTTATAAATTTTGATTAGGAGTTAGTAAGGCACGCCAATAATGCTCTATATTTCCTTTAGTCAGCATCCTCGCAATGAATTATTTATCTGTATGAGTGGAATATGTCTCCTTCCCATTAACTACATATTACATTTTAAAAAGTTTCCTTCTTCTTCGAGTACAAGTGATATTTCTTGTATCTTTTATAAAGCCCTTTGCTGAAATATCTTTAGAAGAATTCGTAGCTCTTTTAGTCGTAGAGTATAGATAGTCTACGTCTCGTGTACCGAAGAAAAGCAGCTTAAATATTTTCTAGCACGGATTTATGGGAATAAAAAGCCTCTAATAGGCTTTCACATATTTTTCCTTGAATCCATAGTTGGTCTCAATGGAATAACCACTTGAATCCAGACATTACTTCGGTTTAACATCGTGTGCCATATTTGCGCTTCATCTTCTGTTGAGTCATCCCATTCATTCCCACTTCCACCCGTGCCCAGTCTTACGCCGCCGAGGAATTCGTCACGTGACGCAATGTCGTGGTCCCAAACAGTGATTTCTAAGACCCTTTCGTTAAGGTCGTCTATACTCAAGTCTTCATATTCCATTTTGTAGTTCCAGGAAGGATTTAGAGATCGTTTGATTATGGGAGTTTTGTGCTTTGTTTTCCCTTTCTTGTCAGGCAGGAGGGATCTGAGGAGAAAACGAGATCAGACGTTCTTAGGATTATAGCTGTTCTATTTAAAACAGCCTGCGCATGAGTGGCGTGAATTCTCCTTTTCGGCGATAGCCATCACGTCGTAAACACTTTGTTCGATTGTGTTACGGTCACCAAAAAGTTCGGACATCGTTCTCGTATTCCCATACAAATTCACCGAGTTTAAAGAGAAAATTTAGATAGATTTCTTTAGTTAGCTCTCTTAACAGCAATAAGAAAAGCTTCAATCAAGCTAGAAAAATGATATTTTACTTGTATTTAGAGAACTAACTAAACAAACCAAGTAAATAGTTCATTTAAAGTCAGTACATTTGTACGGAAATTCAAGAACGATGTCCGAACTTTTTGGTGACAGTAGCACAATCTAAAAGAATTTATACCACGTGAAGGCTAGCGCCGAAAAAGTGAATTAAGGCAGACTGCGCATGTTGTGTGATTCTAGGTGTGGTATTGAATGTTCTATTTCAGACCACGTGTCATTCTCTCGAGAATAAGTTTCTAGTGTTTGAGTTGTATTCATATTCATGTGTCTTCTCATGTGCAACAGTTAAACAAAGAAATGATACTCAAGGGAATGACACTTGCTCTGAAATGAAAAATATTACGCCCAAGGTAAAGAAATCTCTTGGCTCGAGACTATATATAATAATTACTTAAATAAAGTTTATTTATTATGAACTCGAGCCATTTTCTCATTTTTATACTTACATCTTACAGAAGGGATCGGACATGCCATCTGCATCTTTCCCTGGTAGGTTCTTGGCCTCTAGTATCTGGAGCATCAGCTCCCCTTTCATTGGCTGAGACTTTTTGCTTTTTTTCTTGGTCTTATCTCCTGTGACGTACTTGAGGGCTACAATCAGCTCAGGGATTGTCAACTTTTCCTCATAGTCTGTCTGTAGTGAAATCAAGTTTGTAAGAAAGATGAGAATAATATGTTTCAATAAAGGCTGTTTTTTTGCCTCCAACATTCTTCCCTTTCTTCCTTCCTCCTTTCCTTCTTTTCAGTCCTTTCCTTCCCTTCATCGTGTTTTCCTTGCTTGCTTGCTTGCTTGCTTCTTTCCTTCGTTCCTTTCTCCCTTTATCCCTTGCTTCCTACCTTTCTACCTTCCTTCTTCCTTTCTTCCTTTCCTCCTTTCCTTCCTTCCTTTCTTCCTTTCCTCCTTTCCTTCCTTCCTTCCTTCCTTCCTCCCTTCCTCCTTTCCTTCCTTCCTTCCTTCCTTCCTTCCTTTCCTCCTTTTCTTCATTCCTGTATTTTCTTCTTTGTCATTCTTTCTCTAGACTCTTCTTACTCTTTCGCATGTCACACGAAACAGTCATGGTTCAGATTTTAAGGAGACGTTTTTAACCAATCACAGTGCACGAAAATACTACCCAGCCAATGATAAGGCTCAGTCAACTTCAGTTTTCGCACAAAGTTATATTTCATCGATACCTTTTCTCCAAGTTTGTACCACTTTGCAGTAGAATTAATCAACGAGTTTCCCTTCTCTACGAACGAACCAAGAGGGATGACGACTTCACCGAGGAATTCATCACGACTAAAGAGATCATCGTTCCACACGGTCAGCAGCAGCGTACGGGTGAGTAACTCGTCGTATCCGATATGGTACTGTGAGAAAAAATGGTATAAAACTGAAGTAAATCAGGGGATCCTCGAAAAAAACATAGTATATGTAACCATTATAAAAAAATGATAAAAATTTTGCTGCAAATTGCAAATTGCATGTTGCATGTAACCATAATAAAAAAAGGTTGATAAAGATTTTGTTGCATGTTGCATGTTGCATGTTGCATGTTGCATGTTGCATGTTGCATGTTGCATGTTGCATGTTGCATGTTGCATGTTGCATGTTGCATGTTGCATGTTGCATGTTGCATGTTGCATGCCCAGCCTGAAATGCACTATACGCGATGTAGTTAAATGAAATCAGCGAAATTTTCTAATCGCTGATTATTTTTTGGGTGCCCCCCTTGAGTGCTTTTTTATGTGGCCTCCCTAAATTCCACCAGCCCTCCTCTCATGCCTAGTAAACGTTCCCTAATAAGAGAGACGTTGGTTAGTTGTACCTTAACGACCTCGTCAAACTCTGGATTCAAGTTGTCTCGCACCGTCCTTGTTTTCTTTTTGCTTCTTTTGTCAGGAAGAAGGTAGGTTTTCACGTACCTAAAAAAGCAAAGGAACACGCAAAGATAATATAATAAAAGTTGGTCGTATAACAGAGGTTATCATTTTAAAATGTGGTCATATGAAAGAGGTTGTCATTTTAATATGTGGTCGTATAAAAGAGGTTGTAATAATAATAGGAGGTCGCATGACAGAGGTTGGCCGAATAACAAGTGGCCGTATTATACAGGTTCTACTCTAGTTGTATACATACGGATCGGATGTCTTTCTTTTAGTATCGGCAATAGCCAGGTTATTAGCCGTGTGTATGTGAACTGTGAATACTCTGGTCTCTTGGCAGTACTCTTGGGTTAAGTACAGTTCGCCTGTTATCGGAATCTCTGATGAACCCTTTGCACTTTTGGCTGGAGCGCTGATTATCTTTTCGTGGGATTCCTGTGGCGAAAGGAAAATTAGTGGTCAGAAAATGCGTAAGAGCGCGCGCATTTCATTCACCTTGCAAGCAGCCCTGCTTGCAACTATCAAGACCCAGCTGAGCGGTTAACGCGTCGCGCAAAGCATGAGTGGACAAAATGACCGGCCCTAAGCTTTTTTGGAGCTTAAAATAATGAAGCAAAAATGACAGTAAAATGAAATTATTTTCCTTTTTTCTTTCTATATTTCTGCTTCTTGTAGGCACATATATTATATATTAGTCGAAAGAAAGCAGAAAAATACTTTGGGTTACAGTAGTAGCCTGGGAATGAAGGCCGCGCCAAAACAGCTATACGCGCTGTGATTTGCTTAAACAAATTCACCGCTCACCTGGATAGGCCAAGTACATACCTCGGAATCCAAAGTTTCACTGGATCCATCAACACTATCGGCAGGTGCTTTGGGATTCTGGAATAATCAAAGTAATGATAAGATTGGCCTATGCCTAAGACTTCGGGACAATTTCGGATTTACTTCGTTCTACCTTCGTACCATCAAAAAGAAAATGGTGACTGTTCATCGAATCTAAATATGGCCACCAATTTGAATCACTATTGTTCTGGACTAGCCTCTCTAAGATGTGAAAACCCTTTTGTCTTTATTACACGTGAACACGCACGAGGCTAGTCAGTCGCTAGTTAGTGGCTCAAAGTGAACGCCATGTTTTGATTCGGTGTATATAACACAAGCCGCGCGGTTTAATAAGGAGTGTTCGATAAGGCATCTCACTAGCCCCTATCGAGACCAATAAACATATGAATTTGTCCTTTTTTAAAGTGATGGTTTTTGTTGCATTTTGCTTACCAAGCTTTAAATGCATTATATTCATATGCAATATATATTTAAGGAATTTAAAACGCGCATGCATGTCTATGTACTGCGTGATATAAACACGCTGGGAACTGTAGGGCACGAGATAAGCAAGCTTAGGAACACGAGGCGTAGCCGATTGGTTCTATTGCTTTACGAGTGCTCTGAAACTGCCAGAGTGTTTATATCACAGTACAGAGACATACGTAAGCAGCCTTTTTATATTGCTTTTATAAAATATTTTTGAACGACTTTGCGCAAGCGTGTCTCTGTCCTCTGATATTAAGACGGTAGCCAACCAATCAATTTTTTTATAAATATATATATACCGGAAACACTTGCAGACAAAGTTTGGAAAAATTCCATATGAATGTTATGATCTGTCGTATATTTCATTCACATCGCCCATAATGCATTTTGAGTATTGATGTTCATAATTTCACAGTTTTTCGATACTTTTGACACGCGTTTGCCATTTTCCCGCCCATTTTCAGAGCATGCGCATTGGGAATTACACCATTATCGACCGTAAGTTATGCTTCTACCTTGTATCCGCTCTCTATAGCCAATTCCGCAAGAGTTTTACGTCTTATCTCAAGAGGACTGCTCGTTTGTAAGGATCTTGACTTGCGCTCCACTCGAGGAGAATAGCTTTCCCGTCTCATTTGCTCTGGAAAAATATTGATAAAGGAATATTTATGATAAATATGTTCTTTTGAAAGATATTTAATTTTAGTAGAATTTGAACAACTACAGCAACGACAACAGGGAAAGCAGCAACAATGGCAACAGCATAAGCAGCACTAACAGCAGCCAATGACAACAAGAACAGAAGCAGCAATAAGAACAGCTGCAGCGCAACTGACAGCTTTGACTGAAACAGCAATGACAACAGCATCAATACCAGTGACACTTGCAGTCGTTCTTGCTTTCCTTTCCATATATGATTCTAATGGAACACCTTAGTTGAATTTGGTGTTTTGTCTCTTCGCATTTTTAACCATCGCCTCCTCTTAAAATAATTGAACTTAAAGCAAAATAAACCCGATTAGAATTCCGCTAAAAGAAGCTTACTCTATTGCCTTTTCTTTTTAAATCCTCCAACAATTGCGAGCAATTAAAATATAAACATATTATTCGTATTTAAGGCTACTAAGACGATTAAGTGGTTAAGTTTTCAGTAAAACTGCGGTCGAAACCCCTTGTTTTTGGCTCTAAGTCATTCAAGAACTTTGCTATTAAATTGGCTTGGTGTTTTTTTCCTCGATGATATATTCCGTGTTACCTTTGCCAAAATCAGTGTCCATCGTTTCGCGAAACAATGTCAGTTCAAGTCTCTTCTGTCCACGCTCAGCTTGACAAACACTCCAAGAAAATGACAGCAAATTGAAAAAAGATAACCTCGATGACCGAAGATTCTTAATTAACCTTATTCTAAGGAAATTTAATTAAATAAAACCTAAAAAAAAAAACAAGAAGTATTGCAGCCACGAGCAATGTATTTTATAATTAAAAGCTAACCGCTTTTTCTTCTAAGATTTTTTTACTCCTTTTGTCATTCAGTTTTAACCAAACTCAACTTTTTTCTCCTTCTCTGCTGGAATCTAGTGAACAAGACCTTGTTAATGTTTTTGTAAATGAGACCGATATTTTTTTTAGTTAATTTTTTTTTCCTTTTCAAAAATTCATGCGGTTAGCACCTTTAATTTTTACCTTGTCAGTTACTTTTAGCTTTTTTCGGCTTTCTTTCATTGCTTGTTAAGTGTTTTTTTTCCTGATTAATATTTTATAGGACCGGCTTTCAACCAAGTCTTCAAGCAAGCAAAAACAAAAACCAAGACAAATACGTAAACAAATAGGAAAACAAATATCCATAAACAAACAAACAAATAAACAAACAAACAAACAAACAAACAAAAAAAGCTTAATCGAAAAAAAACAAAAAACAAAAAAAACAAAAAACTAAAAAACCCAGAAAGATGGACAGACTATAGGTATAGAACAGGTGCATGCTACGTCATTGCCGCCATCTTGGTCGACGATAGCAAAGCATTCCTCATTAGCTTCTCGTGTTAGATAAACCAACATGACGGTTGTTTCAATATTATTCACATCTCAAGGGACTTTGACTCACATGGTCACACAAATTATATTATATCATATTTATTTATCAAAAACTAAAGCTAAATTTATTACTTCTATTCTTACCTCTAGTTCCTTGTGGAATTTTCTTGGTCGATTTTCTCTTGAATGGGATTCCCTTTTTCTCCATATCCTGTTGAATAAGTTCCTCATTCAGCGGTCTCGGCACCGACACAAAGTCTGTACTATGTCTTCTCTTTAACTCCAAATCAGGAGACGACAGCGTTGCTCCCTCAAAGAACAGCACGTTATCGGACCGACTCGCGGTTTTCCCGCCTTTCTTTCTTTTTTCATCCGGCTTTTGTTCGGGTTCACTCGGCTCTGGCGCCGTCACGATCGTCGTGACTTCGGGCACTGAAATTGTTCGTTCGGGAATATTCGTTGATTCGTTTTCTTTATCATCGTTTTCTTTATTATTTATATCAGCTGCATTCCCTTCATTAGTTTCAATGGAGCTTTGCTCCTCTGTCTCGTTCCCTTGGTTACCTTTATTTTCTGCCAGGGATAAATTAGATTCCCCCCCGGAATCTACGATAATTGATTCATCTTTCGGTGGTTTTTCGGCAGAATTGTCGACAGCATCTTTCGGTTTCTCACCGGCCTCAACATTATCGATTTTATCCGAAGAAAATTTAAACTTACTTGTGAAATTATTGAAGGATTGGAAGATTGAATTCATCGCCTTTTCTTCTTCGTTGTCATCTTTTGTTGTCGTAAAAGCCATATTATCGATTCCTTCCTTATTTTTTTCTTGTTTTTCTGAGGGCTTTGGATTTTCTTCTTTCTTCGTCGCTTTAGTTTCGGTGTCTGAAGATTCTTTCGGGTTTTCTTCGTGTTTTCCTTTATCAGGTCGTTGTTCTGAGTCGCTGTCTGTCGCAGGCTTGTCGTGTTTTTCTTTATCAGGTCGTTGTTCTGAGTCGCTGTCTGTTGCAGGTTTGTCGTGAAACCGAGGTAAAGACCTGTTTTATAAAGCATTTCATATAAATATCGAATATAGATAATGCATTCATGTTTTGTTGAAATGATAATTTACATGACATGTATAGATATAAGATAAGGAACTGTTAGTCGGGAAATTGAAAAGAGAGTTGATAAATCTGTCTTGTTGATGTAAACACGTGTTCAGACGTGAATGGATGGAAGAAGAGACAAATGATTGAGCGAAGCGAATAGTACAAGGAAAATTAGGGAGAAAACATAGGAAAAAGGAAAAGAGAAAGAAAGAAGGAAAAAAAGAAAGAAAGAAAGAAAGAAAGAAAGGAAGGAAGGAAGAAAGAAAGAAAGAAAGAAAGAAAGAATGAACGAATGAACGCACGAATGAACGAATGAACGAACGAACGAATGAACGAATGAACGAATGAACGAATGAACGAATGAACGAATGAACGAATGAACGAATGAACGAATGAACGAATGAACGAATGAACGAATGAACGAATGAACGAATGAACGAATGAACGAATGAACGAATGAACGAATGAACGAATGAACGAATGAACGAATGAACGAATGAACGAATGAACGAATGAACGAATGAACGAATGAACGAATGAACGAATGAACGAATGAACGAATGAACGAATGAACGAATGAACGAATGAACGAATGAACGAATGAACGAATGAACGAATGAACGAATGAACGAATGAACGAATGAACGAATGAACGAATGAACGAATGAACGAATGAACGAATGAACGAATGAACGAATGAACGAATGAACGAATGAACGAATGAACGAATGAACGAATGAACGAATGAACGAATGAACGAATGAACGAATGAACGAATGAACGAATGAACGAATGAACGAATGAACGAATGAACGAATGAACGAATGAACGAATGAACGAATGAACGAATGAACGAATGAACGAATGAACGAATGAACGAATGAACGAATGAACGAATGAACGAATGAACAAATGAATAATTGAACGAATAAATGAACAAACAAACGAATGAGTGAATGTGAATAAATGAACGAATAAATAAATGATGATAACGCATAGCGACGAAAATAAGATGCAAACAAATGAACGTACGAGAGCGAACGAAAAAACGGACAGATGAACGGATCATATGAAACTTACGCTTAACAAAAGGTCAACAAAAGGAAACTGGCGCTCACGCCCCCTCCTAAATCACGGTCAAACACGCAATTTTGAACATTTTTTTGCACATTTTGTTGGATATATTCATCTCTTCTAACAATATGAAAAAGGTAGCAACGGAAAACGATAGAATAACATCTCCTTTCAATGTTTTTAGTTTTCTGGATCTCGTAGATTATTTTTTACCCCGGTCAATTTGGAATTTTTGATCATCGGTGAGGTCAATGTTTGTATGGCTTTCCTCATATTTCAGCACACGTACATGCACAAAAACCCCTATAAATAGCTCCAAAATCAACCAATCAAAAAGGTAGCAGCTGAATTGATTAGTATATGGAAAAACCCGCATTTTGATGTAAAACAGACCCACATTCGTAAGGATTTTACGCGGTCAAAATGAATTCGAATGTTATACTTCTTGCCTCTCTCGTACTGATTCTCTTCGCTGTCCCTGCTGTGGAAGCACTTGGAGAGCAATCTTCCGAAGGAGGTTCGAAAGGAGCAGAATTTCCTCATTTTTTCCACGAAATCAATAAGTAAGTAGCGTTGGAATCGATTTCTGGAAATGCGCGGGAATACTATAGTTTTAATTATATGTTTCCTAATTTTACAATTTCAGCTTTCTGATTTATACATTGTCGAAAAAAAATACAACGCGATGGTGGAGAAAGCTATGAGTCGGCATTGAAGACTATTGTTGAAAAGGTTCTGAACGAATCGGGTCTTAAAGGGATCACCGTCAACAACAGAATTATCAGTGCGATAAAAACTCAAATTTACAAATTACAAGCAAAAGTTAAAGCAGCACGGTTAAAAGGCGGTGGCAGGTTGGCAAAGAAAATTTTAGACTCGTGGAAAAATGGAAAGTCCTATCGGTTCAAAATATATTACGAGTTAGATGTTGGAAAACTTAAAGAGGAAAATAGAGAATTAAGGAAAACAAAAAGAAAACTTGAAGAATCATTAGTCCAAGAAAAGGTTAAAAAAATACACGTTGAAGAAAAACTCACGGACGCCTTAAAAAGAACAGAAAAACAAAGGAACTATTGTAAGAAACAATTCAGAGCAATAGCGGTAAAAGTTGCCAGAAAACAAAACAAAGTGAGAGGTCCAGAAAAAAATAAAACCTTCAATGAATACTCCCCACAGCAAAGGACAAGAATAAGATCTAGTTTGAAAGAACAATGCAAGACAACACTATCCTTTCTTGGCCTTCATAATTTTATGACTACGAAAGTTGAAGTTTTTAATCCTGATACCGGAATGTTTGAGACTTTTGAGCTAGCTAACGAACAAGATATAGATTTTACTAACGCCCCAACAAAAGAATTGACCAGTGATGACATCAATGAACTGAATACCTGGTTATATATCAAAGACAAATTCAATCTTTCCAATGAAGCATGGAATGAACTTGCTCAAAAATCCAAGGACATTCCATGTCAATATAAAATGGTAAAGAGGATGCAAGCATTAAATAGTCAATGGGAAGTGAGGCCAACCCCTGTTGATGCTGAAAGTATTCAGATTGAATTTGCTAAGAGTTTAGAAGAGCAAATAAAAAGGCTACAGAAACAGGGAGAACTGCTGGAAGGTAATACCATACAGGTCAAAATCAGTGGTGATGGGACTAATGTTGGAAGGACTTTAAAACTTGAAAACATTACTTATACGATTTTAAACGAAAAATATATTGCTATGGGAGAGAAAGGTAATTACATACTAGCAGTCATAAAAATACAAGAAGATTATGATAACTTAAGAATATCCCTTTCTGATCTTACGAATGAAATGTCTAAATTAAAAGAAATTACTGTCAATAATATAACA
This sequence comes from Actinia tenebrosa, assembly GCF_029948245.1. Lineage (NCBI taxonomy): Eukaryota > Metazoa > Cnidaria > Anthozoa > Actiniaria > Actiniidae > Actinia > Actinia tenebrosa. The sequence continues at coordinate 8,510,897 of NW_028292582.1, read as the reverse complement.
TATAACATAGAATATTTTCTGGGTGGGGATTGGAAATTTTTAGCTTTAGTTTGTGGGTTGGGAAAGGCAAACCAAGATCATGCATGCATATGGTGCAAGTGCCCAAGAATGGAAAGGCATGATACTACTAAAACATGGTCAATTAGTGATTCAAAGCAAGGAGCAAGACCCCTTGATGAAATATCTAATCATGCCAAGTCTAAAAAATTTAATTGTAAAGCTGTTCCTCTCTTCCCTTTTATTCCTATTGATCATGTAATTATTGATACAGTAACTTACATTTATTCTTAAGAATATCAGATAATTTAATTGAGCTACTGATTAGAGAACTCAGAAGGCAGGATGCAGTTGACAAGCTAACAAAAATTCCAAATGGATTTCAAAGGGATAAGTACAAGCACATGACAGGCTATGAAACCTTTCTAAACAACACTGGAATATCATTTTCATGGAAAATCAACAAAGATACTAAAAAATTAGAATATAGAGATCTAACTGGCCCTGAAAAACTTATTTTATTTCAGCATATCAACTTTTCTACACTTCTTCCATTTTATGACAAATGTAATGATCTTGAAAAACTCTGGATTGATTTCATAGAAATCATAGGGGACCTCAAACTTACATTTTCATCTGAGGAGAGCATTGTCAATTTGAAATGCAAAATCAGACATTTCTTCTCCTTATTTCTCTCTTTGTATCAGGCAAAAGATGTGACACCCTATATGCATGCGCTGTATGCCCATGTTCCTGAGTTCTTATCACTGTGCAAAAATCTCGCATATTTTACACAAGGGATGGAAAAATTTAATGACACTGCTTCAAAAAAATATTTTAGATCTACCAATCATAGAGGTATTTCTGCTCTGAAACAACTCTTTTTTTAAAAAAAACAGAATTCACTTCCTTGAAACAGAAGGCTGTGAGAGAGTTAAAGCCACATATCAATGTAAAAACTGCTCAAAAAGCTGCCATAATATTAAGACTTGCACTGAGAAATGTGCAAACTGTGGCTTTCAAACTTGTTGTGCACATCTTGAGAGAGTAAATAATGTATGGACAAAAAAATGCCTAATTGCACAATAAAGTTTTTAATAGGTTATTCACTGGGTATAGGGTATTCACTGTGATGATCAACATTCTAACACAACAGTTAATGTGCTAGATATTTAAACATACCTTGTATCAAAAATGATGTTCTGAATCTTCATTCATTAATATAAATCAAAACATCAATGTAGAGCTACATGTATATTGCAATCAAAACAACAGTAAAAAATATTGCTTCTTCAAACTATTATATTGCCTCTAAAAAAATTATGTATATATTAAGTATAATCTTATACCAAAATTATTAATTATTGGCAAAGAAATGTATTTTTACTTATTCCATTGTTGTTAATTCTTATCTATAATTATGTAATTATGTTTCATCAAATGTTTTTTCTCAAGTCATTTCTAGTATTATGAACTAAATGTACTGTAATTGTAACGATTTTCATCACCACGAACAAATGTAAATACAATAAAATTTCTTTCTTCAATCTCAGACTTCACATATTGATCTCCAATTAACTTATATTCTACTATAGGATTAGATTTTGAAAGCCAGTAGCGAACTGTTCCTTTAATTACAAAGGCAAAGTCTCCATTACCATTAAAAATGCGCTTATCCCACTTTTTACCAAGGAAATTGTCAATGAGTCTGTTGGATGGTAGCCTGTAAATAGTCTTTTGTCTTTCTTTATACCTCTTACTACTGTGGCAAGTCCTCCTTCAAAGACATCTGGCTAAACCCTAAGCTTTATGCGTACAGCTGGATCATCCCTTCGACCAGAAAACAATTTTCTCTTGATTTCCCGATATAATTGTCCATGGAATATTTCTTGTCTATCTCCAATTGAATCTGCGGAAGGTATATTCAGCTTTTCATGACGAACAAAGGGAAAGCTTGCTCCATCTCCAAAAGATTTCCACTCGTCATACTTTGTACTATACCCAACATAGTGGATTTTTATTCGCTTCTTTGACTTATCTACCTCAGTTACTACCACGTCATAAAGATTATTGTCTTTCTTTGACGATTTTCTTTGCTTTGAAGCAAAATCCGAGGAAAATTCCTGCATATACTTCACTGGAAATTTTGACTCACGTTTTACACGAGTCGTGTCCGCCATTTTGAAATTCCATATATGGGATTGATTCGCATGCGCAGTACATTAAAATGTGTCCGCGTAGGCCTAGGCGCTAAAAAGAGCAAATGTTCATAAATGTATGGAATAAGTTTGATATGGATGGACGGATAAACGTGTAAACCCGATTAATATCTTTATGAATTGAGAGAAAATACAAAAATAAAAAATTGGAAGACAGAAGAAAAGTAATGAAAATAAACTACCTACGTGGCTGACCAACTAAATAATAATTGACTTACCAACTAACTAAAAAACTCACTTATTAACGAACAATATTTACCCAAGTTTTATACGAAACAATATGACATTCTTATCTAGCGTTCAGAACCATTAGTGGAACTATCAATCTAGTACTTATGAATTACGTAATTCTTAACAACACAAATAAATATCAATGAATCTGAGAATAAATAATATTTTTGCTGAAGCTAACTTTTGAATTTTGATGTACATTTGCATTTGCACGCATTGCTGTTTTAATTTTCTTTTTTGATTCGGAAATGTTAAGTAAAAGCCACTGTGAAAAAAAAAAAAAATAAATAAATAAATAAATAATAATAAATAAATAAATAAAAAAAATCTAGCTTATACGTCGCAATATAACTCTTAGTGCAGCACTAAATTGTTTGTATTAGACAAGAACCAAGTTGTATCTAATATTCCGAGAGAAATATGGAGCGATTCAAGATTTCATAGCAATCGTAGGTAATGTACTGCATTATTTAGTTGATCCTCATCAAAATTAATAAGGAAAAACAATTTGCTTGTAGAGTGGAAAATGGAGTAAATGTGCTTTTTCAAATGAGTTAAGAGTTTTCAGATTGAGATCGAGTATTTTTCATTATTGTGATAATTATACAAAATTTATAATAATAATAATAATAATGTGCACAATTTACTCACTTGTAAAAAAAATGGTTTCTTCTCTGTCTTTGATATTTAGATTTTGAGATAATACTAGTGACAGTATTAATTAGAATACAGAAAAAATAAAGTCAAATTTCGATTTAACACGTTCACACTTTTCTATGACTTGTTTCACATCTTTCTCTTTTTTACCTTTAAAAATTGATTTCTATCCGTTTCTATCTGGTTTTTTTCCCCTCGCTTTTTCTGACTTTCAATACTTGATTTAACAGTGTCTTTACTGTCACCTTTTATAGGTTTAGAGATTGAAATTTGAATCTTTCACTATCTTAAAAACAAGGAGAGTTCGTAAAAGCATTTATAAAAACTCTCTTTTTTCTTGTTCCTCTATTCGCCCGAAGCTTGATCATTTAGATAAACCAAACTCAAAATGGAATCCGGAATCTCTGTGTGATTTTCACTTTTATGTTGGCGAAAAATCAACCGCATTTTAAAACTCCCTCAAGCTATTTAAAAATAAATATAATGAATAACATTTCATTAGAATTAGGTATGAAATATCAATACAAAAAAAAAAAAAAAAAAAAAAAAAAAAAAAAATCTATATCTACAGAGCTAGACTATAGCTATATCATTTAAAGCGTTATTTATTTTTTTGAAACATAAACTTCCCCGGCATTGTAAAATATCCCTAGGCATGGACTACCATATTGTTTAATATATTAGGTAAACAAATTCGTAGTAAAAAGATGGTACTTGTAAAGATAATGCTATTTAAGTAAATTTGGGTGTAAAGTTTGATTGAATTGTTTTGACAACGCAAAGCTGAATTTTAGCATCATATCTGTCGGATGCTGGAAGAAAAAAAAAAAAAAAAAAAAAAAAAAATAGACAAAATTTTCATTAAATTCATTCGTTCTCAAATTATCGTATCACCCTTGTAAACAATCGCATAGAGGTTTCGTAATTTGGTATTTTAAAAGACAAGAATATTCTGTTCAAATGAAAAACGGAATTTCTCTGCGGCCGGCTCATATTTTCAGAAAGTAATGCGGACTTACTGGAGTCTTTTCACGGATGATCTTTAGTTGAATTGGTCGATCAGCTTGGACTAGACGCTTGTACAAGTGTGTTTCTAGTTATGTTATACTGATGGCATCTTGAAGACATTAGGCATTTTGATATTCAAACTTATTGACCATCTGAGCAAACAGTCGGTTAATGTGGTCATAATTTTTATCATTAAAAAGAAGCCGCAGCGAATGCGATTAGATTTAAAGCCAACGAGATATTTGATTCAATACCACTGCATCATATCCCCGGGGGAGGGGGTACTCCTCCAGAACTTGGGTAGGGGTGTTCCGCTGGGATTCTGAAAGGGGTACTCTGTTTATGACAAAAAAACTCAAATTTGTAGACCTTGTTTATGACAAAAGATATAATTAATTGCACTGAGTTCCTGTTTCAATTATCATGTCATCTCGCGTATCGTTTTTTTACGACCATAATAACCAGTTTCGGTCAATACGAAAGTAGAAACCCTGAATATGACAGGAAACTCAGGAAGAACTTGGAACTTGAGTGAAATTGCATACCCTGTTTATGACAAGAAGCTCGAAAAACCGTACCCTGTTCAGCGGATCATCCCCGTACGGTCCATCTATGGGAGTACCCCCCCCCCCCCCCCCCCCCGGGATCATATCTTACATCATTATCTAAAACATATGTTATACTGAAATATAGAGAGTGGTGAGAGAGACAGGGAGCGAGTAGCAAAATCCTCTACCATAGGGGTGGTAGACAGTAATACTTTAAGGATATACTGTACTACAAAAAATTTTATTTTATTTTATTTTTGAAATGCTTTTCAAAAGAATGGTAAAACAATGAAAACGTCGTATTTCGATCGAAAACCTATGGGGGTAGAAGTAAGGATTATTTTTGCCTCGGTAGGTTGTTATTAGGGAGGATTATAAGTTATTTGCAATCATTCCAAAAGTAATGGAAAAAACAAACATCGGGCATGTCATTGAAATTTTAAACCAAAATGGCGGCAACAAAAAAGAAAATTTTCTCGTCTGCGGTTTCTTACCAGAACAGTTTCCCGACAGTTTTAACCAGCAAAATCGTTGAATATCTTATCAGGGTGGAGTTGCCCTATGCCTATTGCACGCCCATAATACAGCTTGGGCTGCCTGTGGTTGGATGGCAGAACAATAAAATCCCTCTGCTATTGAGAATTGAATTCTTTCTCATGTAAAACGTATCGTTACTGCCATCCAACATGGCTGCCGTCACATGATGGTACAAAACCTCTATAGCACAAAATATAATTGAATTCTCCAGCAGGTTGTAGTTGGATCTTATGATCCTATTCTCCAAACCACACACATTGCCATATTATCAATTAAGAATGTAATTGATCATATTCAAATTTCAAAACGGAGGTGAGTTAGCACGCGAGATTTTTTCCAACAGGTTCTCTGCTTTTTTCCTTTTCTGAAAATAAGGCGAATTCAGCTTAATGGGGGTGATCTTCTTCCCCTTGTCATGAGGATATTACTCCGAGCTCTCCTGTTTTCCTACCTTCCTTCCTAAAAAAATATATAGTTTTTTTATTGCATAAATGAATAGGACAGCGTAGAAGCGAACAACACATTCATAGCAATTCCATATTCTCCACTATAAATAATTTAAGACTTTCATTGCAAATTAAGCTAATACAGTAATAGCTTTCTCTTCCGGTAGCGAAAGAAATCCCCACGTTTCTAGACGATTGTGGTTATAGGATGCTTTATTAGTTTGCAATCATATAGCCTCTAGATTATGCAGACCCATGTCGTTTGGTTAATACTTAATTCTGCGGTCTAGGCTTCAAACCTTGCTAAACTTACTCATCAAATATGTTTCCTAGGTTGTTCCTAAGGTGATTTTCTTTTTAGGAAATAAATGTTTAATGGCAAATTTTGCGTTTCATATATGAGTGAGTACATTCATGTAAAACTCTTGAAAATTATTTTAGACGAGTATCGAAAGAACGAACCCTCCCTTTTGAGTTACTTCAAGGGCGTTCCAAAAAGGCTTATTTAACCACAATAATTTCGAAATTTCAAAAAAAGTCACGCTCAACGAATTTTTTGGTTGTATTCGACGCAGACATTCAAAGGGTATATTAAGGAAAAATTTTTTTTTCAAAATCACTTATATGTGAACAGTGCAGTAGCATGGTTGCAGTATTTTTGTATGTGGACTTCTATTTTCAGAGATACGAACATTTGAAATATCAATATGCAAACGAGATGACGTAAATTCAAGAATGGGTTACATTTTGCATTGTAATTTACGACAAGTGTTCTGAAGTGAAATAACCTAAAAGTGTACAAAGCCATATATTTCAAACATAAGGATGATTTGCAAATGAAAAAACAGCAGTACTTTCCATAACAGCATTTTTGTATAATAAATTAGCCTTGAATTTACGTCATCTTATTTGCATATTGATATTTCAAATGTTTATATCTCCTAAAAGAAAATTTCACATACAAAAATACTGCAACCATACTACTACACTGTTCACATATAAATAAAGTAAAAAAAGTAAAGTACCTATATTTAACGTCGGTAGCTCCTTCAGTTGAAATTCAACTGCTATCAATGGAAGCCGACGGTGCGCACTTTACCCCCTCTCGCCATCAGTGCTCTGTCTTAAAAGTATTTAAAGCTGAAGCTACACGGATTAGAGAGAAGTCGAAACAGACGTGGAGATGAGAAGTGATTTTGAAAGAAAAAAGTTTCTTTGATATAGACTTTGATGCATCAAGGGTAAACACGAAAACAGTACTTCCAGGTCATTGTGCAAGAATGAAAATCACAGACATTAAATACTGGTGTGGAAGAACGTGAATAGAATCTAGAGTTTTCGACTGTCTTTTTCTGTTTAATTTCAGGAGAGGAAGAAGTGGAGGGAGGGGAGAGGGGGGTGAAAATTGAAATGTTAGTAACGTACAAGAAGGGTTGCCCTATTTTCTAGCTTTCACAATCCCTCAAGAGCCTTAATTTTATCGAACCGTAAAACAACTTCGAGGTTATCTAAGCTTCAGGGCACGGCTAACTCACAGATTGAACACTGAAACACAACCTCTATATTTAAGTCAGTCAGGGTACGACTAACTCACACATCGAACCATGAATCGCATAGTGGAAAACCCATTTAGTATTTTCTGCTCTCGCCAATCTCACCTTAAAAAATTTAAACATTTTCCCGCGCTTACTAACATGGTTACTAGGTTACCACACACAGCATACAAATGCTTTGTCAGTAATTACTGGGGGGAAAAGCTTTTAGAAAATTAAACAATAAAAATAAAGGCTGTCTTATCGGATCTTCAGTATAAAAAGAACTCAAAATAAATCTCTATTAACTGATTAAAAAGATGTTAAGTTTACTTAAAGAGTCAGTGACTAACAGTCAAAGAAATAATATTCTAAAGTGATAATCTAAAAAAAATCTTACAAATATTCTTATTAATTAAATTAATAAATTATTCAATATGAAATAACGGTTTTTCTACAAAAAAATGATAATAGTAATAATAATAATAATAATAATAATAATAATAATAATAAGGTTAATGAATACCAGCAAAAGAGTTGTAATATTCTTATTTTGCTGCTCAATAAAGGAATAGTAATAATAATAATAATAATAATAATAATAATAATGATAATAATAATAACAATAATAATAGTGATAATGATAATGATAATGATGATAATAATAATGATAATGATGATGATGATGATAATGATAATGATAATGATAATAATGATAATGATAATAATAATGATAATGATGATGATGATGATGATGATGATAATAATAATAATAAGGTTAATGTATGCCAGCAAAAGAGTGGTAATATTATTATTTTGCTGTGCAATAATAATAATAATAATAATAATAATAAAGATAATAATAATGATAATGATAATAACGATAATGATAATGAAATCATACATCTAATTTATGTTTTTCAATTGCCTATACTAAAACTTCTTTTTAATTTGGCAATATTTCCAGTGAATAATTTTTAAAAAATGACTGAAACCACGCGTAGTTTTATCAAACTTCGAGAAGAAATATGTAGTGACGTTTGTCAAAATTATTGCTGTTTGAAGTAATCCATTAAGTTGTCTAAATTATTCATAATTGGTAATTAAAGGCTTACTCAAATACTGCACAGGAGAGAGTCAACAAACAACTCTATTCATACACGTTAGCAGGTCCGAGCATCGAATCCACGAAAAGTGCGCAGTTTCTAGTTATGGTTGATTGGGAGATGTTGTTGCGAACAACTTATTTTCCATTTGGTTTTAAATTTGTCTGATATATATGCCCCGCCTCATCGCCGAAGGCTAAATTCAAGTTGATCTCTTGCGTTGTGCAAAATAAATGTGTGCAAACAAGAGAAATTACGCAAATGGTCTGTCCATAATTTCCTAAATTATATGCATAACGATTTACAGAACTATTGGGTTGTCATTGAAAGATAATAAGCTATAAATCTGCGCAGTTTCCCGGTCGAGTATTAAGGAAAAGCTATACAAAGTTATGAGCATTTATAAGTGTGCGAAAAACAAGAAAAAAACACACAAGACTGATGAGGTATTCGTTGTTGTACTCATACAGAACATTATTTCGACGCGCCAAAAATCTATAGGTTTATATGAAAGAGAATTGAAACTTTGATTACCCAAGTGGCTTCCATATGGCTTTCTCTTGGTTTTCCTCCCGCGTTTTGTACTAAACCTGACGTTTTGCTTTCTACCCGTTTCTATTTGTTTTCCTTATTTGTGGTCTATATTTATTCATGCTTGAGTGTACCACTTACCCTAAAGCTTCAGAGTTTTTGAAAACCCGAAAAAGCACGCCAAAAAAACACATATCGTATACCAGACTGTAATTTGAAATCCTTCAGTAATCTATGATTAAAAGTGTTGGCTTTTAAGAAGCAAGAAGGCAGACTTCTTGTCCATAGACTTATTAATCTCAAGACTTCCTTATTATGTGCGTTGCGTGCGCAATGCGTTTCCTAGTGATAAGTAAAAAGAAGAAAGTATTTACCGCACATATTATTACTAATGGACGACTCTTAAAACTCCAGTGCATGCGATCTACGTCAGGGCGTGGCTAACTCACAGATAGAACCCTGAAACAACCTCTGGGCTGATCTAAGTCGGGAAATGGCTAACTTACAGATAGAACCCTGAAACAACCTCTGGGCTGGTCTAAGTCAGGGCATGGCTAACTTACAGATAGAACCCTGAAACAACCTCTGGGCTGATCAAAGTCAGGGCACATCTAGCACATCTAAGTCTGGGCATGGCTAACTCACACATGGAAATGCAAGTTTCTGCCATCTGGAGCTTCAACTTTTGTCTTATATTTGGTCTTCTTCATACTTATATTTCTAAAGCCCCTAAGAATTCCTAAGAAAGTCTACAAAACAAAAACTATTCTAATCAAAAGGTTTATTATTTGACGGCTTGAGCATCGGCCACGCTACGGACGCTTCACGACATGATTGCTTTCAACAGAGGCGGCTCACCCTTGCCCCCGACAGCGTTCCTAAAGAAAAAACGCTTTTAGCCAATGGTTATTGTCATCACATATGCTCATGGAACAGAAAAAAGGCGCCAATTATTCGTGTTTACGTTTGAGTTTCTACTGAAAAAGATGATGATACTCGTCTTCACGTATGAAGCAGATATGTGAGTTGCCAAAATACGCTTATTATGAATGAAATGGTGTACCACATGATTTTCCCACTTTGTGCCAACACTACAATGTTGTTTTGTTTTTTAATTTGCCAAGTTTGATATGTTTTTTTTTTTTAAATAAAAAATATCTAGTGTAATATCAAAGAAATTATTAGAGGATCTAGAATTTTTCTCGTTGATTTCTAATTATTGAAAAATTGTGAATAATATTAATATTTATTTATATCAGAGGATGCTGGCTGAGATCTAACGAACTTATGTTTATTGATATTTTTCATTAAAAGTACAAATAAACAGTGTTACGTCTTATGACAATAATAATAATAATAATTGTTGATATGTTGTTAATTGTTAACTTCGGATATTAATAAGAAAATTGTTGTGGAACACTAGTAAAAGCACTGATATTACATAAAAATCGATATCTTCACTGTTTAAATACTTATATTAACTAACCTAACATAAAGAACTTAAAATAGTTGTCGTTTTATTTGTTTGTTGTTGTTGCGTTGTTTGTGCTTATTTATTTATTTATTTTTGAAGTTCTTCTTGTCATGAAATAAAAGAAATAACACGTAACTTTCTAATCCGTTGTTGTTGCCGCTGCAGGACAACTTCTCAAGATTTAACAATCTGTTGTTGTTAATTGATAGATGAACTATGGATATATATATATATATAGTTTTTTACTTAATATTATATTATTATAAATATACGATAAACATCTTATAGAGGTAGACGATTGTTATTATTATTTATAAGTATTATAATCCGTATTTATTACAAGTTCATTAATAAATACTTATATAGCTTTTCGAATTATGAAAATCAAATAAGAGTAAAGTTTTTTCGTTAAAAAAGGAATTGGGAAAGGATGTTTTAAAAAAAAAATGTTTAGATAAAAATTGTTCAAAAAATTAAACGAATTCAGCAGGTTTTTCCCTTCACTTATTCAATAATAAAAGTAACTATTAAGACTGTTTTCTCGAATTCCAAATAACCTTGACCATTATTAATCTTCAATTTTAGACATTTGAAAATCTTCTTAAACGTTTTCAAAAGGAATACATCAATAAAAATTAAATTTTGAAGTATCTTGACGAGAATTGTCACCAATCATCGAACGAATCAACGAATATTAAATTTTGGCCCTTCAAATCCTTCAAGTTTGGTAAATTTGAGAATCGACATTTATTCAATACTTTCCATTATCGCTTTTTTCTATTAAAAATAATTTTTCTTTTGCGTTACAGTACCTGTTTGAATATTTATTTTTTGCGTTGGGTATTCTTGCTCAAAAACAGCTGGAAAATTTTGAGAAGTTAGTTTAAATTATATAACAAAAATTAATTCACAGACGCCAAAATGACCGATTTTTAATATTTTTCCAGCTAATGAAGCCATATCATTTGCATTTCCAAAGCCATTCTAATTTGTCTTTTTTTTCCTTTTCGATAGCGTTTTTTCGCCATCTAATTTTCGTTTTACGTATTTTTCTGTTAAATGTTTTGATAACCGAATCTATACTACAGAAACCTGTGAAAACCGGAAACCATCCCATTAGATAGATATAAATTTGAATTTAAAGCTTTATCCTATGTGAAGTAGGCACAAAACAAACATTGTAAACTCGCTTAATGTAGAAAACGAGCAGAATTTCTTGGACTGTAAAGCCTTGCAAAGCAAGATTCAACATAACGAAACTTCCGTCCTATTTTTACTACGCTAAAGATATCATTTTTGGGCTTGATTTTCTGCAGTAACAAAACAATAAATCTATAGATAATACTTACGGTAGGAAACGGGAGAAATGTTCCATCGCAGCAGAAACTAGCGACTAGTGACTCAAATTTTCCTTCCAATCAATAATTAATGAATATATTTTGTTTGAGCTTATTAAGCGAATCAAACAAATAATAAAAAGATCAGTCGAATACCAAGACCTTCGTTTGCAGTTTAGAATTTTATATTTCGGAAATAAGTTATTGATTTTCGGACTCTTTATCTGAATTCAAATGAGTTCTTGTTCTGTTGGGGGGCTGGTTTTTTTTAACCAATTAGAACTCGACGTCTAATACCATTGTTTCGGGACTCCTTGGTTGCTATAGATACCTGTTTATTTTGAAAGAAACGTATTTTCTTGATAATATACTAATAAAAACGTAACTTAATTCTTAAAAGATGCAATTTGTTGTCTTGGTATTCACATGAATCTCAAAAATTACGTGTTTTAGTGACAATTGCAATATTTTTGAGCGATTCTTCACAGACCAAAGCGTATTCTATCGGTAATTTCGTTTGATCACCGATATATTGTTTGCTTTTAATATATTTTGAAGCGATTCTTCGTGAATATTCCACTATTTTGTGGAATGTTTATGACCTTTGATATTCATATTATGCTATAACAGAAAACCTTTATTTCTAACGTTGTCTCTTTTTGAGGATAATTATAATAAATTAAAGTTTTTTGATGACTGGGCGGCAAGCCGAATCCAATAATATTTGAATAATTAAAAAAAATATTTGGAGCCTTTTTCGACATTGTTTGTTTTTATGTTGCTTGATAATTCATTATTTGTTTGTTCGTTTTCTAAAGTTTTCGGGTGTTTTGTTTGCATGTTTAAGTAATTATTAGTTTGCTTTTTTTTTTTTTTTGTTTTGCTTTTTAAAAAAAAATCAAAATTATCGTATATTCTATTCATTTTCTTTTTGTACTCGTGTTTTTTTTTTTCAGTTTTACAGTGGCATTAATTTAAAACCTAGAGATGACGACCACTTCAGTAAAACGATTTTCTCTTTACGACCTTGGGAAAAAACAGATGCTTTGGATGTTGGTAATACAACGACTATTCCAATAAATCATATGACTAGTCAAGGATTTAGAACCGAGGCAAACTTACATCAGCATTATATTTCGCTTCGAGGGTCGTCATAAAAGTCGGCTCAATGTCTCTTGTATGATAAAGTGTCAATCAAAACACAATACATTTATATTTTACAAGCACCACTCCCCGTACGTGGCTCTTCCTTAAATAAAGATTGCACCCCTTAATTGTTTAACGAGCAACTCACCTAGTTTGAATTTTTTTAAATATTCAAATAACAATAACGATAATTAAAATACTAGTCACTAGTTTACGATGACTTATTATTATATTATTTTCTGAGATTTCTTGCTTAATCATTGTTAAATTAAAAATTTAACAAAAAAAGTCAAAAATTATATCATTGACTCGACTGCCTTATCCTTGTATAATCGCTTAAATTACTTGTTTACTAAAACTCCAAGGTTATATATCAGTCGAATAAGAGCTACTCTCCTCAGTAGCCTTTTCCCCCTATCGATCCGATTAAGGAGGCGGGGTAAGCATCAAAAGCAACAGGACATGCAAAGACGTTTAGAAAACTCAGACTTATCAGATTGAAAGCTATGGACAATTTATATCTACTAGTGACATTTATAGGGTAGTACAGGCAACAATGTCATTTAGCCAGAATCTTGTGAAACTATGACGCATGCGCATTAGTGATCAATTGCAGATTTGGCGACTAAGAAGAAAAACGGCAGCGCTTGCATTTTATGACTCGGGCCGTTCCACAGGAACCCCGAATAATGAGACGCGATATTCTTCGATTGCACGTTGCGTCATCCATTTAATGAAAGATTTCTCATTAGCATCCATTGTTAACGGCACCAAAATGGCCGCCATGTTTTTGTCTTTTGACTCCCTTAGGAATGCTAACCATCCATCAATATCACTTAGCTAGAAGATACTTGTGAAGAGAAGACTTAAAATTACAGACATATATATCAATTTCAAAGCTAGTCTGGTACAAAAACCTTCGCATATATAGGAAAACTTAAGTCAATGTCATTTGAAGGGAATTCCAAAATAAGCCCTAAAGCTAGAGGCATATCAGTTTCAAGAGTAGCCACATTTAGTAAAAAAACCTTTTATGTATTAACAGCAATATCATCTAGCCACGTACATGGCGATGTCGTAATATAAAATCTGTCTTGATCTTGACACGCGCGAGTTTCATGAGTGGCGTCTTTTGGAAGTCTAACTTAGTTTAACAGCCGCCATGTTGGAGGAATCGAACAGAACATACTCCGTTCGCTTCTATGATGTCATCCAAAATGGCGACCATTATTATGTAGAGCCTATGATATTTATAAACATACTTTATAGCCTATCAAAGCTCTCATAGATCTAGCATTACTTATTGTCTCAGTACTGAAATTGGTCAAAAGACGCCATCTTGGCTAAAATTACCCACCATTCCACAAGGGAAGAGTTACCTATCAAACTACCTAATACTCCTAACAAATATTAAACATTACTACAATGAAAATGCTTGTGAATAAATGAGAAAATACGTGGCCCGCACGTTGGCTGCAATACAGAAGAAACAAAGCACTAGGACAAAAGACATGGCCGTCATGTTGGTTGACTTGGATGTCAGCCAACATGGCGGCTATGACGTCACATAAAATATTGCACAAGAAAAATCAATGTTAAAGTCTTACCTGGTTTATTCCGGCTCCTTCTACACCGAGTGGAAAAACGTACATACCAATCCCCACGGAGGGTGGGGTGCAGGGACATTTAACAAATTTGATTCTCGTTTAAAAGATGGGTTATATTTAACTTTGAATAAGGAGTTGTCAATGTTTTAAAATTATGTAATTTTTTAAAAAGAAATTAAGTCATGCTCTTTTAGTAGAGATACAATACATACCTTATCAGATTAAGCTTCCATTTATTTCAGTTAGTTTCAAGATATCATTCAATGATTCAAATGATATATATATATTTTGTTTATATTTAAAGGGCCACTTGGACGAAAATCGTTCCAAATTTAAAACTCTTTCATTGGAGCTGGAACTTTGCTGAAATAATCTTGAATACATTAAGAACCACCCACTGGAATATCTTTCTAATATTCGAAAGGAAAGGGCCAAAATTTTACGATTTATTTTCGTCCGCCATTAATTTCTTTGACTCACAGAATTCGGCTCAAGAAGACTGGCACGAGTACTTATGACGTCATTTACTCAACCCAAACCAAAACATTGGTGGGTAATGTATGTGCCATGTTCGTAAAACTCGGTTTATTTGGTTTATTCAGAAAATATATAATGTTTTATTCGGTTTCCTAACTACTATATGACCAAACAATGTCTAGGCGCTGAAATTTTTTACTTTCAATAATACTGTCGATCATAATTCGAAAATTTCAATACATCTCGGCACGCCAAGAATCACAACAAAGTAGGACGCATGGACGAGATTCTAGCGGTTCCATCGCGCGAAGTGACTGAGATATTCGGGATTTATTCGAATCATTTTAAGGATAACAACTTTTCAAGGTATATTTACATACAAGGGCAAAGAGCAACCCCACAATTTGGGTCCGCGAGACATCCGACACAATGAAAGAAAAATCTACGAGCTGAGTGACAGACGCCGCTGTCACGCGAGTAATAAATAAGAAACCTTTGACCACAGGTAGCCCAAGCTTGGTTTCTGTGGTGTCCTGTTATAAGGAAATGTATGGGGAATCATCAAAAATTTCAATTAAATCATCAAAACGTGAAATAAAGCCTCGAAATTTTACCTAATCATTGAGAAATAGCACTTCTTTCGCTCTGCGTGGTTATTTTTTGAATTCAGCCCGTTTTAAGGATTTTTTCCCCCACCAGTAAGAAATAAGAGAAGGTTGGAAACTCGGGATCCAAAAGCGAGCCATCACGAGTCTTTGAAACCTCGTACGCCTTCGAATTTTCTTTCCAGCGCCAAATTTTAGTCATGACTCTTTTCTCACATCCCTATAGAACCGAGAAAGTCGCATTAGAGATTAGTCTTCGCGTCTTTAAGCCATGAAATTTGCCTGTATTCACATACTACCTCGCTTGTTCTGACCCGTACTTGGAGCTCACTGTACACCAGTTCAACGGATTTCTTTCGGCAACCGACCCGAGGTCACGCCGGAAGTCTTCGTATCGTAAATGCGGATTCGATTTGGATATCGTATTTCTTCGAAATTATAAGTTAAATACTTTTGTATCTTAGGCTGTTAAAAAATACACTCACCATAATTTTCGAAATTATAAGTTAAATACTTTCGTATCTTATGCCGTTAAAAAATACACTCAACATAATTTTCGAAATCATAAGTTAAATACTTTTGTATCTTAGGCCGTTAAAAAATACACTCACCATAATTTCGAAGAAATACGATATCCAAATCGAATCCGCATTTACGATACGAAGACTTCCGGCGTGACCTCGGGTCGG
Source organism: Actinia tenebrosa (assembly GCF_029948245.1). Lineage (NCBI taxonomy): Eukaryota > Metazoa > Cnidaria > Anthozoa > Actiniaria > Actiniidae > Actinia > Actinia tenebrosa. Next base: position 8,494,750 of record NW_028292582.1, on the reverse strand, counting down.
TTGCCGAAAGAAATCCGTTGAACTGGTGTACAGTGAGCTCCAAGTACGGGTCAGAACAAGCGAGGTAGTATGTGAATACAGGCAAATTTCATGGCTTAAAGACGCGAAGACTAATCTCTAATGCGACTTTCTAGGTTCTATAGGGATGTGAGAAAAGAGTCATGACTAAAATTTGGCGCTGGAAAGAAAATTCGAAGACGTACGAGGTTTCAAAGACTCGTGATGGCTCGCTTTTGGATCCCGAGTTTCCAACCTTCTCTTATTTCTTACTGGTGGGGGGAAAAATCCTTAAAACGGGCTGAATTCAAAAAATAACCACGCAGAGCGAAAGAAGTGCTATTTCTCAATGATTAGGTAAAATTTCGAGGCTTTATTTCACGTTTTGATGATTTTATTGAAATTTTTGATGATTCCCCATACATTTCCTTATAACAGGACACCACAGAAACCAAGCTTGGGCTACCTGTGCTTTGACATGTTCTTTTACAAAGATAATATTAGATAATCGTATGTTTGTACCTATTCAATGCATAATAAACATTTTGAAGCAAATAATAACCGTCCTGTAGTAAACCAGCTAGGAGAATTACGAGCTCACATTTTAAATTATTCGGCACATAGATCTAAGTATATTGTCACAAATCTTTATATCACAACGCAGAATTCATAACATCAATCACTATTAGATTACATTGAAACTTCAAATTTAAGATCTTTATATCATGGACAGTATGTAGCAAATACAAATAATGAAATGAACGTAAGGAATTTTTATGAAAACCTCTTCCCAAGCAATTCTTCTTCTTCTAGTTCGGCTTCATCTTCATACATTATAACTTATGGTTCTAACTCTTCAGGATTGACAAAGCGAGCGTCCAAAGGAGTTTCCATTATATTTGAAGAGGTATCAAAGGTTTAAAAAAAGTCTGTTTAGAGATTCTTTTCACGATAACGCGTTTAAAACATCAAATAAACTTCAGGTGATTTAACAAGAAATGTATGGTCAAAACGACGCTAACATGACGGTGTTGAGTAAATGACGTCACAGCGTAAAACTGCTGTACATAATGACTCGTTGGCCGTGACACAAAGAAATTAATGGCGGACGAAAATAAATCGTAAAATTTTGGCCCTTCCCTTTCGAATATTAGAAAGATATTTCAGTGAGTGGTTCCAAATGTGTTCAAGATTATTTCAGCAAAGTTCCAGCTCGAATGAAAGAGTTTTAATTTTGGAACGATTTTCGTCCAAGTGGCCCTTTAACTTCAAATCTGATTCCATGCATTTTGTTCAATTCTCGACTTTCACATTCCCATAATCCTTTGCGTCTTTGGGGGGTAACCAGAGGGTAAAAACCCACTTATTTTGCTGAAGGCTGATCAGACAATGTTGACAATACCTTGTTTGGTATTCAAAAATAAAATGAAGAAGTAAAAAACAGAAAAAGATAGAAGCTTGAAGACGTTTAAGGTAAATTATAAACATTTTTTCGTAAGTCAATACATTTTCTGTAAGACCAAAACTCTTCATGATCTGTACACGCAAAAATAACTTGGAATAAACTGATAATCAGTATTGTACAGATAAAAGCAGGTATATAGTATAAATTCAATTAAGAAACCTTTCAATTTGGGACAGTTTTTTGATGGTTACCCCCCCCCCCCCCCAAACGCAAGGCATTATGGGGATGTGAAAGTCGAGAATACATACCTTTTAAATTTAATTTTCTATATCTAAAGTTCCAATAATTTATAATTTATAAGATACCAGAGTTATCATAATTCATGCTTTTAAAAATGAACTCGTTTTGCAAAGAATTGTAGATATCTTAAGTCAATAAGTTATTTTTTTAAATCAGGTGAAGAGAATGATATTGGATTGTATAATTATGTCTTATATGGAAATATCTTTCTAATTATGAGCAACTAGAAGCAATTCTTGAATGATAAAAGAGTTGTCATCAATGTAAAAAAAGGTTAAACATGCTATTAAATGTATATTAATTGTGTTAAACTAGTAATTATCACATTCATGCAACAAGATAGATGCAATTAATTCGAGCAATAACTTTATCTAAAGGAAAAGTGGAAATAATCATAATTCTTAAATATTTACTAAAACTAATACATGTGTTCTAAATCATAAAGTGTACAGTATCATTACATACTATACATATACATACATAAACTTAATTTATTCTCAAATTTACAGGGTAGCTCTAACAACTAATATCTTCGAGATACCATTGTTTTAGTCATGCAAATAGTTAATTCTTTGAACTTTTATTAATACAATAAAACATGCAAAGTTAAAATTAAATTTCTCTTTTACATTAGTTAATTTTCTTGATTTAAAAAATTGAAAAAATATTCTCTTTCTTGACTATTAATTATCAGGTAAAATATTTTTTTGTTGAATATTTTATAGAGGCGTTTTTTTACAAGTAATTTATCTTAACTTTTTAAATATTTTTTAAAAATAAAGATCATTCAATGAAATTCTTAAAAAATGGAATAAAAAGCTATTAAGGCAGATCTTATTTAAATTTATTTTGTTTATTTTTCTCTTTACTTTTAGATTTTCTTTTATTTTTGAATTTAATTTTTTTCTTTTTGATTTTTTTAAAAAACCGCAAAAAACTAAAATGCTAAAACCAAACTAACGAATTGAACTTTATTTATTTCTTACAATTAACAAATACAATATGCAAGCAAACAAATTAGTGCAAAAATTGAAAACTGAACAAAAGAAATAAATATTACTGAGATTAATCTAAACCAAAAAGAAGAAAAAAATACAAAAACATATACTTTCTTCAAATATTTTCCTAAGTTAAATATATGTAACACGATTGCAATAGTCATAGTCCCCATCAAAGTTCCCTGCTCCATCTCGACAGGTCGCTGTGCCTTTGCATTGAAGCAAGACGAATGGTGAGCTTCGAAGTAAAGGCACGGCTACCTTACAAGATGGCGCAGGGAACTGTGAAAGGGACTATAAGCTTAATGTAAACAAATAAAGCAAGTCTTAACTTAAAAGTTAAGAACAAAACCTATTATTTAACAAACTATCTTACAACACATTATTTTCTATGGTAAATACAAAAATTTAGAAAAAAACCCAAGTGTAAATATGTAATGTAAATATTCGTGCAATTGGACACAATTTTTAAGCAAGTACAATATTACTATAATATTACCATTCATTAATTATTATTAATAGAATAACAATACTTCTAAATTATTAGATATTTAAATATAATCAATAGATTGAAGATTATCCTAAGTAAATTATAGCAGTAGATTGTTTTTTAGAATTATGTTATGTGTATGTATGTGTTAGCAGTTTTTTAGTATCCAGATGGATTATTAACTAATTATTAATTATTATTAAATTAATGAGATTTTCAGCCACTTGAAAAAGAAACTCTCTCGAAGCTCATATTTTTGCACAAAGATGAAGAGAAAATTGAGCTTTCTTTTCTTATTGAAAACTGGCCTGACTTTTTCCGTTTAAGTTACAGAGATTATAGTGCAGCTTTAAACTTTAGTGGCGAGTCCTATTATATCGACACTTGTAGTGATCGTTTGCGCGCTCTTTTAACGTGTGTGCCTATCACGAGAGCATGCATTAATAAAGTATTATCTTCAGTTACTGAGAATAACATGCAAAATATTTAGTGTATTAAAGAATATTCTTCTCATTTTTCTTTAAATTTCAAAGTATGAATCGATAGAAAACGCGTTCTCGAAAGAGCAGAATTCGCAAGATAGCGCAATCAGTCTCAAAGAACATAAGATTGTTCAATAGACATAAGCAATGAGAAATTTTTCTTGATTACAGTGCGCATGCTCTGTAAGCATGCGCAAATACGATGCAAAACTCGGCGACAATTTTGATATGAATGAATGGACACGAAAGTGGATGATGCTATGTGCATTCAGATTTAAATTTTCGCCATTGATACAGTTTCTGACACTTATTAAGTGTCTTAAATTGTCTCATAAAGATACCGCAAATTTTAGAAGCAAGTTGCTAAGCTCGCAAAACAGTTCGGCTTTCGGTTAAATAATTTGAGTGTTATTCAAATGCCTTTTCGTTATCCCTTCCGAATACTTCGGCAACCCCTCGTTTATCTTACGTATAATATTCGGGTGTTCGTCACTTTTGTTCCTTATCTCTTTGTTATCATTTAGTTTTTTTAGGGATACTGAATTCGATTATCCTTCGGGAAGATCTTCGATTATCCCTCGGGTGCCCCTCGGTTATCCCTCGGTTATTTCTTGGTTATTTCTCGGTTACCCAATGGATTTAGTTAACTTTTAACAGTGAGTAAAATTAACGACTGTGCATACTGGACCTTAGTGCAATAGTGCTTTCGTTCCATTCATTATGATTATCCAACATCTTCTGCCACGCCGCGATCTCTTCGCCCTCCGCGTCATCCCATGTCTCCGTCTTAGCACCCATTCCCAAACGCAGTCCTCCCAAGAAATCATTACTCGTTCCTCTATCCCAGTCCCACACTGTTACCTCCAAGGAGCGGTCCATAAGGTCTTCCAATGTAAGGTGTTCGTAAACGAAGGAGATGTTCCATTTGGGGTTCACGTTCTTTTTGATCGTCTGGGTTTTCCGTTTTGTCTTTCTGCTCTTGTCTGGTAGTAGATATCTGGTTTAAAAAAATGGTCAGCTTAACGTGAGATGGTGACGTCAGGTAAGGTATATGAGTGTTTTTGTTGTAACTAGTAATATTAAATGCTGGCCATTTTGAAAATACAAATTTAAAATAGCTAATAGAGTAAAATAATGATGCTTTTTAAATACTGTTTCTATGAACCAGTTCAATTTTTTATACTTAATTAAGCCTTAAAAGACGTCATACTTATAAGCATATTCATTGGAAGTATAAACCTTCATAACTTAGAGACGCATCACTCAAATCAAGAAATATTTTACCATTCAACTATTTACTTCATGTAGAATCAGTACTGAAAGTATTGTCGAAGGGTTCATTTGCACTTTAAATATAAAACTGGTTTCTCAGTTTTACTGAATTTGCGTTTTTCAATCTTGTGGACGTCAAGTTGGATGCGCACGCAACCTTGAGAAAACGGTGTATTCGGCGCATACTTTAGCACTTACATCTTGCAGAAAGGATCAGAAAATCCATTAGCATCTTTAGCTTTGAGGTTGTGTCCTTCCTTGATTTGAACGTGTAGTTCTCCTCCTTCCTTTTTCTTTTTTCCTTTCTTTGGTTTGATTCTTTCTTGAGGTACGTACATTAGTGCAATGACTAACTCGCCGCTGTATTCCATTAGAGAATGTTCTGGTCGCTGTAAAAAGGTTTATATAAAAATGTTCTGGTCGCTGTAAAAGGGTCTACATATAAATGTTTTGGTCGCTGTAAAAGGGTTTATATATAAATTTTCTGGTCGCTGTAAAAGGGTTTATACATAAATGTTCTGGTCGCTGTAACAGGCTTTGTTACGCGAAGTGGCGAAAACACCCCTGACAGAGTCGCACTACCTACCCTTTCTCGTAGAGGATACCATTGAGGAGAAGGGTCTTCCCAGGAGAACCCAGACTCATCGTACGACGCCATAGGAAGCAGGACCTCTCCAAGGAAATCATTGTGTCCAAAACGATCGTGATTCCAGACACACAACCAAAGAGAACGTGTCAGCATTTCATCGAAACTTGTCTTAAACTGGGAAAAAATCAACCAATCAAATTCAAGAGTTCTATCACAGAAAATTACTTGATAAGTTTTACAAACATAACCCAACCCTTCCTCCAAGGTGGAGGAAACAATTGCATAACACCCCTTTCATCACCACGCAACAGTTTTCAAGCCCCCTCAATATGTGATAACCCCCCCCCCCCCCAACCACTTTCTCATAATGACTTAACTCCCCTAGCAATTTTGCCCCCCCCCCCCCCCATCCCCCATGCAATAATAAATGAAAGCTCCCTAATGGTTACTAATTGGGGCTGTGTGGATGTGTTTAATACAACAAGTGAATAAGAAGGACTAGTGATTACTAGTTTGGACTGCTTTGGTGTGTTTAATACAACAAGTGAATAAGAAGGACTAGTGATTACTAGTTGGGGCTGTGTTGGTGTGTTGAATACAACAAGTGAATAAGAAGGACTAGTGGTTACTAATTGGGGCTGTGTGGATGTGTTTAATACAACAAGTGAATAAGAAGGAAACATAAACACCGTTAAAAAAGTTCTTTTTTTACTCCGACGAAAGACTAACGTTCAAAACGACAGTAAATAGTTTTTTCCCAGGTTTTTTCCTTCTTATCACTTACTATAAATAAAGTTGGTCATTATTGTTAACGGTGTTTTTCTTACAGATAGTATCTCGTCGAATTCTGGATTCAATGTGTTCTTTTTCACTTTGGTTTTACGTTTTCCTCCCTTGGTCTTGTCAGGCAACAGGTAGGCCTTCACGTACCTAAAAAATATATTTTCACAAAATTATACTCTTATAAGATTTTTCTGTTTGCTATCATTATTTTTTGCCAATCATCTTTAAATTACTTCTATCTTTCCCATCTCTTACGAACTCCACCCTCCCTCAGCGTCAATGTTCAACGCAAAGAAAAGCCTTCTCTAATCACAGCTATTTCGCAATCCACGGTGGAGTAGTAGTAACGCCACTCCCCTTCAAAAATAGAGAGTTTTAGATTTACGTTCACGGCAAACTTGAAACGTCAGTTTACCAGTAAAAAATTCTTTTAAATTACTGAAAAAGAATCGCAAAAAAGTCCAAGTAGTAGAAAAACAAAAGAGTATTTGCGCTTGGTGAGAAGGTTTGTAAAAGGTAAAGTAAAATACAGGAAAACTATGAAAACGTGGTCACGTTTGCCGTTTGCGGGGAGAAAAAAAAGTCAATCTAAAACTCTCTAATAAGTTTGTATTCACTCACGGGTCTGATCGGTTTTTCTTGGTGTCAACCGGTGCTATGTCTTTCGCGCGGTGAACCTGAACCTCTAACTTGCCAACCCTGTAGTTATACTTGAGTCCAAACTGTACTTCCCCAGTGATTGGGATGTTACCATAGTGACCTTCGCCTGCCTCGCTGTAGTAACTCACGATACTTTCACGACTTCCCTGGAGAGTAAACGAGCAAAATATTAGAATAAAACAATACCTCTATTTAGCGGATACGACGAGCATTCCCGATACTTTTACCTCAGCATCCCTACCGGGCGGATATACACCCTTTATTAATGTGACCCCATACCCATTACCGAAGCTAGATAGAATATACAAGACTATCAGCAAAAAAATACGTCTACGCCTCTTTACCTTGGGCGTAATGTACTCCTATCTCACGCCACGTGTCATTCCCTAAAGTATCATTTCTTCCTTTAAGGTTTGTGCTAGGTTGCACATGAAAAGACACATGAATATGGATACAACTCGAACAAGGAATCGTGTCATTCCCTTGAGTGTCGTTTCTTTGTTTAATGGTTGTGCATGAGAAGACACATGAATATGGATACTACTCAAACGAAGAACTTGTTTAAGAATTGACACGTGGTTTTAAATAAGAAGATATGACGCCTGAGGTAGAGTTCTATATTACAGACCAATTGTCATTCCCTTGAGTATTATTTCTTTCTTTAAAGGTTGCACAAGAAGACACAAAAATATGGCTCAAGTTCAAACAAAGAATCTTATTCTCAAGAGAATGACACGTGGTCTGAAATGGGAAAACATTACACCCAAGGTAGAGGTCTGTTCTAAGATAATTCTTACTTCTTACCATATCAAAACGATCAGACAGACTTCGGTTATTAACATCTACTCCATACTCAGCAAAAGCTTGATCGATATCTTCGACAGGTTCATCGTTTTCATTGTTTTTATATCCAGGTATATTATCATCTACTGCAGTCGTTACTATCTCGGGCGGGACTACTTTTCCCCCACCAGTGTACTGGAATATATTTAAATAAAACATTAACCATTTATACATTACCGGGCGTATTTATTCTGCGCTCGCAAGGGGATCTAGTCTAAAGGGTATTTACCTTTTAAACCAATCCATCTGGTTGAAAATTTCAGTTTGGTAATGGTAAAAAAAGAGCGGGAAAATTTGACTTCCGACAGATGGTACACGCGTCTACCGGAAGAACCGGGAAAGAGCGGGAAAAGTGGATTACCTCAATCGGAAGACCGAGTTTTCTGGAACTTTCCGATCGGATTGACACATACCATTTGTTTTCCAATCGCAATTTCCGGTTTCCAGGTAAATCGTGGAAATCGCTCAAGAGCTCTTTCCGATGCCCCAAAAAAGCCCTATCGAAAAGTCTTTGCGATAAGATGGATCAAAAGCTTTTCCTAACCGAAAACGCGGAAATGAAACCTTTCAAGCCATCTAAAAACTTTCAAAATGGATTGGATCGAAAGGTTGTCCTACGACGCGAAGCGGTGAGAAAATAAACCCTCTTAAACAAGATACTCACAGTTTCTTCTAGAGTGTAACCATCATCTGAAAATGGACAAAAACAAAAAACAAAAACAAAAAACAAAAAACAAAAACAAAAAAACAGAAAAAATTAGGGAATTAGCGATAGAAGTAGATACTCAAACAAACAAAATTACCAAACATTTCCACTTTTTTGATAATATCCAATAAGTTGTTTCTCTCCATTTTCACTTTAATAATTATTGATAAATATTTTCCAAACTAAATTTGTGAAAAGAGACTGAAAAACTGGAGAGCGAGGGAAAAAACTCTCAAATCAAGAAGGTTATTAAGTAACAATGAGGAAAACTAGGCGACAATGGAGCGCGCAAAGAAGTGATTATAACTGGACGTTTTAAAACTTACGAAACATTCAGTGAAACTTTGACCGATATCAAGTAACACTGGAGAAAACTTAGGCGCCAATAAACAGCGCAAAGGATTTGATTACTGTAAGACGTTATAATATTTACGAAAAATTCAGTGAAACTTTGACCGATATTAAGTAAGAATGGGGAAAAACTAGGCGACAATTGGCCACGCAAAGAATGACGAATAAAACATTCAACAACTCACAATGATCCTCGTTTTCTGGGGGTACATGCGCCGTGTCTCGAGCATCAATAAAGTCGGATTCGTTATCACTTGGTAGTGACTGCGTCGGTGTATTGAAGTCTGAATGGGACGTGGTCTCAGAGGGCGTTTGGACCTCTGCCGTTCGAAATGAGTCTACTGATTCTGCGTTTGATTCCGTGCTTAAAGTCCATTCTTTGCTAACACTCAAACTATCCTGTGAATAATGAATAAGATAACAAAATAAGAATATGCTTAACCATAGTTAACCTCTATTAATCATGGCTTAACCAATAGTCCCTTTCACAGTTCAATGCATCATCTTGAAAGTAGCCTTTTCTAACACCTTGGACAATTATTCACATCATTGCAAGCTCACCGTTCGTCTCTCTTCGATGCAAAGGCACGGCTACCTTTCAAGATGGCGCAGGAAACTGTGAAGGGGAATATTGCTGTATTAAGGTGTTTTGTTGCTTGGTACGTTATTAAATATGTGAATTGTGATTCATCAAGCAAATGTTTCTCAGAAAAAAATATCCGAGCTCCGGGTTGGCCTGGAGCTCGCAAATTTCCCCCCGACAAAGAAAGTGCGCTTGTTGAAACACAATTCACACCCTTAATGCCTGTATTATTGCGTCTATTGTTATCGAATTAAGAAAGTGTTTAACAGTATTAAAACTGTATCTTGTCACTGAACAACGACAATAATATTTTTTCCATATTTCAGTTATAAATACAGATTCGCAATTTGCCCCACTTTCACTCCCACACACTACCACTTCATCCAACATTTTATAGGTACAACTTTCTTTCTTTCTTTTCCTTCCTTTTCTTTCCTTTCTTTCTTGCTTTTGTATTATTACCTATTGTCTGCGCGCTTTGGCCTTGCGCGCGTACTTTATTTGTATACGTATATACCTATCCCAAAAAAAAAAAAAAACGTTGTCATCGCCAAAGGCAATAGGCGATAGGTCATTCCAACATGGAAATGGTTTCGTTGAATACAAAGAACATTGAATCAGTCTCAACGCTAAGGTCCAAGTCCTTAACGATAGTAAGAAGAAGAAACACAAGTCATTCCTGCTATTCTTGGATCTTGAAACGACCTATCACCTATTGCTCATGGCCTATCGTCTATTGCCTATCACCTTAGGCGATGACGTTTTTTGAAATAGGTGGCGTTAAACGTCGCTCCAAACATTGTACCCTGATGAAGGGCGCTTAGCCTGAAAGCCCGGTTATTACATTCATAATTTTAGGGCTGTTGAAGCAGTTCATCTATAATAACTTTTAGTCCTTTCGAAAGTTATCTATTTAAAAGTTGTGCTGCTTGGAAAAATGCTTTATTAATTTTTTCTTTACATTGAAGAAATAAGGACCATACCTCCAGACCTAAAGCTGAAGCGCAGTATGGCAGCGCGAAGCATTTACGGCTATGCCGGAGATTTCGGCCCCGACACCGCTATCCATTCACTGATCAGGAAGCTCGGCCGAAGCCTAAGGGAGAGGTTAGTCGGCCCCTAGTCCGTAGATGATTAACCCCTTGCTATGACCAGCGAATTTGTACAAGTTCCTGAGAAACGGAGGTCTCTACGTTGTCATTACGCCATGTGGGATGAATTTTGAACACTTTAACTTCAGTTTGACATGCGCACAAGTAACATGGACCGTAAACTATTACATGTATGACCAGCGCGTCTGTTTCTCGCACGCGCACGCGCAGATGATAATAATAGAGAACTTTGGCACGACGTTCTTTCTAAGTACAGCAAACATCAATTAAACAGCAGTTCGACGTCAGGCGTTTTCCGTCAAACTTTCTACATTTAGGAAGTTGTTGCTGGAAGAGCCGCCATATTGAATTTCATTGATGCTTTTTCTGCGTGTACAGGTTTCAGACGTGTGTCTGGGCCTGATCCCTAGCAGTTTATAGCGGTAAACCCGATCTAAAGGTCATTATTGTATTATTTCCGCTTGTCTTTGCGTTTTTAACTGTTCTAGTGTGAACGAGACAATACGCTATAAAGTGACGCTACCGTGAGACGAAAACGGAGAGTTTCGAAAACGCATAAGTATGGACAAGGCTTAAGACGCTTCGTCAAAGAGGCCGCATTTTTTAACGTCTATTGATTTGTAACAAACCAACAAACAGTCAGACAGTTAGGCAGACAGATAGTTATACAGGTAGAAAGACATGCATACAGACAGACAGACAGACAGTACCTGTGAATAAGCCGTCGAACCTCTTTGTGGTGGCGAATACTCATCTTTCATTCCTGGTAACGGATAATGATCCCGACTACCACTATTATAATGGTATCCCTGACCCGACCCCTGACTTGCTATTGATTTATATTCGTCGGAATCATCTAAGCTTTTCTCATCACCATCTCCATCATGTTGCCCTTGGTTATTCTGTTCTTTCTGAGGAGAATGTTCGTCTTCGTTGAGGTAATCAAAAACGGGTTTTTCTTCTTCTTCGTCGTCGTCATAGTAATCGTCCTCCGCTTTTTCTCGCTCGTTTTGGAACGAATCGTTATGTATCGTGTCGCTTCCTAAATAGCAAAATAGAAGATTTAGCAAAATCAGTAAATGGATTTCCTAAGTCTAAAGATTTAGTGAGTGAGTGAGAAAACCAGATGTGCTGTAGTGGCATAAACCCTATATGTAAACATGTATAGTAGTATCTGGCAGAAGGAAAGGAAAAAGAGAAAGAAAGAGAGGAAGGAGGGAAGAAAGGATGGAAGGAAAAGGAAAAGAAGGAATTGGAAAAGAAACTCTCATTAAGAAACATAAAACGCGCAAGCGTGCTGTGTGCAGTTGTATTCAAAGGTCGTGAAAATTGGCAGAGCATGAGAGATGTGTTAGGGGAAGCACGAAAGTCCACAAATGCTTCATGGTCCTTTATGACTGCACACAACAAAGCAAGCAAGTTTTTTTATTTCTTTCATAAAGTACAAATTAGAGAAGTCCTTTATTTCTGATACGAATGACAAAATAGAAAGTGCACGGGCGTGCTCTAAATTCATAATGTTAATTTTTACACTTAGGTTGCGTTCATAATGTATGGCAGAGGGGGGGGGGGCAGGTGAAAGTGAGGGGCGATCAGGAAAATTTTGGTAGGAAAAAGGGGGGGATGGGCAAATTTTTATCAGAAAAATGGGGGGGATGCACAATTGTTGGAAGAATCTACAAGCCTTGCTTTGGGGGATTGTATTTTTTTGCATGACTTTAAGGGGGGGTGTTAAGAATTATTCTGGATATTTCAAATTTTCACTTGCCCTCCCCCCCCACCCCCCCCTCACCCTGCCATACATTATGAACGCAGCCTTAAGACTTAAAAATAATATAGCTTGCTACAATACAACATTAAAACTCACAAACCTTTAGAAGTTTCGTGGACATACGTTGGGGTCGAAGATCCAGAAGATGTTTCTGCAGGGCTCTCATCTTTATGGCTATCCCTTTTAACAGGCACAGCCTTCGCATATGGTTTGATGTAGTTCTTGTTTACTTCATGAGTCTCGTTGTCATCGGCTGATTCTGCTGTATGGTACGAGGAGTCATTAGCTTCAGTTTCACGAATGGCTGACATGTGGACTGGGATTGGTCGATGAAGTTTCTCATGGCTTTCTGGGTTTAAGCCAATCACGGGCGGTGCTGGGGGCTCATCTGAAATCAGCAGTACATACACCCTTAATCATAGCACCTCACTGATTACAGACATGAGAATATATCTCAAATCTTTTTTGCTTGGGAATAATGCTTTCTCATTTTGGGCCATAAAATGAGAATAATATTCTCATTCTCATAAGATTTATCTTGAGAATAAGATTCTCAGTTTTAACAACTACTAAACAAAGAATTTATACTCTAGGGAATGACATGAGGTCCGAAATGGGAAAACATTATGCCCAAGCTAGAAAGTTATTTTTCTAAATTCATTCAAAAAATTTTCTTGTAAAACTTTCTCATGCTTAACATTATAAAAATTAAAATCCTCTCCCCTCATCATAGACTGAGAAATAGCAACATAAAACATAGGACATTAGCATTTTGGAGTCCAATGTTGTGCAAGGTTTATGGTTGTGCTGTTCCGCATTTAACAAATTGACATCAGTTTTTTATGTGTCTGTAAGCTTATTGACAATAAATTGCGACATCACATTGTCAAAGTAGTGTGGATGTGGCCGATTTGTTTTTTACATTAACAAAAACGATAAAAACTTCTAATTTTTAGTGATCAAAACAACCAACGGAAAGAGCATACACTCAGCTTTATCTGTCTGTCCTCTTATTGATGACAAAAAATAACCGATTGATCAGCTTGTGAGAAATTTGTAAGTTATTGTAAAATAATTAATTCTTACTTCAATTGATTCACCACAATAATACATTAAAAGGTAAAAAATTGAAACGATTATCAGAGACAAAATATATATATTTAAAAAAAATGACTGGGTAAAATCAGAACTTATGTCCCACTTAAATTGATATTTTCCCACTGAGAAAATGAGCCATTTGGCAGAATAAACTTGGGATATTTGTTTCATAAATATATCACCCTTGACACTCATCAATATTTTTAGACTTGGCAACTATTGGGGCCATATAGATAAGTTTAATCAAGTTTAGAGTCATTTCCAGTTTTTATCCGTTCTCATTCAAGTGCCCCTTAGATTTGATTTTATTCAAGTCAGGATTGCAAGATCAAGAAACAACAAAACTAGTGTGTTGCTAATGTCAAAAAAACCTAATTTAAGGCAGTTAAAATTAATTCATTAGCATGGCATTGGGTTGTTTGGTAACGTTCAGTGAGTCATAATTAGATATAGGAATCAATAATAAATTAAAATAAATTTTTTAGTAAGTTTTGACCACAAAACCATGAATTAACACTGGTTTCCTATTTTACCTCTCAAACCTCCATTAGATTAAATTGTTTCCTCGATTCCCAGGAGATTCAAGTTTCAGAATTAATATAAAGAGGTCTCATTTACTAGGGCTAGGGAAAAACTGTGCCTTGGGTATTTAATATATTGGGCAGAGGACATGGTACACTAGGCTGAGGTCTGTTTTCAAGGTCAAAAGCACAGTTAAGTGTTTTTCTCAATCTGGACTGGCTTTAAGCATGGTAGAATAACTTTTTTTCCAATTTACTTTTCCAAATGTCATCGTTCACAATTTATTTTATTGTTCAGCAATCTGTTATTCCATGCGTACATGTGGATAGCCTAAAAGCCAGGATACTGGACTGCAGTCAAAGATAGAAAATACTGCTTCTTTGCACTTGCCCATTCAGAGTGCTTCACATCAGGCATTGCAGTATTTTCTCAATACATGCCTTAACTAGGTATTTTCAATGATGTGGGATAAAGCAGACATGATATTCACTTATGACATGTCATGGAATGTCCCACTTGTCACTCTTATTTTCTTAACAAATGGACTTGGTCTAAAGGCTAGAAGTATATATATAGGCCAAAAAAAAGTGTGTTTCCTGTTGTGGACCGACCCTAATTTTCTTGCCGATTTTTGCCGACCCTAATATTTTTTTCATTCCCAAATGCACCACAGGGCTCCCAGTAAGCTCATTTCCACTGTTGTATTAGTAAAAGAAAAATCCGACCTACCGAACCCAATTCTTTTTCTCATGCAACAGGAAACACACTTATTTTTTGTTTAGTCTAATTAAATATCTAGAAACAGCTTCTCATTAATCCCATATAGGTAACTGTCCAATTATTTTCTTAATTGGACAGGTCTTGTTTATATGGGATTAATTAGGCAGCTATATAATTAATAGGTAATGCGGGCGGCGCGGGTGGTCGGGATGCTGGTGAAGGGAGGGCGCGGCTGTGGCGGGCGGTGGGGGGGGGGGGGCCCGGAGGTGGGGAGGTGGCCTGGGCGCCGGCTCGGATGGCGCGCGGTGGCGGGAGGCGGGGGTGGGGGCGGAAGGGGGGGGGTGAGGGGAGGGTTGGGTGGGGGTAGCTGGGGGTGCGGAGGGGCGGGGCAGCGGCGCGAGCAGGGGGGGGGGGACGTGAGTCGGTGCTTCTCCGCATGACGAGGGGGCGTGGCTGTTCGCGAGCGGGGGGGGCAGGGGCTGGGGGCGGGGGGGGCTGGAGGGGGGGTGGTGGTGGGTGGGGTTTGGGGCGGGGAGGCGCGTGGTTCGCTCCGGGGTGGGGCGATCGGGTAATTGGCGGGCCAGAGAGTGTCGAGGACGGAGGCCTTAGAGGGGGGGCCGGGCGGGGCGTGGGGACAGGGCGGCGTGGTCGTGGTGGAGGAGAGGGTGGGGAGGGTGGGCGTGGGGTCTGGGCAGAGGGCGGGCGGGCGCGGTCCTGAAGCCGGTTGGGGCGGTTGGCCGGGCGTAGGTCTTACGGCTGAGGAGGGGGAGGGAGTGTGGGGTGGCGTCGTGGCCGGGTGGGGTTGGGGCGGGCGCTCGGGTGGGGGTGTGGGGGAGATGGCGGGCCGGGGGCGAGGGTGCTCGCGGGGGGGTCCGCGTGGGGGGGTGGAGGGCTGGCCAGGCGGGCGGCTATGGTGGGTGGGGGGGGAGGGGCGGAGGGGGCGCGGGAGGGGTGGGCAGCGGGCGGGGGGCGGTGGGGCGTGACGGTGAAAAGCGGTCTGGTCTGGCGAGGGGGACGTGGGCTCGGGTGGGGGGGGGTTGGGGAGGGGGGGGTGAGGAGCGGGCTTTGCGGGGGGTTGGGGGCGGGAGGGGGTGGTAGGGGCCCGCGTGCGGGGGGGGAGCGGACTTGGGAGGATGGGGGTGGCGGTTGGGCGGGTGAGGGGGGTGAGGTGCCGCGAGGGGGGGGGGGGAGGGGGGGCAGGGGGGGGGGAGCAAAGAGGTAGGTGATGCGGGTGGCGCGGGCAGCAGGCAGAGGGCGGTGGGCGCGGGCGGATGGGGTGGTGTGTCGGAGGGGGTGGGAAGGCGGGTTAGGAGGCGCGGTGGGCGGGTGGCGGACGGGGGGAAGGGAGGGGCGTGCGCGCGCGGGGGGGCGTGGGGGAGGATCGGAGCGGGAGGGCTTGAGGGCGGGGCGGGGGGGAGGCAGGGGGGAGAGGTAGCCGGAGCGGGATAGGCGCCGAACTGGGGGAGGGGGGGGGGGAGGCCTGTGGTCGTTGGAGGGGGTAGTAGGTGGCTTGGGCGGGTGGGGGGGAGGGCAGGGGAAACGGGTAGGGTAGCCGGGTGGGAGGCGGGGGTGGGTAGGGGGGGAGAGCGTCCGGAGTGGTCGCCGGAGGGGCGTACGCCCGTGGCGTGGGAGGATAGGGGTGGTAGGTGGGGGGATGGGTGGGGGGGGCGAGCGCCTTGGAGGCGTGCGGGGAGGGTCGTGGGGAGGCGGCCGGCGGACAGGGGAGCGGGGGGGGTGGGAGTGGGGCAGGGCAAAGGGGGGGGGGGCTTGGAGCCGACGGTGAGGGGGGGCGCTGCGGGGGGGAGGTTTGAGGCGGGGGGGCGGCGGGGGGACGGGCCGGGGCCTGTCGCGGGGGCAGGGCGGTCGGCAAGCGAGGGTGGGTGGGGGTGTTCTAGAGGGGGGGTTGGGGGTTGCAGGGGGCTGGTCTGCCGAGCGGCCGGATAGGGGAGGGGGAGGCGAGGGGTGGGGGTGGGGGAGGGGCGGTGTGTGGGGGGTGGGGGGGATGTGGTGGGGGGGGGGGCCGGGAACTCGGGCACGCCGTAGTGGCCGGGTCGGAGGCGAGGGGTGGGGGCGCTGGTGGGCGGGCCGGAGGTGTGCGGGCCTGGCGTAGAGGGTCGTTTGGGGCCGGGTGGAGGGGGGGGCGGCGGGGTCGGGGGGGCGTGGCGGTGTGATGGGGGCGGGAGTTAGCGGGGCCGTCTTTGGGGGGGGGAGGGGGGGGGGGTGGCGCGCGGGGGGCTGGGGGAGCAGGCGGCACGGTAGTCGCTGTTGGGGGCGGGTGGCGTTGGGGGGGCTTGTGGTGGGTGAGCTGGGCGGTGTGGGGAGGGCGCGCCGGGTTGTGGCGGGGGGGGTGCGCGGGGGGGTGCGGCGCGCGCCGGGCGCGCTGCGGGGTGTGGCCACTCGCAGCTGCCGCGGCCGCGGGTTGCGGCGAGGGGCTGGCGCGGCTGTTAGGGGCGGGGGGGGGGGGAGGCGTTTAGCCGGCGCAGAGGAGTGGGTGGGGAGGTAGGTTTTGAGGTGGGGGCGGGGGGGTGGGGCGGCTGTGGGTGGTGGGGTGGGGTGTGGGGGCGGGGCGCCGGGCAGTCGGGTGCCTCGCGCGGGGGGCGGGGGGAAGGGCGGGAAGGGGTGGGGGCGGGGGTGGGGGGTTGAGGGGTGGGGGGGGGAAGTGAGGGGGGGGGGGGGGTCGGGGGGGTGGGTTTGGGGGTGGTGGGGAAGGGGGGGGTGGGGGTGGGGGGGAGTGCGGTTCCGGAGGTGGGCGGGGGGAGTCGGCGGTGTGCGGGGGGGGGGCGGGGGACAAGCGTCGTGGGGGTTGTTGGGGGGAGGAGTGGCGGGAGTGTGGGGGGGCGTAGGCGGGGTGGGTCGGTGGAGGGAGTGTGGGCGGGGTGCGTCGCTTTCGTGCGGGGTCCGAAGGGAGGCACACGGACAACGCGGAACAGGGAGGAAACTTTCGGGTATGGGGGGGGCGCGGTCGGGCGGGTGATTTGGTCCGCGTGTGGTGGGGGGGGGGGGATCGGCGGGGGGGTCGGTGGTTGGGGGTGGGTGGGGGGTCGGTGGGGGGGGTGGTAGGGGGGTAGGGCGGAGGGGTGGGCTTGGGGGGCGGGGCGTTTGTGGGACCCAGCTGGGGGGGTGTGTTCGGGGTGTAGGGGGTGGAGGGGTGGGGTGTCGCGGAGGGTGGCCGGGGCGGGTGGGCGGGGATTTCATGCTCCCCATGCATCAAGAAATAATTAGACTCGAAAAATTCCTCTGACTGCCAAATTGGACTCGGCCTACGGCCTTATCCAATTTTGTCAGTCCTCGGAATTTTCCTCGTCCAATTATTTCTTAATTGGACAGCATGGAGTCCTATTACACATACTAATCTTTATTGAGTGTGAATATTGAATGGGTAGAACTGTGGTGAAATAATGATAGATGTGTTGATCATCACAGTGAATGAGCGATCTAAGTGAACACTGTAAAGAAAGACTTGAAAAAATGATTTCAAGCTTAAACAGGAATCGAACCCATGACCTCTGCGATGCCGGTGCGATGCTCTACCAACTGAGCTATGAAGCCAATCCTGTTGGCGAGCGGTCATTTTTGTTGGGTTCATCTTTATTGAGTAAACTACTTTATCTTTTGATGATTTTCAAAAAGGACTTTTAATCTTATTTGTGAAAAGGGGAAGAAGGGAATAGTAATAACCCCCCCCCCCCTCACCACCCCTACCATATGGTGCTGATCTACCACCCAATAAAAGCATTGTATAAGGAAGTATATTAGAAATTTAGATTGCTTACCTGCAATGCCGTCTTTACTCTTAGTCGAGGCTTTTCCTCTCTTCAAAGAGGCTCTAATCAATGATGTACCAAATAGTGTCCGTGCCTCACCCTTTGTCCTTGCCTGTTCGTAAAACCATGCTCCAGACTTAGCTTTCACATCCCTGAATTATGGGGAAAAAGCCAAAGGATTTAATAGAACATAGAAATAAAGTCTCAAGCTTTACCATCGCAACGTCATTTTTTTTAGTGCTTTCACCACTTCTTTATTTATAAGTGCTGAAAATATTAAAATTTCTTTAAGCAAAATAATAATGCTATAAAATGTCATATAACGATTTTGTCACTATAAATGTGTATCGTGCATGGCTGAACATTAATACAAGAGAGAGAGATCAAGTTGGTTCAAATTCCTAGTCTATAATATCACAATGTGAAGATATTCATTGTTATTTTAAAACTTTTTGATAAATAATCATTCAATTATTTAAGATATTTGAAAATTGTTCTTGCACAGGCAAGTAAAAATGTATGCCTTTATGACTGCATTTATTACGTAATTATATATATATATGATTAATTCAAATTAATATAATTCCAAATGCAGGAATGGAAAATTAAGCAGTATTAAGCTTTGTGCCAATTTAAAACTTTTGACATATCATGTTATTATGTCATTAAAAACATAACTAAAAACTTATTTTATTGAAGAATTTTGCTCTCATGATTAAACTAGAATGTTTGTACAATTTAATTATAGGTATTTATAACTCGCTCATTAATTATTAATTAAATATTGATTGAACTTTTAAACAGTCTTGTTTACTTGGTCTAGAAGTTAGAATTAAGATTATAATTATTATTGCTGAGTAAGTAAAAGAAATGAAAACTTTTAGGCAATATATTGAATATAATAATTGAGATAAAAAAGACATTTATGTTCTGGTCTAAAGTTTAAAATGTTTTCGTGATAACCTAATGTTCTGTCTAATGTCGTCACAATAAAATGAATTTTTTTTTCACAAAACATTGCAAAAACTCTAATACTCACCTGACTTTCCCACACAAAGTACACAACCATGAATCCTTCAGAGGAGTTCGACAATTTTTACAAACTCTAGCCTTACATTTTGGGCAAAAAGCACCAGTGTTGAACAGCACTCCAAAACTTTCATGACACCTTGCACAAACTTTAGCTGTTGAATCCGAAGTATCTGATATAGCTCCAGACTTTTTTACACCGTCTAACTCTTTCTTTAATTCGCTGAAATAAATAAGATAATCATTAGGTGGCTTGAATTTAAGAAAGGAAGGTTTGAGAAGTGTTGTTTTTGAAACACGGGTGGTCCAAACAAACGCCAAACATAAATGTTGAGCACTTAATCTTTGGCTGTATAAAATGTAAGCTCTAAATTTTTAATAAAACTTATATACATATTTTCTTACATACCTTAGTCTCTTTTTTTCCTGTTTTCTGAACACTTCATCTCGAGCTAAAACATCTTGCAAAGCATCTCTCTCAGACTCAGTCAGAAAATTTAGATTAATATAAATATCGTCCATGTTGGAAGTGGTTCATACTCAAGTGCATGGCATGTTCACAATCAAAAGAGCAGTCAATTCTTCAGAAAATTTTACTTAAACCTGGCCGTCTAAACAAGTTAGTCTACCGTTAATAATTCATCATTTCCCTCTACTTGGTTTTGAATCACCGTTAATTATATTTTATTCCTCTGGCAGTCTACTAATGAATACAAGAACTACACTCCCCAAACGTTCCTCATAAGAAACGATTCTATATAAAAAGGTTTCTATTGTTTTAAAGCCAATCACAGCAGGAGACGTCACAAATAGCTGAACGGCCCCACTGTCGTGAATAATAAATATTTAGTGTCCAAAATTTTAGATTTCAACTATCTTTGTTTAAAAATTAAAATGATCATGCAGATGGTGAAATGATTTGTCTTTGTTTGATGACTGTAAAAGTTTTTTGGTCAACCATAAAAAAATGTAAATATGCCAATCAATTTTTAACAACATGATTAAATGAACTGAAAATTATAGTAAAAAGGAATGTTTAGCTTTTCTTGAATAAAAAATAAAGGAATAACTAAAGGTGGAAAAAAAAAACCGAAAAAAACTCGGAATCGTGAAAAAAGTGTGGATTAATATTACCGCGCAACTGAAAGGGATTCCCGCGGGACACCCGCTCATCTTAACCCTGGGTCATGCAGACCCTCTGTCGGCAGCCATCTTGAATTCAGCTGATGCTCGTCTTAGTTTGCATAATATTTCTACATATTTAACTATGTTATCTAGAGGAATACGAGGATTTAGACTGTCAGCACTGCTCTCTAAACATGTGAGTATCCTTATTCGTTTATTTTGCCTTTAAAAAGTGCAGAATAGTGAATTTAAATCTACTAATTGTAAAAACAACATTCAAGACAATGGTTGTTGTCAATTGTATTGAAAATTCAATAGACATCTCGAGATTTGTACAGTATTTCTGTTTTATCGTACCTCTAATTGAAAATCAATATAATTTTTAAGAAGATCTAATCATCCTTTAATTTTCATAGTCAATTCAGGGTTCAAGGTTTTGACATAAAAGTTGTGCGCTTTAGATTTCAAATCAGTTAATTGAACAGCAGCCAATAAACTTTGATAGCATCCAGAACTAATAATTGCAACCTTCCTCATGATTTGCATTTAATGCTACTGCAAATGGTGAATGGGAGTTATGTATATAAATGCATTATCTTTGCAACTTTGCATTTTCATAATATACAGTATATCATGCTTCATTAAGACACTTTATTCTATATTTTCACTGTAACATTTTACCGATTTGTATGCAATGCAAGATGCATTTCACAAGGGGGCAATCTGTGAACTGTGCAATCGATCCTTAAGGCTGTATGTATTGCACAACCCATCAGGAAGCAAGAATTAATTGACATCTGTGGTAATTGTAATGTCATAATATTGTACTACCTTTATAGAGTGCAAACAATATAACCGTGAAACTTTAGTAATACTAAATAGCACAGTTTCATGCAAATTCCATTGTTTTCTATTGTTTAATTAGCACTATTTTGTACTATTTAGTAATTAGTGTTTCACAGATTTATTGTTTGCACTCTATTGCAAAAAAATTGCTTTAAAAATAGGTTAGGCCTGATGATTGTAATATTAAACTTTTTTTTTACAAACTTAATATATATTTTTTTGTCATAGGCGACGGCAGCTTTGCTCACAAAGCAAAGGGGTTATGCTGGAAAAGTTAATGAAGCTGAGTTTGAATTAAGAGTGAGTTAAAATTTGTTAGAAAAATTCTAGCCATCAGGAAATGATTTAAAGCCAGGAAGAAGATTGTAACAAAGGTTTCATATTATTATTGTGATGAAGACAACTCAATAATTATGATGTGGTTGTGATTATTGATTATGATAGTGGTGAGGTGGTGATGATTCTGATGAAGATGATGATGGTGATGGTGAAGGTAATGATTATGATGACAGTAGTGGTGAATATGATGGTGGTAGTGGTAGTGTTGATGAGGATGGTCATAATAATGATGACAATGATCAGATGATGATGACGATGGTGAAGATGATAACTAGTAGTGTTGATAATGATTTCAAAATGAATATTGAATGTTTGATCGCTATCTATCCTTCATTCTACTATTCATTTGGTAATTCATCCCAGGATTTTAAGCTTCATCACCTGGATGAGGGCCCTCCAAAGAAGGCAGTAATGACAAGGGATGAGGGTTTACTCTACTACAAGCAGATGCAAACCATCAGGCGTATGGAGACTGCCGCTAGTAATCTGTATAAATCCAAAGACATCAGGGGTTTCTGTCATCTGTATTCTGGTCAAGTAAGTCCCAATTTTTAAATGCCTTGAAGTTTTGAAGGTTACCAAAACACGAATTTAAGCATTACGTAAAAAAGTGTATGCAACAGTAACTCGAAGTTTGCATTTTGTTTGAATACATAATATGGATATGTAAATATTTTGTAATTAATTTCCAGGAGGCATGTTGTGTTGGTATGGAGAATGCAATAGACAAGGATGACAGTGTTATTACAGCCTACAGATGTCACGGATGGAGCTTCATGCGAGGAGTGTCACCTAAAGGCGTGCTCTGTGAATTAACAGGTATGATACATTTTACAAACTATTCTGGGATATTATCCCCTACCCCTTTGAACCAAGCAGGTATTTGAAAATTATCCCACAAAATGGAAACTTTTAATTTGCCTTCTTGCTTCTGGGGAGTCAGGATGGCATGGTGGTGAAACACTAACCTCTGAGGTCCAGGGTTTGAATCCCAGTCACCCTATTTGAGCTGAGTATGTTGGTTCTCTTTCTGACTCCAAGGGTTTTTGCGGCTATCCTGTTTTTCCTCCCTCCTCTGAAATCAACCTTGACTAATTCAAACTGGTTAGATCTGTGCTCTGGGGTCATACATGAACTGTATAGTGGCTGACAGAGGCACCTTAACATGCTTTCGTTTGACCCCGTTGAGTTGCGCCACTGCTGTGCTTGCGGTGGTGGTTAGCGATGACCAGTTTTTTTGCTTTTATTAAGATGGTGGTAGACTATTATCTTTTAATATACCTTTCCTGAATTTGCTTGAGGGAACATAAAACTATGGCTCCAATTGTTCGAAAAGACATACAGTATAAATTGTGATAACAGCATCAGTACTGGGATAGTGCTGTTTGCTAGGCCATCTCGGTAAAAAGAAATCTGATGGTGTTGTTGTTGTAATCTGTATCATAATGAGTGTGGTTCTGTTTTCAGGTCGTAAGACAGGTTGCACAGAAGGCAAGGGAGGCTCTATGCACATGTATGGTCATGAATATTATGGAGGCAATGGTATTGTTGGTGCACAGGTAAATAATTTGCCAGTTATACCATGAAGAATAAATGGAAAATATATAAATACATGTATACCTCACTCGTTGGTGGAGAAATGAATTTCCAAGGGTTGGGGAGGGTCTGAGGAGGGTATATTCTATAGTACCATGAAATATCCATACCTCCCACACAGAGGGGGATTGGAATTTCCAAGGGTTGGGGAAGGTCTGAGGAAGGTATATTATGTAGTACCATAAAATATCCATACCTTAGGATTTCCAAGGATAAGGGTGGGCCTCATAAAGGATTTAGAATTTCTAACAAATGTGGAAGGATTGATAAGGGTATTGCTACATGTATGGCCATGGAAAATATCCATGTATGGATACAGTAGCTCAAGGATACAGGTCACTGTACAGTACATGTACTGTAATATCATTCTGTCATTCTCTCTGAGTTGAGGAACTGTATAGACATCTTCCAGGGTAATCGATATTATTTATGATAGATATTTTTTCCTTAGGTTCCTCTTGGGGCTGGGGTTGCTCTGTCTCATCAATACAAGGGAAATGGAAAGATATGTTTGACCCTTTATGGTGATGGTGCTGCAAACCAAGGACAGGTACTGAAAATTGCCTTCAGAATTGAAAATCATGAATGCCATCTTTATAACATCATAATAGTCCCTCTCACAGTTCCCTGCCGTGCCTTTGCATCGACATGAGACCAATATTGTGAGCTTGCAATGATATGTAGAGATGTGAATACCGCCAACTCTCGTTACAGCGGACACCCTCACCCTCACCAGTGGGACCGTCACTACATGTCTGTGATAGCGAGCATCCGCAATAGTGAAAATTATTTAAGATCATTTCTTTGTCAGTATTTTTGTCGGAGAATTTTCTCCAGTCCCTAATAGCAAGGTGTCCATAATATCCAGGTTGTCCGCAAGGCGAGAGTTGACTGTAATTAATTGTTAAGAGGTGTTTAAAAAGTTCTCTCTCATTCCAAGCTCACCATTCATCTGGCTTCTATGCAAAGGCATGGCTACCTTTCAGGATGGCGCAGGGAACAGTGTAAGGTTCTATTAGCCATTCTCAGATTGAGGGATTTAAAACTGGGTAGAGTTGGTATTGTAGTGCATTTTGGGGCTGCTTTAGGGGACAAATTTCCAAAATTGCATGTACTAATTTTCATAGCTGCAAATCGACTACTAAATCCCAGTTTCCTTCCATTTTGTTTCATTCTATTGTACTTTCTTTCATTGCATTTGACAATAAAGTATTTTGTCCTCCATTAATAATAATTATTCGTTACTCAGTTTTTGATATTCTGTGAACTTGGTTGTTACGAGCTGCAGGCTGAAATTTTGTTTTTTGCTGCAGTCAATCAAAAATAATAAGTTGGTACCTTTTATGTCCTTGACTGTTGGCAGTAAAAAAACAATTTCACAACAAGCAGTTCTGAGTTCACAGAATATTGAATACTACAGTAAAATAACTTATTATAATCCTGTTATTTTTCAGTTGTTTGAGACCTATAACATGGCTCAGCTGTGGAAGTTGCCTTGTGTTTTTGTCTGTGAGAATAATGGATATGGAATGGGTACGGCTGTGGAAAGAGCAGCCGCTACTACAGACTACTATAAGAGGGGGGATTTCATTCCTGGCCTTTGGGTAAGAAATTAGATATTTTCCTCTATTTCCACTTCTTCTCTCCCTGCCTTCCCTATTTATCCAACCATCTATCTGGATACAAATCCATCTATTTAGTGCCTACTTCCTTTCCTCACGCATCTGCCCATCCATCAAATCCATCTATTCACCTGTTCCATCTCTCCATCCATCCATCCACCTGTCCAACTGCTTGCCTCTCCTTCTCCTGTCCATCTGTTCATCCATTACTCCCGACTGACGTCCCTCACCCATCTACCCATCCATCACATCCATATATCACCCCTTCCATCCACCCACCCATTCTTCCATTCTTCCATTACATCCATCCATTACCTTTCTACCTCTTTAACCTTCCATCCATCCATCCACCCTTACATCTATACATTTAAATCATTTATTCATTCATCCTATTTCCATCTAGCCATCATTCATTCATTTTTGTAGTGAATTTTTTGCTTCAAGTCCATCACCTTCAGCTTTTGATTGCAATCTCTATGAGATCTGTTCCAGAATATTGTTAACTGTTCTACTACATCAAAAATAGATCACATTATCAAATCTTTTTGCTTCCAGGTTGATGGCATGGACCTCTTGACTGTTAGGGAAGCGACAAAGTTTGCTGCAAATTGGGTCAGATCTGGAAAGGTAATAAACATTGTTCAAAATCATCTTGCATTCAAGACTAACAGGAAAATATGAAAGAAATGGCACAATTCGAAACTCCACAAATTCCTTTAAGGAAAAGTGTGGTTTCTTTAGTATTTTCATGTTAGCCTTGTTTTCAGAATACAGTAGTATTAACAGGGTTTTCAATACCAGTTTGAGTAAGTGGCAAAACGCAATGAATAGACAGGAAGCAGTGGGAAAATCTTTCTTTCGTTTTTCCTTAATTTTGGGAAACTTTAATCAAAATGGGCAGAGAGTTGATGTAAAATACTTGGCAAGATTCACAGGTTGTGGTTTTCTATTGAAAACACTGATTAAAAGTGATGATAAAAGAGTAAATTTTACACCGTGAAAAGATGAAACAACTTTCTGACGTTTCGGACGCTAGTCCTTCGTCAGAGTAAATGTTTTTACATCTTTTCACAGTGTATAATTTACCTTTTTATCATTACTGTTTCATTAGAAACCCCGACGCAGCTCACACTAGTTTTTAGCTAGTTTTCTCTTCTGATTAAGAGTGGTGTATTATCTCTTGGTTGTAGGGACCATTTCTATTGGAGATGAGCACCTACCGTTACTATGGACACAGTATGAGTGACCCTGGAACCAGGTATGTACTAGCCTACCAACAGCTGACGAGAATGTCTCATTCCCTTGATAATGGTTTCTTTGTTTAATAATGGATCTCAAGAAGAAAAGTAATGTGATTGAGACTCAAAATGTTATTCCCATGTCCAAGCCATTTGATTTACAATCAAGTCTCCAGACCTTGTGTCATTCCCTTGAGTATAGTTTTTTCCTTTAACCCTTGAGACCTGAACAAATCTTATTCTTGTGATGTATGTGGGTTGCAATCTCCAGACCATGTCATTCCCTTGAGTATTATTTCCTTGTTTAAACTGATGACACCTGAGAAGAACAATAAATGGATGAGATTAAAAATCTTATTGTAGGTTGCAATAAAGTCGCATAATGCCTAATAAAGTGTATCATTTGAAACTTTATAAAAATATCTAAGGGGCTGTTTATATGGAGGCGAGCCAGCCCAGTAAGCGGGCTAGCCCGCTTTGCCGAGATCTTGGCTCGGCCTCTTTTCGTTGTAAAAAATGCTTTGTGTTTATATGGGGAGATGGGCTGGCCCGCTTACCGAGATCTTGGTTGGGCGGTGCCGAGATCTCGGCAAGCAGGATGGAAAAATTCCCATATAAATGAGCCAGCCCGGTAAGCGGGCTGGATTTGATCCTACTGCACATGCCGCCATGTTTTCTATTTTTATTTTCGCGGGATGAGTTCGTATGCTAACGAGGCTGGATGATCACATGACTGATTTCATCCCGGTAAGCGGGCTGAATTTTCCAATATAAACGCAATCCAAAATTCATCTCGGCCAAGCGGGCTAGCCCGCTTACCGGGCTGGCTCGCTCCATATAAACAGCCCCTAAGAGAAAGAATCTTGAACCTACTATCTCCAGTACTTGTATTGTGAGGCTAAAGCTTTTTCCTGCTTAGGATAGACTGTATTGTTTTCATATACTAACTTTTTCTTTGGCTTCATCAGCTACCGCTCACGTGATGAGATCCAAACTATCCGTAAAACCAGGGATCCCATAACAGGGTTGAGAGAGACTCTGCTGGACTCAGGGCTGGCTGATGTTGATGATATCAAGGTAGGTTACTGAGGAATAGATTAATATTCTAATAACCTGTCATGTTGTGCTATGCACTCAGTATGATTGTCATACTCATCACCATCATCGCCGTTATGACCATCATCATCATCACCATCATCATCACCACCATCATCACCACCATCTTCTTCTATCATCATCAGCATCATGACCATCATCATCATGACCATCATCATGACCACCATCATGACCACCATCATCACCACCATCTTCTTCTATCATCATCAGCATCATGACCATCATGACCATCATCATCACCACCATCTTCTATCATCATCAGCATCACCACCATCTTCTTCTATCATCATCAGCATCATGACCATCAGCATCATGACCATCATGACCATCATCATGACCATCATCATGACCACCTTCTATCATCATCATCAGCAGCATCATGACCATCATGACCATCATCATGACCATCATCATGACCACCATCATGACCACCATCATCACCACCATCTTCTTCTATCATCATGACCATCATCATGACCACCATCATGACCACCATCATGACCACCATCTTCTTCTATCATCATCAGCATCATGACCATCAGCATCATGACCATCATGACCATCATCATGACCACCTTCTTCTATCATCATCAACATCATGACCATCATGACCATCATCATCACCACCATCTTCTATCATCATCAGCATCATGACCATCATCATCATGACCATCAAGACCATCATCATCACCACCATCTTCTTCTATCATCATCAGCATCATGACTATTGTCACCACCCACCAAAATCATCATCTATCATTATCGTCATCATCATCACCATCATCACCATCATTGCTTTCACCATCATCACCACCACCTTTTTATCATCCCCTATCAACACCACCACCATCACCACCACCACCCCCATCATCATTACTATCATCTCTCCCACTATCATGTCCATCAGCATTAGCAACCTTCCACTCCTGCCATCTTCACCATCTCATCATCTTCACCATCTGTACCTTCAGCACCATTGCATCAAAATTATCACTTCCACCACCACTACGGCAACTGAGAGGAACACTGCACCAACAGTGTATTCCACCTTTATTCCTATGGCTTCATAAGTCCCCAGTGTGACAACTTGTCTTTTCACATGTATTTATTCATTCATTACTTTGTTTCATCCCAGAAAATTGAGGAGGAAGCCAAAGCACATATTGAAGAGTGTGTCATAGCAGCCAAGAACGACCCAGAACCGCCACTTGATGACTTATTCTTGGACGTGTATGCTGGTGAAACCATGAAGGATGAAAAGATTAGAGGCTGTGAATACTTCTCATGGCATGCTACCAACTAATTCCTACCAAGACCTCTATCCCTTTCCTTTATTCCTTCACTTTTTCCCATGATATTTTGAGTTACCTCTTGCACTATTTTCATGTCGATCAAAAGTATTTTAAAACTCTTTTGAGCCTGTAAGAAAAGACATGGAAAGCAGGTTGGATGAGTAGCATTAAGCTTAAGGTTAGGAAGGGTAGGGTGGATGGGGATAAAATTTATAATATTTAAAAGAAGGAGGTGAGGTATTCGTGTGTTAGATGATGTCTAGAATAATTTGAGGATGATCAAAAATAGCTTATGTCTTGTACACTGAAGGAAATCATATTGCTTCCTGGTCTATCTTGGGTAGAGTGTCTGTCTATCATACCCTAGAGTATTTTTACCCAAGCTAGACCAGAATGCACCTTGCTTTATATTTCTTAAAATATCCAGTGTTGTTGAACCTAGCTTGCATAAGTACAGTTGTATTCGTACCCAAGCTAGGCCAGAATGCACCTTGCTTTATATTCCCTAAAATATCCAGTGTTGTCGAACCCAGCTTGCGTAAGTATTTGTACCCAAGCTAGACCAGAATGCACCTTGCTTTATATTTCTTAAAATATCCATAGTGTTGTCAAACCTAGCTTGCGTAAGTATTTATACCCATGCTAGACCAGAATGCACCTTGTTTTCTAGAACAGAATGCACCTTGCAACATTTTCTAAAATACCCATAGTGTTCTAATCTAGGCTTGTGTAAGGGTGATTGTCTATCATACGTATAGTATTTGTACCCAAGTTAGACCAGAATGCACCATGTTTTTCTTTTCCTGATATAATCATAGTGGTTTATTCCTGGTCTAGATTGGGTATGCTATCTTTATGCAAGCTTATTTAAATAAATATGAGTTTCAAGATAAAAGATGGTAAAAATATAATAAAACCACTTCAATTTTGCAGATATTTAAGATAAGTAAGTAGCAGTTATAAGCACAGGAATACTAAGTTTATACATGATATATGTTGACCTAATTTTGATAGAATTTTCAAATTCTAAATGTCATATGTATCGGGGAGAAAAGAGGCAAGTAAATGTTAAGTTCTGCTAAAGCATGACATTTCATGCCTACACTTCCAGAATCCCTTTCACTAGCTTTTTTTGTTATTCTAATGTACACCATTGTCTTGGTATTCTCAAAGGAATCTTAACATTTGAATACTAATAGATATTTTGAAAAGTATTGTGGTAGTTTAGGAATGAATCGTCATTAGAGCTGGTAAAGGCATTTAACCCGTGAAATAAAATTATTAGAGTGATTTTCATATGATCGTGAAAGAATAGGCAAACTAATAGTTAGTAGTAGACTCTAAACCAATGATTTTCTTTTGTTCTTTATCAACTATTACAAACTAAATGGTCTATTTTCTTTCACGGTCATGTGAAAATCATTCTAGTCAACGTGTAATAGTCAAATAGACACGCACAAAAAAAGAAAAAAAAAAAAAAAATTATGCTCTACTAATGTGTGTGAGTCTAATATCTATTTCACGGGTTTATTGACTTCACTCTAAGGTTAAGGTCTATTTAATGTATACGTACTATACAAGGTGAACAAAGAGATAGGGTCTATGTGTCGGAGAGAATGAGATCTTCTATTTTCTATCGTAATTTGTGAATAATGCACTTAACAGGCTTGTAGTAGATTCGATCATCTTTAGATATCTGAAAAAGATAAAACCTTAGAACTATCACATTGAAAATGAATTAAAGAATTTAAGTTTTTAAAATCAGTTTTACAGTTGTGAGAAACCGTTGGTGGCGCATATTACTATCTCTGTTTTAACGATGATCGACCAAAAGGAAAACTAAAAAAATTCAAGGCACTCCCACTAGTCAAGCATGTGTGAGGAATCACTGGATTTCCAGTGTAATAGCCGACCTCTACTCCTGACTTAGATCAGTTCAGAGGTTGTTTCAGTGATCTATTAGCCGTGCCCTGACTTAGATCAGCCCAGAGGTTGTTTCAGGGTTTGATCTGTGAGTTAGCCATGCCCTGACTTAGATCTGCCTAGAGGCTGCTTCAGGGTTTGATCTGTGAGTTATCCGTGCCCTGACTTAGATCAGCCCAGAGGTTGTTTCAGGGTTCGATCTGTGAGTTAGCTATGCCCTGACATAGATCAGCCCAGAGGTTGTTTCGGGGTTCTATCTGTGAGTTAGCCGAGCCCTGACTTAGATCAACCCAGAGGTTGTTTCAGGGTTCAATCTGTGAGTTAGCCATGCCCTGACATAGATCAGCCCAGAGGTTGTTTCGGGGTTCTATCTGTGAGTTAGCCGAGCCCTGACTTAGATCAACCCAGAGGTCGTTTCAGGGTTTGAGAAAAGTCGTTTAATTTTCCCTCATCTTTCCAGTTCTGTTTAAAAAAAAAAAAATTTGAAATTTGCCTATCGCAACGTTGAATTTAATGATTAAGAATGTGAATTCTCACGAGCAGCACCTCGTCTTACCTTTATTGTTTTTAAATTAATCGAGAATCAACAAACATATATATATATATACTGCTTACTTCTTACCTCGGTTTCTTTGATTACGAAGAACGATGACGTTTTCCCACGTTGTTTTCTTGAAATTCTGAATTGAATGAGTTCTTCCTAAATAACATTCCTTTGACAGTGCGCTCAGAAAAAATACTGTATAGCGTTCATTGCCACTTAACTGCTGGAAATAGCGCTGTACAAATATATTATTATGTTATTATCATCACAAAACTCTTCGTTTTGAAAATATTCACCTAAGGGGAAAAAAATCAATAATAAGAAGTTTGTTTACGCAGATCGCTCGTGACGCACTTGAAAAAAGGAAAATATTTGAAATAAAAATGAAATGTTTTGACCTTTTTTCTGCGGTATTTTTGTTTTTTAAGATTTTTACTCCCTTTCATTAGCGCGCCCATTGACTTCAGATCTAGAAGTTGCGTGCCAAGGTAGAAAAATAAAATAATCGAAAATCGCCCGCAAACTATTTAATATATACTCAAATTAACTTGGATTTTCCCCCATGAATTTAACGGGGGAAAAAAGACTTCGGCAACCAAAAAAATTCCACTTAAACTCGTTGTCGTTTTCTGTTTGGCACGACACTGGCATCTCTTAAACAACAGTTCAACCAGTGCAACGGTGACTACGCGAGTTTGTAGCGGCATATTTTCATGAGGAAATATGATGCTTTAGTCGCATTCTTCATCTAAAGCTCCCTTTGATTTTACGCAGACGTGTTATCGCTGTTCGATTGACTCGCGCCAGCTCCTTTTTAGGCAATCGGAAAAGTGTATGACGTCACGAAGTTTAGAACAAATGGTGTCTCAAGCTGTGACAGCCTCAAAACTATCGTGAATTTAATTTATCTGCTATTATCCAATCACTTAAACTAATTTATAATTTGTCAAATTTTCTTTATTTTTCCCTCTAGGAATAATTAAGGCAGCGCCATTTACGCCATCAAGCTCGAAAATGACAGGATGAAAAGATCGATCCTTGAAGTGATGTTTCTGGATTTAAAATTCGTATTATTGTGACAGTCTGGTTTATACATGATCAATATTAACGTAATAGGCAGTGTTTTTGTAGAAAAAGAGGAATCGACTGTTCAGAGTTATAAATATCGGCTCGCACATTCAACCCCTTGAGAATAAGCGTACGATTTTTCTCACATCGATTTTGAATTTCGTCTGATAATATTCATTCTATAAACAACGTGGAAAGATTTTCTCTTCGATAACAGAAGAGATAAACAGTTCCTAAAGCTTCTATATAAACTAATATGTAATATGAATGATTTGAAAAAGAAAAAAAATATTCAGCTTGTGAGTGCGTGGGTGTTAAAGGCACTTAGGATCTTTTTATACTAATCAGGCAGTGACGTTCCCAATCTTATCGCTTTAGGTCTTGCCATTACGACTTATGCAGGAAAAACACTTTAACTTTCAAGAGAAATGATTCTTATTCTGCAAAGCTCGTACAACATTAAGTATTGATTCTACATAACTGGGCTATGGTCGCGACAACAGCGACAGATATCTGCTAATATTGATGAAGTCAAAACATTGTTCACCTGTTTCTGCGTCGCGTAATTCTTCGTAATGAAAAAACGCGCGAAATTCTAGCAAATATTTTGTTGATCGGCTATTTTTTTGACGTAAGCGCTTTTTGAGTAGAAGAAGAAACTGGTTTAGATTGTTAATTATATGAAGAAAAATCTACTCTTGAAGAACTGAGAAGGAAAGAGAGGGAGGGCGTAAGGAAGGAAGGAAGGGAGAGGGGGAGGAAAGAAGGAGAGAGAGAAACTCATAGCGCATATCTTTGTACATAACTGAGAAGGCCGAGGTGCTTTGTAAGCAATTATCATGTTTCCTTATTCTTTACGCTATTTTATTTCGTCGAATCGTAATTATTAGTGGAAATAACAAAGCTTTTTTATGCTGCTAAAATATTAAAAACTAGACAAACATTAAAATGGCAATAAATTAGGGCGCTGTCCTCTTTATCCTCTAACATCTTAATATGCCGAGTCGTATTGTGTTATTCTTCATGAGATCATTTCTGTCATCTTTCTCATGCGAAATCATCGAATAATTAAAAACAAAAAATAAAACTGGTTCTAGAAAAAATTAGGACGATTTTTTGTGTTTAAAATTTAGATATTGATTGAGAGGCCCTGAAGATGAGGAGTGGCTTACTCGACGAACAATATATTATATCAGTTTTCTTCGCTTCTAGCCTGAATTAATATTGAAAGGTTTCCTGAAAGCAAACCGAACTCCTGAGTTTCGTTCGTTCGTGATACTCCCTGCCCAGCAATTTATTTAAAAAAATAGCAAATTGCCAGCTAGACTAACCGACGTCAAAATGCTTTTCTTCTCAGTTGTGACGAAGAATGCCCGAAAGCAAGTCAATCAGGGGCCGAGAGCCCGAAGAATTTCCGTGAGTTTTCCGAGATCTTCACGCCGGAAAATTAGATTATTACGTAGATATAACATTCACTGGTCATTCATTTTCGATCAATCTCTTCGGATTTGGTCGTATTACGTCGGAAGATTGTCGTCAGTACTTCGTCATTAGCCGAGCACTCAGCCTTGACCACCTGCTCGGAAGTAAGGAAGAAAAGACTTTGATGGTCTCTGTGTTATATAAGATAAAAAGCCAACCATGTCGAAAGCAACAAGCGTTCAAACCAACTATATTTTAAAGCATTCCCAAAGACATGGCTTTGCAAACTTTCAAAAGAAACAGCTTCTGAATCGAGCAATATCATGTCTGAAAAGTCAACTCCGAAACACGAAGCTGCCAAACGTTCGCAATCAGCTCCTGAACCAACTACAGCAACAAAAGCTGCTTTAATCAAAGCCGGACAAAAACTTGCTGCTGGTCGTGTGGACAGAGAAGAAACCAAAGTTAAACCAAAGCCATCAACGAGCCTTTTGACACCCGAGGTGTTAGTCACATACGCTTTGAATGAAGAAGAAGAAAGGCGAAGTGAGATGCAATACAGAGAAGCGGCGCTTGGTGCTTTTGGCACGAGAAAATCTTACAGTAACCTCACCATTACTTCATTCTCTGATAAAAACTCAATTTTGAGGCACTATCATTCTGATCCGTGTCTCGCAAGTCTTGGTATTCTAACATGAGTTGAGAAATATAGAAAACATGCATAGACAAACCGTTTCAAATCAACTAGTAGAGAGCTCTTGGTAGATTGTTTCACCTTACTGGAAAATACTATATATTTCCTGGCCTTATGAACATTGGTACGTATTTGTGAATGTACACTTGGTGGCGAGTGCTTTTATTTTGAAGATTTACGATGTGCTGAAGGAAAAAAACCGTTTTTTCTGTTTACGTTGGTAGAAAGAGAAGCAAAACGTTGAACTGCATTAACTGAACTTTGTCCTTGGTTGTTGGATTGCCTATTTATCTTTTGATTTTTAATACATTATTACTGATAACGCGTTTGTATAAACTGAGTTTAAGCTGTAGCAATATGACAATAATGACTACCTCATGCATAAACAATTTATTCAGCAAGTTTTTTGGACCATTGGACATCGGTTCATGCAGTGAACTCATACTGCTCACCACCTACGCACCCATCAATATTATGAAGAACTACTTTTGCTTAAAGTTACAATAATAACCCATGTAAACTAAGATAAACTGCAATCGGCTGTGAAAATTATCTGCTGAAAGTAAACGTGTAAGTTTGTTTGTCCGAATTTCGCCTTTGTCTTCGTTTTTATGACGTCACGGTTGCGCTGCGCTATTAAAGAATGCGCAACATTACAAAACCTTAGAAATTCCATTGACCTTCATTGGAACACATGGATATTCTATACTGAAGGTCGAGACTAACCGTGAGCAAAGAAGAGTTCGAAACTGGAGGCTTAAAACAGGCCCGAATGAACCTTACTTATACGGCAGCTACGTTGACGGGAACAATAGATTTTCAAACGCATAGCCTCGCATTCAAGTGCTCCAGAACAAATTTATGCAGGTTAAACAGAGGTTTTTATTCCCTCGAGAATAAAAAACATATTTTGAAGATTCTACTATTATCTTGCTAACTGCAGTGTAAAAATCGTCCTTATCACGCTTTTTGTTTTTTAATGCTAATTTTGTACTCATTTTCTTATTAAATTTTAATTTTAAAAATAACTTTGTATACATGATACTATAAAACACGCTGAAATTAAAACCTGCATATAATCTTGATATGAGTTTCGCCGTATTTTTCTTTTTTCTTTTGAATTTATATCATGTTTGCTTAAGCATTTTTGTATTTATTTTAAATTAATACCTTTTTGCCTAACGATTCGTCGATCCGTGTCTTCATGATCACGCCATGGTCTCGTACCATAGAGATCTGGGCACGAGACTGTGACCACAATGGTCGAAAGTCTTACTGCGCATGTTCAGGATATTGGCAGGGAAATGGCAGAGACGGCTCAATATCATCAAAGTCTGGAAAAAAATATGAATGTGCAAACACTTAGATGTTGGTACGATTATGAAAAGATTTAACCAAAGTTTTTTGTTACGTCGTATGTCTACCATTACAAGATCGATGGAAAAGTCTTAAACCTCCCCGCCCCCCTTCCATCCCTGACCCCCCCCCTCCCCCCCCTCTGGATTTGAAAAATAATGAGGATAAAAGATAAAATAAAAACCTAAAGAGGACGCTATGTGATGCCTTTCTGGATAACAGTTACCCCTTTAAAATCGTTCTTGTTCCGCCACCATCACTTACGACTGTCATGCAACGCCGTCACGCTCTGCGATATCCAAGTCACGATCATCACCGAGTGTTCCGGACACCAGGCGGGGATCAATCCTGTTCGCTACTGCATTCAATAGTTTAGTTTGGCTTTCTATTACAGTAACGAGAGCCTTGATCTGTTGCCTGTTTTTCTCTAGTTTCAATGCGAAGTCATTTGAGGACGTGTTGGCCAGTTCTTCTTCGTGAGACAGGTCTTCTTCTGCAAGGTTTTTTAAAGTGGCGACCCAGAATGTTCCTATGTCTTGCAACCTAAAATAAATGTCATGAATGAATGGACGGCAGAACGGAAGTACGGACGGGTGGGGAGATGGATGGAGAGAAAAAGGAAATATGAATGGTTAGGTGGTTGAATGGAAAGTACGGTCTTTAATGAATGGATAGATGGATGGATGGATGGCTAAATCGATGGATGGCTAAATCGATGGACGGACGGACGGACGGACGGATAGATGGAAGGATGGATGGACGGGTGAATCGATGGACAGAGAGAGAGAGAGAGAGAGAGAGAGAGAGAGAGAGAGAGAGAGAGAGAGAGAGAGAGAGAGAGAGAGAGAGAGAGGGAAAAATAAACGTCTGTCACTCCTACCTCTTTCTGAAATTCTTCTCGTTTGGTTTGACAAGTATTCTTGGCTTGTAGATCATACGAGTAATGAACTTTGGATATTTGTCTTCTATTTGCGCTACAAATTTCACTTGTCTCGCCAGTCGTTTGAGTTCAGCATTTCTCCTCACCATCTCAATATCCCCTACAGCCAAACCCACCTATAGATGGGAATATTGAATATTGCTATTATATACAGGCCCTTTGAAGTACTTTACTTCTTCCTTCTTTCCAACCAGCATCGATCCCTCGGTGCCTTTCTTTTTTCTTTCTTTATTTTATGCTTTTTTTAGTAACCTCAGTCTTTCCCGCTTTTTCTTCCTTTTGGTTTTGCTTTCCTTCTTTCTTTTTTTCTTCCTTTCATTTTTCTCTAATTTCTCTTCTCCCCTTTCTTTCGATATTCTGTTTTTTCCATTTTCTTTTTTTAGGAAAGGCTTGAGGAGATATAGTCTAGGTTCATTATTTATACTATGATGAAGAAATAGAAAACGCGCGCGCGTGCTGTGTGCAGTCATAAAGCACGCGGGGGTTGGCAGAACACTAGAGAAGTGTAAGAAGAAGCACGACGCGTAGCAGAGTGCTTCCTGACACTTCTCGAGTGTTCTGTCAATCCCCAAGTGCTTTATAACTCCACACAGCACAGCAAGCAAGTTTTTAATTTCTTTTGTAAAATACAAATTACAATAACCGTTTTTTAGATAGGAATGACGCAACTGAAAGTGCGCGCACGTGCTGTGTGCTCTCATAAAGCAGGCGCTTACAACGAATCAGAAGCGAGATCAATAACAGTTATTTTATAATAAGTTATAACAGATGCATACCAAGAGATTCATTAGGGATATCGACATCGCTAACATGAACACTAAGCAAAAGACTAACGCAACTTGAGGATAAGGATTTTCTGGGCTTCCGTTTTCATTTCCACCCAAGGAATCAACAAATGTTGAAGTAAAGTCTATCTCTCCCAAGGTCATCACTGTCGTCTTGACAAAGGAACGTACGAAAGAATTGAAAGATGGCTGCAAAAGAAAAAAAGAAAAGCATGACATTAAGCAAAAGAAAATAAAAAAGGACGCACAAATTAGTAGGGCAATAAGGAGAAGTAAGAAAAGAAAGAAGGACAAGGACAAGGACAAGGACAAGGACAAGGACAAGGACAAGGACAAGGACAAGGACAAGGACAAGGACAAGGACAAGGACAAGGACAAGGACAAGGACAAGGACAAGGACAAGCGCAAGCGCACGTACGAGGACGAAAACAAAGTACAAGAACACATACGAGGAGGAGCCAACGAGAACAGGAAGAAAGACAAGTTTCACGACCAGGGCGTTAACTGGTCAATGAGAAAGAAGGCGG
The DNA here is from genome assembly GCF_029948245.1 of Actinia tenebrosa. Lineage (NCBI taxonomy): Eukaryota > Metazoa > Cnidaria > Anthozoa > Actiniaria > Actiniidae > Actinia > Actinia tenebrosa. Next base: position 8,456,842 of record NW_028292582.1, on the reverse strand, counting down.
AGGAGGAGGAGAAGAAAAAGATCAAAAGAATAGTCTAATCTACTAATCACAAGTTCCACTTGAGTGAAGTTAATATCGGCTTTGTCTGTAAACAACTCTTGCAGTTAAAGACAAACAAAGCGACTGGGCTTGATGGTCTTCCATCACGATTGTTAAAAGATGGAGCTGTGTACATTAGTGCAGCTGTAACGTCTATTATAAATCTTTCCATCAGAACACAACAAATTCCTCTTGACTGGAAACATGCAAAGATTATACCGTTATTCAAGGAAGGAGGGAGAGACGAAATGGACAACTACCGTCCAATTTCCATTCTACCAGTGCTATCAAAAATCCTAGAGAAGGCAGTTCAAGTACAATTAATTGAGTATCTTAATGAACACAATCTTATGTCAAAATACCAATGTGGTTTTCGCCGCAAGTACTCCACGCAAGCAGCAATAAATTTCGTTACAGACTCCATTAGAAAGAATATGGATGAGGGATTATTGACAGGTGCGGTATTTGTAGATTATCGAAAGGCGTTTGACACTATTGAGCATGCTACCTTACTAGAAAAACTGAAGCTACTTGGTATCTGTGATAAAGAGCAACGTTGGATGGCCGAATATCTTAAAAATCGTACCCAGTCAGTATTTCTTGGTGGTTCATTGTCAGATCCTCAAGTTATGGTTTCTGGAGTACCACAAGGATCCGTATTAGGCCCTTTGTTGTTTTCTCTTTATGTTTCAGATCTTCCGAATTGTTTACAAAACACTAAAATACTGATGTATGCTGATGATACCGTTATTTACTGCTCTGCCCCAAACATGGCTCAGTTAACTCAAAAGCTAAACAACGAGCTTAAAAACCTTGCTGATTGGTCAAAGTTAAATGATCTCTACATCCACCCCAAGAAAACCAAATATGTGGTATTTGGAACTCATATGAAACTTAATCAAATTGACTCTAATTTAAACTTTGATGTTTATTTAGATAACGATATTCTTGAACGTAAGAGCTTTTATAAGTATTTAGGAGTATACCTAGACCAATCGCTATCCTTTAAAGAACATGTCCACAGACTTATAAAGAAAGTTTCAAGTCAGCTTGGCTTACTGAGTAGATTGAGAAATAGTCTCACTACGTATGCAGCTAACAAAATCTATACCACTATGGTTTTACCAAAATTAGATTATTGTGATTTTACATGGAATATCAATTTGGCTGCTTCTATTAATGTCTCTTTAGATCATTTACAAACGAAAGCTGGCCGAATAATTTTAAAGGATTGTAGCTTAGACCATGATAAGGTGATAGATAAATTGGGCTGGAAGAGTCTTCGAAATAGATGTTCAATTCATAAGCTTATTTTTATTTTTAAGTGCTTAAATGGCATTGCACCTGAGATTTTTAATGGTTACTTTAATTATGTCTCACATGGCTATAATACTAGACAAAATGGTTTAAATATTATCATACCAAAAGTTAGGACTGAATCAGCCAAGAAAACGTTTTATTATTCTGGAGCTATCATTTACAATAGTCTACCTAGCTCTCTTAAAGAGATTAATTCTTTATTATTATTTAAGTCTAATCTCAAAGATATTTTTTAAATGTTTTAATGAACTGTATTGATTTTTACTAACATTTTAGTATTTTACAGTATATATATATTTAATTATCTTATTATTTTGTTGATAATTTTTGTTGCCCCCAGGGCGCTCCTTGATAACAGCTGTTTGCTGACGAGCTTACCCTGGTAAAACATGTAATTATTATTATTATTATTATTATTATTATTAGTCATAAAGACCGCACAATAATACATTCAAAATATGTTACTTATATCTTACCTGCTCTTTGAAAAGAATGAAGAAGGCAATAGCAAAAGCCATAATGATCTCTATGAATATCAACATCACTTTCACAACACTACGCAACACTTCAAGAAACATCGAAATGTAGATTCCGAACATGTTAAAGCGACGCAGGAACAGCACAAAGTTGATGAAGCACAGAAATATGGATACAAGTGCGATGAGCCACCAGGAGTATGGATCAGTAATGTACGCGAAGAGAAAGTCGACCATGCTATCAGGAGCGACGTATGGAATCAAGAAGAGCGTAGCTGAAGTGTACAACATCCACTCAATAAAGTTTACGTACTAATAGAAAAAAAGATTAATATAATTTACCCAACACACAATAAATCGGATAGGGCGGTTTTGGCCCCAAAAATGGGGCCAAAATTTGGACCCTATAGTGGCCTCCTTAAAGAAGGGCTATTTTGGCACTACCGGCAGATAGGGGCCAATTTTTAGCTCTGATTTTGGGACTGTTTTAGCCCCTTATATGGATTTCCCCCCTGATTTGGCCTAGTTGAGGGGGCCAAAATAGTACTGATAGACCCATACCAAAATGGTTTCTATGGGGCCAAAATAGCATTGTTCTATTTTGGCCCTAGCCTGGGTTAAAATAGCACTACTTTGAAAAAGCCAAAATGGCTCTCTGGGGCCAAATTGGTCCCCTCAAATTTACTGTGCAGTATACAATGGGAGCTAAAGGAGTTAAGATGGGATCGTGTTCAGCTTGTCGCAGGCAAGAGTTGCTGAGACTATTAAGTACCTTTCGTTATTTCAAATATATAACCAAATTACGAGCTAGCCACCCTTCCTCCTCAAATTAATATTTGACCTACACGTCAATAGACTACTTTGAAGATAAGGCGGCCATCTTGGATCGCAAGGCATTGTTGGATGTCCAAGGGGGCAAATAAAGCTTTGTTACAGCAATGACGTCGATTGATATTAGCAGCTCACCAGAAGAAAAAAACAGAAAAAGTTGAATTAAGAAGGCACATCGATGATCTTTGGCCATAAAAAAAGACAAACACACCAAACTCTATATATTTTCCTTCATCTTTGCTTTGTTTTGCCCCTTGGCAAGATGGCCACCATACCGACGAAGTACTTCATAGACGCGCATAAATAAGTCTTGCTACTTACATCTTTAAAGTATGATCGTCCTTGTAGTATTATTTGAGCCATCTCTCTTGCAATCTGTAAGATGACGAAGGCAAGATTCATTGAAGCAATGGCATATTTAGTCCCTGATACTTCGTACACTGCAGACATCTTGAGAGTGCTATTGGTGCTACCCAAAATACCCATCATTTTCTCCTCTTGTCTTTCTGTGATAATGAAATAACTGTAGGAAACCAGAAACACCAAGTAGACGATGAAACTAAAGTAAAATATATAACTTCCAAAAGTTTTCCACTTTCGGTCCAAAAGAGTTTGAGTCAGAGGATGCAAGAGAAGATCGCGTCGGTGATGCTCAACCATGGTCAGCGGTCCAAAGTATCGTTTACCATTTAGGAGAACTGGATCGTCAGGGCCTGGGTCGAGCAGTGTGAAGTCATATTCAATGGTATAGTCCTGGTGTCTTGGGTTGATATTCTCGGGTTTTTTGATACACTTGTTCATTATAATTGCAGCTGCCTCGGGGAAGCTATTGATGAGTATTTGCATTGGACGTACACCAGTGGGGCTATCATTGTCTTCCAGTACTTCTCTCCATCTGAAAGGACGAGAAACGAATGATATAACACAGTAAAACCACATCTGAATTACGTAACACTGAATTAGTAAGGATAGGTTCAGCCCTAGCCATGGGAATTACATGCATATGGGCTGGTTGGTTAGCCCCCCCCCCCCCCCCCCCCCCCAACTCCAGCCATGAACTATGGAGTGATTTGGAAGACGCGACGAAGTCAGTAATGATGGTAATTATAACGATGGTGATAATGATGCGATGACATGACGATGCATAAAGATACATGTTGGTAATGAAGAGAGGAGCGATGTTGATAATAATGCTCATTATGGAAATGTAAACGAAGACGATTATGATGATGATGGTAGTGATGTTGATGACGATGATGCATGGAGGATGATGATGGATCAAGGAAAATGAGTACGAAGGGATTGTCGGAACGGTAAGACTGTTACCTTTTGTTACGACAAACAGCTTTGACAGCATCCACAGCATTCCACTTTCCCGCCATCTCAACGACTCCCATCCCACTAACATTACGACACTTGACATTAACGCCAAGATCCATCAACATCTCGACAACCGAGCCATTATTGTGACGTACTGCTATCAGTAGAGGTGTTTCGCCATCAGCACTTGTATCGTCCATATTGGCATTATTTTCTAGTAACGTCTTGCATGTTTTTGCACAGCCCTCAACAGCAGCACACATGAGAGGGGTTTGCTTTTTGTCATCGCGGCTGTTGATGTCTGCACCAAGCTTGATTAACACCTTGCAGACTTTCCTATTCAAAAAGGACCCGATTAAAAAACGTTTGCACCTTTTTGCCTTCTGTTTACATTTTGTCATATGTCGAACAAATTCTTTGTTTAATTTCAAATGATCCAACACAAGGTCAAAAGAATTGTGCCAGCCGGTCCCGCTTAACTTTGGCTGCTAGGTATTTCAAAAGTATAACCTGTCTTTCCAGTTCAGAAGAGGATTTAGGGTGAAATTGGTGGTCCTTGAAACTCAATCGCTCTCACCCCATTATATGATAACTACGAAATTAGAGCAGACAGTGCAAAAGGAATAAATTAATGATGACCATGCATTGTTTGTTTTTTCCCTCACCTGTTTCCGTTACAAGCTGCAGCATGAAGAGGCGTTTTACCTTCTTCATTTCTTTCATTCACAGATGAACCAGCTAGTCCCAAGACTTCCACATGTTCAGCTCGGTTATTTTCGGCCGCAAGGTACAGAGCGGTTTTTTGATCTTCGTCTCGGAAGTTTAAGCGCGATTGTTTCGCTAAAAGAGCCTTTAAACACTGTCAACAAAACAAGAAGGTATTGCTGGTGAAAATAGCCAACTTTTGATACTCTTGGAAATAACACGTGGGAATCCATTACGCCCAAGGTTGATTGATTTGATTTCTTCCTTAAGAAAAACATTTTACCTTAACATCCTTACACAACGCCGCGTAGTGCAGAGGAACTCTTTCTTGTACATCTGGACTGTTCAGGTTTTCTAGTCCTGAATCATACTCAAGTAACAAGTTAACAATCTCGATGTTTTGATTCTCGATCGCCAGATGTAAGCAGGTTTTCAAATATGCGTCTTGCGCATTGATTTGAGCTCCTCTGCCGAGCAGCAGTTTTACTGTGTTTACATTGGTTCTTTTACTTGCAACGGCCACCAGGAATGGAGTTTGGTTGGATTTGTCACGTGGGTCAACGTCAGCACCGTTGTCAAGGAGATATTCTATGATTTGCACGTGACCAAACATTGCAGCTCTGAATGAAATAAGAAATTTGTATGATCATATTCCTTATCATCATCATTACACACAAACCAGCAGCAGCATCTTCAGCGACATCATCATCTCCATCACCCCATCATCAACACCATCATCAACCCACCACCACCACCCTAACATCACAACCGCCATCACCATCATCACCAACATCATCACCATCACCATCACCATCATATCATATCATCTCTATCTCCATCTCCATCACCACACAAACACCATTACCACCAACATCATCACCACCATCACCATCACGGCATCACCATCACGGCATCACCATCACGGCATCACCATCACGGCATCACCATCACGGCATCACCATTGCCATCGCCATCGCCATCGCCATCGCCATCGCCATCGCCATCGCCATCGCCATCGCCATCGCCATCGCCACCACCACCACCACCACCATCATATCATCGCTATCTCCATCATATCATCGCTATCTCCATCACCACACCAACACCAACACCATTACCACCACCATCATCACCACCATCACCATCACGGCATCACCATCACGGCATCACCATCACGGCATCACCATCACGGCATCACCATCACGGCATCACCATTGCCATCGCCATCGCCATCGCCATCGCCATCGCCATCGCCATCGCCATCGCCATCGCCATCGCCACCGCCACCACCACCACCACCACCATCATATCATCGCTATCTCCATCATATCATCGCTATCTCCATCACCACACCAACACCAACACCATTACCACCACCATCATCGCCACCACCGTCATCATCATTGCCACTGGTTACTAATATTCACTACCATCATCATTAAATTTTGTTGTTGCAGAGACGTTTAGGATTTCCCATGAAGTGGTCACTCCCCACATACCTCAACACCCTGGATACACCGTTGAGACTGGTGGGTGTTCTTACCTGTGTAATGGTGTTTGGCCACTACAGTCCTTGGGTTGCAAAGCTGCCTTCATTTCCACCAACATCTTCGCCATTTCAAAACCACCCATCGCACAAGCCACGTGGAGTGGTGTCGTTCCAAGATTCGTGTTTAAAGCGTTGACATCAGCGCCAAGCTCGATGATCTTCTTAGCGACATCCAGGGAATTTGTCAGAGCACAATTGTGCAAGAGTGTGTTGCAGTTCATGTCGTGTGACTTGATGATATCATCTACATTACGAGTGTTTTGAGCCACTACTACAATGAAAACAAACGTACTATATGTTAAAGTGGTCAGTTTGAAAGCAGCTGGGTGGAAACTGATTAAATGAATGTTGATAGTTTTAGTCTACGTGGGAGAAGTTTCTGAAACTGTCACCCTGGACTATTGCTGCTTTCGTTGTTGTACGTTGTTTTTACTTGTTGCCGTTGTTCTTGTTTCTTTTGCTGTTGGTGTCCATGCTATTGACTTTACTGCTGGTGTTGCAATGTTTTATGTTTTTGATTTTGTTGTTGCTGCCGTTAAAAAATATTCTTTGCATAAAAAGGTTTCTCATGCTCTTGTTTTTGTTGTTGTTGCCACTATTCTTATTGATGTCTTTGCTTCTTCTTCTCCTCCAGTTTCTGCTGCTGCTGCAGTTGTTTGATGACAACATCCTTGGTTAAAGATACATTACTGTTTATTGACAGGGGCGGATCCAGGGGAGGGGTGCACACCCCTCCCCGGCTCGACTTTGTGCCCCTACTTCGAAGATAACCAATACTGTTTTTTCCCTTTGATTCTAAGGGGTGCACCCCTCCATGGGTTAACTTTGTGCGCAGCACCCCTCCCTTGAACGAAATCCTGGATCCGCCTCTGATTGAAGACAATTAACACTTACACTTTTAAAGGTTCAGTTTCAATAAGGTTTATAAATACTTTCCCAGAATTTTGTGTTTAATTAAAGTTATTATTATAATTATTATTACCTCTTAGAAGTAAAGTATCTGCAACAGAATTTCCACCGCATTTATCATTGCCATTAAAAATCGCCGAGTGAAGTGGAGTTGTTTGGTCTGATGCCACTGCAAACACATCAGCTCCATGATCCATCAGCATTTGGCACGTTTTTGGACATCCTTGAGCAGCAGCAAGATGTAATGGTGTCAGCTGCAGCTTGTCTCTAGCATTGACATTAACACTACGTTGATTTAGAAGTAGGGTAATCACTTCTAACTTGCTTCGTCTGCACGCTAGGTGAAGAGGAGTGCTGCCATTCGTGTTCTGTGTCGTTGGGTCTGCACCGTTGTCGAGGAGAAGTTTAATCACTTCTAACCATCCGAATCTATTGAATAAAATAAATCCTAGGTTATATAGAACAATAATAATAATAATAATAATAATAATAATAATAATAATAATAATAATGATAATGATAATAATAATAAACACGTCAAGCCGGCGCTCAAGAAAGAAACAAAGCTAAGTTTGAAGACGAAGTAAAGCAACAAGCATGGGTAGGCCAGTACCTTCTTAGACATTGGCAAGACAAAGATCTAGAGAAAGAAAGTTATAACATCCCTAAGATATGGACGAACATTCCTGACGTCGTTTACAGTATACACACTAGTATCCTGCAACAGTTACTGACAACTAAGGTATATCGTAGAAAGAAGTTAAACGAAGAAGAAGGAGATCTAAGATGCAGGTTATGCCACGTCCAAGAAGAAACAATACCACACTTGCTATGCGGATGTTCTGCTTTCGCACAATCCCTATACAAAGCAAGACACGATCGGATGCTACGCCTTATTTACCATCAAATCATATCGTCCTATGGGTTCACTAAAGATGAAGATCTGCAGACACCATGGCACAAACAACCAATACCAGAACCTGTCGTTTTCTTTAGTTGTTTTTTGCGAGTCTCGAGCCTGACAACTTTACTGAAAACTGACAAATTAAAAGCCCTAATATTCAACTGACAACTGATAAACAATTAGCGAAATTTTAACTGACAACTGATAAATAATCAAATTTTTAATTGACAACTGACATCTGAACCTCCATGAAGATATTCCCTCATTATACTTTTTCTAACACCAACAAAATAAAAAACTGTGCAAAAAACTCATTCTGAGACTAAATCTTTATAAAAAGGTAACTGCTTAAAAAAATATTTTTACAAACGTTCATGGTTGAGCAAGTGTAGGCTTTTTAAAATTAGAATTTTTGCAAAAACACTTGAAGTTTAATAGAGTGGTACTTAAGTTACGCAACGAAAGAGAAATCTATAATCTGTACATCAGGAATAAAGACTCATGTTCCCAATTTACTTCAATTACTAAGAAGTTCGTTGGATTTTGGCTGTTTTTTCTCCTATTTCTGCATTAGAGACGAATTTTCAGCAATTTTTAAGGTCAAAAATTAATTTATGTAGTTTTTACGTAGAACGTCATTAAAGACATTAAGAAAGAATTCGTGCATATAACGAGAATACACAAAGACAACTTTAAAACATTTAATAATATTTTATTTAAAAAAATTAGTGCATGACGATTCATTCCGACCCTTGTATGTAAAACCTATTAAGACGACAAGGTCAAATATGGCAAAGAAAATATTTACAATTAAAGTTTTACCTTGAAGCAATATGAAGAGGAGTATTACAATCATCTTTAGTACGAACGTCTGCACAAGCACCATTCTTCAGAAGAATCTTTACTGCATCGATTCGGTTGTACCTTGTAGCGTGGTGCAAAGCTGCAAACCCTTGGTGGTCTAGACCATCTATGTCTTCGTTTTCTTTCGCCTCCTCTATCTCTTTTTCAAGGGTCGGAATGCTCTCATTTTGAAGAGCTAAATGTATTCGGTTTTCACGATGTTCACCATGATTATAGTAAGTGTGTTTGGTCATTTCATTCAACTCCATCGAAATTTGCTTTACCCTAACTTTCCATATTTTCTTCTTTCCTGGTACCGGCGTCGATAACGGAGTCGATTTTTCGTCTTCCATCTTTACAAACGCTTCGTTCTCCATATCTTGACTATGCCATCATCCAAGATTTGCCAGAGCGATAATTTCTTAATTTAACATTACTGTGGCTCATTTGCTGGCACCGTACAGCGTACTGTTCGTCTTACTACTCGTAAACTCAGCTGTTTACGTGATCACATTCTCACGGGTGAATGAAATGCACGCATCGTTAGACTTGTGACGTAATTCCGGTTCCTGCAACTCAAAAAATCCGCAAAGCTTGAACGATGTATTTTGATAAGTGAATAAGAAGTAAACCTAAAATCCTCGTAAAGCGTTTGGAACTATAATGACTTTTCCATCTTTTAATTCTTTGATTAAAAAAAATTACAGTTACTGTATGTATCACTTTTAACTAACTCTACATGCTCGGTCACACGCCATAGTACCTTCTATCGTTCTTCTCTTCTCTTCTCTTCTCCTCTCCTCTCCTCTCCTCTCCTCTCTTTTCTCTTCTCCTCTCTTCTCTTCTCTTCTCCTTTTCTTTCCTTCCCGAATAGTCACTCACCAGGAGATTCATTAAGGATATCGACATTGCAAGCATGAATAGAAACTGGGGAACGCCATTTGAGGATAAGGATTTGCTGCACTCCCATAATGATTGCCTTTCAAGGATTGTACAAATGTTGAAGAGAAATCCATCTTTCCCAACGCCATCACTGTTGTCTTCAGAAAAGATGACTAATTTATGAATTTAATGAAAATATAAGTACAATCGTATTATGATATTAATAATGTATAGTTAGTCAATGCGTGCTACACTTACTAACATACGACAAATGTATTATTGGCTGGTTGCTTCCTTTCCATCCATCCTTTCTTCTTTTCTTCTTCCATCAGAGGGAAGAAATCAAGCACGTGCACGTTGCCATGACAGCGAAGCGGATTTTACCCTTGAACATTAAAATCGATTGATATATTCCTACTTTCCGATTGGTTCCGAGTGGAAGCCATTTGACTGTAACACGTGTTTCCGCAATCAATCTCGCTAGTCACACGACATCTGAAGTAAAACATTCTAAATTTCTATTTTTATATTTATTTAAGTAAATGTATTTTTATTGCAACAAATTGTTTAGTAGCTATATATAAGATTTAGTTTCCGCTGCTTGGAATATCACAAGATCAGCTAAAGCAATTTCCGATATTCGATTTTCTTATCGACCTTGACTTTGGCTGACAACTTTAGTAGCTTTGTTTAGCAAGAAAATTAAAAATCTTTCAAAAGCGTTTATTCAATGAAATAAAAAATATATTCCAAACACGTACAATTTTCTAGAAGGTAAAATATTCACTAGGATTTATTTTCTTAGAGAATAAAATTTAAATGAATCAAAAGAAAGAAATATATTTCTTAGTAAACAAGCGGAACTTCTTCAATTAAAAATTAAATTTTCCCTTTATGCTTTTCTTTTAAATACATTATTTAAATGTCTTTTAATTTCCTTTTTGTTTTCCTAATAATAATAATAATAATAATAATAACAATAATAATAATAATAACAATAATAATAATAACAATAATAATAATGATAATAATAATAATAATAAATAATAATACTAATAACAATAATAATAATAACAATAATGATAATAATAATAGCAATAATAATAACAATAATAATAATAACAATAATAATAATAATAACAACAATAATAATAATAATAACAATAATAATAATAATAGCAATTTTAGCTTTAATTGTTTTTTTTTTCTTTCTGTTTTTGTATCATACCAATTTTATGGATGTAAATACTATTTTGTATACTTAGTCCACATTGCCCAGGCTAAGCCCGCAATGATGTTGATACATTTAGTGAGATTTTATCAATAAAGTTCATCATCATCATCATCACCATCATTATCATCAGCCATCATCATCCATCATCATCATCATCAGGCATCATCATCATCACCATCATCAGGCATCATCATAACCATCACCATCATCATCAGGCATCATCATCACCATCATCATCAACAACATCATCATCATCATCACCATCATCACCATCACCATCATCATCACCATCCATCACCATCACCATCACCATCACCATCACCATCACCATCACCACCATCATCACCATCATCACCATCATCACCACCGCCACAACAACAACAACAACAACAACAACAATAATAATAATAACACTTTATTTACTGAGGATGTAACAGGTAAAGATAATACATTTATCACGTCGAGGTCAAGTTCACACAACATCAGGGTTTGGCTCTCGGCCAATCAGAAGCGGGATAGATAGGAGAGTAAAATGTATAACAGTAGTTGAAGCGTTTGTATATTTTTATAACTTTGAGTAATCATTAAATGTTATATTATATTGCTATTGCTACGATGGTATAAATATATATTTGTTTACGCATTGCCAATCAACACAGAGAGAAAAAGAGTCATGATTTGTCAATTGGGCAGAAATTTCCATTGCTTATAAAATCCCTGTTTAGAGAAAATCTTGTCGCTAACATTTTATGCAAGTTCAGTGATGGTCTTGAAAATTTGATTTTTTTCTTAAAGCTTCTTCGATTCGTTTTGAAGCGCTTTCTACAAACTTCTTTATCAATGTCCACGACTTGGTTTTCAGTGTTGCAAACCTTCCCATTTTTTGTTCGTCGCGGGATTTCTGCGGAACTCTCTTGCGGGATGACTCGCGGGATTTCTTTCGAGGTGTCAAAGGTTTTTTTCAGTTCCGAGCAAAGATCTCTCAGCTCCTCCTCACTCGAACTCAATATTTCCTGAAAAAACTCCGGCTTTTCCAAGCGGTCTTTTCCATCTTTAAGAGATGTGCTTATATCATTCGACGATGTATTGAATTTTTCGGATTTAATCCCACAAGTTCTTTGAGTTTTGTGGTTTACAATTAACGGTTTTGGAACCTCTGTTGACGAAACTGAAATTGTTGTCTTGCAGTTCTCAATATTTGTACTGTTTTCAGCCATTTCTTTCGCTCCCTTTTCTTTGCAGTTATTGAGTATAGATTTACGAGTCGAAATTCTATACGGCTGTAGTTCCAAGGCGCTCCGTAAATTACCGGTACCATAGCATTCACTTCTGAGAGTCGTGTCGTCCAAATGTTGTCGACGAAATGACTCGGTCAAGACTTCAAGATATCCTGTCTTTGCGAGCATCATGATAATATAAAATATGCCCTATGGAAGCTACGATGAATAAAGCAATGCTGGAAATTTTCAGAGTTGGTTATTTTCTCTGTGAAATCAAATGAATGAAACAGTGATTCAAAATGAATTTCGATTTACAGTCAATCTGTAACGACCGGACAATGAAGCCTCATGTGATTGGCTGGAATCAGACCGTAATCTTACGACCAAAGTACGCCAAGAAAAGGGCCATAAAATATTCATCCAGTCATTCAAGCATCTTTCTATACCAAAGACATACTGTATACAAGTAGTATAGCCGTCTGTATTATAGAATATTTCTTAATAAAGTTGGGTATTGAATTCGGATGACAGAAACGACAAACTGACACATGGAAGAAAAGAAAATAGGAGAAGAAAAAAATATACATAATTTTCGTCCGATAAAATCGATTCTCTAATTTAAAGTCTATTTATGTTTACGGATATTGCTAGTTCAAGATGACATTAAGCATTGAACGTCGTAACTGGGTTTCATATCCGCTGTATTTACGAATATCAACCGTGAATACACACCTTAGAAAAACAAACCCTATAAACGATAGCTTCTCCGCCATCGCGTTCTTCTCTCATCATCATATATTTTTTTCTTTTTCGTAATTTTTTTTCTTTTTTCCAAATAAAACATTCATCAAACTTACCCCCTATGGCTTAAATAAATCTAAAAAGCTCTATAAATTCAAGCTAATTCAGCTAAAAGCAAAGAACGAAAATGAAAAATTCAAATATAGAAAATTCAATTTAGGTCAGCTTTGAAGACTTTAATTCAAAAAGGATATGAAATCTGTATTTCTCATCCAAAAGTCATGTACGGTTTTGTCAACTCATCACACATATATATTTTTAAACTTGCTTGCTATTTATTCCGTAGTTTGTGGTTTATATTTATTCTTAGAGGACTTCACTTGTTGAGATAGAAATCTGTCAAAACTTTAGCGAAAGACAAGTCACCGTTCACTTGACGGGTGACATCGTTTAATCGACACTATTAGGAACTCAGTATTTTCTAGAAGGAAAAAATGATTTAAATTTTTTCCCGGAACGATTGATTTGACGTAAAGTGAATTTAATTCGGAAATTTTAGAATGTTCAAATAATATTTAATTATGAACAGTTTTTTTTTTTGTGTGTGTGTCATGGAAGGATTTTTTATTTGTAAAGGTTTTGCATTTTATGACACAATTTGCGAACATGAGAATTTCACCTGCATCTTAAGGTACTTTACCACATACATGTTGTCACATCAAGGCAGGGTTTGGATTTACAATTATACAGCTATTTCAAAATGGTGAAAGATTTGTTGCATGTTGCTTACTAAGCTTGAAAATGTATTATATTGATATGTAAATAATGACAGCACAGAAGAATTTATGACGGAAAAACGTACAGACAAAGCTTAGGGAAAAATTTTTTTTTCGTTCTTCGCTGATTGATTTCACATCGCCCATGATGCAATTCGGGCTTGTATTTAACATGGAACAAAATCTTCATCAACCTTTTTTTGAAATAGCTGTATACACTTTCAACTATGAAACTTCAGATTTTCCATTATGTGAAGATAAAATCATAATACTCAAGGAAATCGTATGGGATTAAAAATGTGGACAATTAATTTCCACCCACTCATCGATCTTACTGACCCAAAATAGATATAATTTAACTAGTTGATTACGTATACATTTTTGTATCCAATCAAATGTTCCTTGCCCTGTTTAAATATTATTATAAATCAATAATAATAAATAAATATTCACTCAAGTCGTATTCCACAGAAATGAAGTCCCAACTAGTAATCACTATTAGTTTATTATCAGTTTATATACGTATTTATAATTTAATACCATGTCGATAAAAACTTGGACAACGACTTGGAACGTTACCTCCCCCTCCTCTACAATTTTTTTTTTCATAATTGCTTAAAGAACGAAGATGTTTACAAATACAGCAAGCTAAAATTCTAAATAAAAACACTTTGTTTCGGAAAGGTTTAAACGTCCCTTTGGTACTTTCTAGAACATTGCGGGATTCTAGCAATGAATGTAAGCAAGCAGCTTAGGTAAATATCAGTTGCCACTCTCATCAGCGGTTTGTCTACAGTCGGGTAACAACAAAGAGACCGGTTGGCTAGGAAACTGTAGTAGAATTCTAGAGTTTGAATAAGAAGTGAACGAAATCCAAGCTGAATAAATCTAGTACAATTGAAGCGGTTCCTATTTTTTTATTAACCAGATGTGGTTGATTTTTGGAGGTTTTTGGACGACGTTCTATATAAGGACGATGAGTCATAATAAGCAAAGCTGTAGTTCCTCTTTTATTAACTAGGCGTGGTCAGTTTTTGGAGGTTTTTGGACGATGTTCTAAGGATGATGAGTCATAATAATTTCAAAACGAGCAAAGGTGCAGTTCCTCATTAACTAGGTGTGGTAGATCGGTTTTCGAAGGGTTATCGGGAAATATCCTAAAGAGATAAAGCTTGATAAATCTGAAAACGATGGAAGTGAATTCTTATTAAAAATTTGATGGTCGGTTTTGGATAGTTCGATTTCTTCCACATATATACAGACTGATTAAATTTCGAAAGAGCAAGCGAGGCGGTCACCTCTTTAACAACGGTATGGTGTGGTCGGTTTTGGGGCAATGTTTTCAGATAAAAACTGTTTTTAAAAACAAATCTCTAAATACACAATCTATGATAAAAATAAAATACCTTTAAGGTCGCGCAATATATTTTTAGGAATCAGGGGAAAAACATGATTAAATATCAAGATAAGATACAGCGCACTCGCTAGAAAAGTCAATAAAGCCAAGATAAAGTTTATTTGATAGACAGCTTAACAGAAATGTGTAAATAAAAATGCATTATCTAGTCCTTTGGCGTTTCATGCTAAAACGCATCGCGCTGTTTGAACAGAGATATCAGTTATACTAACACAAAATATCGTAGTCACTATAGCTCCCGGCTGAACTTGTGTATTGAAAATGTCATTTTTGCCAAGGTCAGAAAGCGGCCTACAGGTAATCGGATTTACAATGCCACGCGCCTAATCGTGGCCACCCAACTTATTTTTTACCAATGCCCGTTGAATCCTTTACCGCCGAGTGCTTCCATCAATTATAATAAACCTTTTACGAAAGTATCCAGTGGTAGGCAGCAATAGGACCAAAATAGGTATTATCTAGGCAAATTCCTAGTCATTTATTTACGTTTTTTTTTTTTTCAAAAAAAGCACTCAATAGTTTTAAATATTGCACAATCCTCGATGTCTGATTGGCTAACTAGAAAACAAATAAGTTGGGTGTAATATTTGTGTAACAATCTAAAGTAGCTACGGTTAAAACATATTATTCGTGTAGTAAACGATCGCTCAAATTTTTCGGGCTTCTTGTCATTAAACGGATAAATCGCGCACAATTCTGAGGCACTTTTAACTTTATTTACGATTCTGATAATCAAATATAATCAATCAGTTTTACAGGAAAGACCCTCTCGGTGGAGCTTACGAGATTTTCGGCAGATCACAGGCATAAATCAGGTCTTATACGATTATGTTCCGGCTTTTGAACGTTTGTTGTCAAAAGGAATTAAATGATGTCATTTGAAAAGCATATTCTATAATGATTTTTTGAAAATATAAATGAATTCTTCTAGAATTGATTATGGATAAAAAAGTATGACGGTGACGACGACTGACGATGATGATAACAATAAGAAAACTATATTTCATACGATTCGATAAAAATAAATCGAAAAGTTAGGTCATAAGGCCTAGCAATAGATAGAAGAAGACGGTATTCAAGCAATAGAAGATGCGCTCCCGCGCGTTCTGTATAAAGTCGGTTTATTGACAAAATAGAAAGTGCGCGCACGTGCTAAATGCTCTCATAAATCATGCACGCACTCCCATCCAATCAGAACGCGAGATTCATAACAGGTATTTAATTTTATGTTAGTAAAAATACACAGGTGGTTATTGAAAATCTCGCGCGCTGATTGGTCGAGAAACTCAGTTTATCACACGATAATCACCTCCAGCGATAATCCAAAATGGCGGCCAGCCGCTTTGTTGCTGTTACCGGGAAAAAATGTCTTTTATCTCCTTTTTTTCCTTTTTTTTGTTGTTGAAAGAATCACCTGTGTATGTAGAGCCACGAGAAGAAGTGAATTTATATATTTGCCGTCAGTACGAACCGAGACCGCCAAGAAAGGCTTTTATTATAATGGCTCATTAGTTTACAATAGTTTTATTTTAGAAAATAAGAAGTAAATTTTTATTCAATATTTTCGATATTTATTCTAGTATTTATATAGATAATTTTATTGTTAGATTTTTATTGTACTTTCATATATCGTTATATATATATATACATTGTTTTCTTTATATTGTATTTATTTTAGGGGTCCTTTTGATATGAGATTGCATTTTGTATATTTGACTGGATAACCCTGTGTAGATAAAGGTTTCTATTTATACTAAAGCAATTATTTGCCTCATTCTCAGTGAATATCGGATAATATTTACCTCGCAGCTCGAAGACTCGCGTCTCGGTAAATATTTCCCGATATTCACTTCAAACACGTGGATCAACAAATACATATAATGGTAGGAATAAGAATTATATATCATAATATTATACGACGTTTCTACATTTCGGCAATAATAGGAAGATTTCACTACTCACTTTATGATCGATTCTAAGGAACTCAATATCTACTAATCCTCTGATCCTCTTGAGGTTTAACGCAACGGTCGTGACACAGCAAAGGATACGCCAGACAAATCACAGTGCACGAGAATTTACTCTCCATCCAATCAAATATCAGGAACACGGCGCGGACACGGTCACGCCAAGATCACGGCACTTTTAGACCAATCATATTCCGCGTGAAAAAAAAATCAGCCAATTAAAATTCTAGAAAGTATCACGGTCACGGCACGTTACGCTTACGGCACTGAGCTTTTCACAGTCACACGAAAACTGCACTATCAGACTTTTCACGAACATAAACGTGACCTATATTGACGCGACAATGAACGAGATCTCAAACTATAGTAAGTCAGTTTGTCAGCTTGGCCGTTTGCCGCTGTTCGGTGTTTTCAAGCACGTATAAGTTGTTTTTTGTTGTCGTATAGTCCCGTCATTCGACTCCTAGTTCTATTCCTAGATACATTATCTACTATAAATAGACGAAGCAGGGCAATATAAAAGAAAAGCCACAAATTGCACCAAAAAAGAGTGCAATTTCTGTTGTCGTTTCCTGTTTTAGCCGCGCACAGAAGATAATTGTTAAAGGGGCTCATAAAAAGCTGTTGCACTACTTTTTCCATTGCTAAAATAACTTCTGTACTGATCTAAGGCCTCGTTAATCAGTGGCTTACGGAGTTGGGAGAGGGGGCTGTGGAGATTAGGATAGAACCACTTATTTTTTTCTGGTAACTTACACGCTCTACCGAAGTGTGAAGCCGAGTCTAGAAATCCCACTTCCTGAGATCTAAGACCTCAGAAGTGAGGGGCAATTACAGTACTGCTACACCACCCCTGAAAGGATTTAGACAATCTAGAGATTCTCAGAAGTGAAGGGCAATTACAGTACTGCTACCCCACCCCTGAAAGGATTTAGACAATCTAGAGATTCTCAGAAGTGAAGGACAATTACAGTACTGCTACCCCACCCCTGAAAGGATTTAGACAATCTAGAGATTCTCAGAAGTGAAGGGCAATTACAGTACTGCTACCCCACCCCTGAAAGGATTTAGACAATCTAGAGATTCTCAGAAGTGAGGGGCAATTACAGTACTGCTACCCCACCCCTGAAAGGATTTAGACAATCTAGAGATTCTCAGAAGTGAACTGCAATTAAACTACTGCTACAACACCCCTGAAAGGATTTAGACAATCTAGAGATTCTCAACAAGGAGACTGTCCAGAAGATAACAGTTCGTTGGCTAGTCTGACAGACATCCGGTAAAAAAACTAATAAAAAGATAGATTGTTAACACGACTAAGGAAATGAGTGAGAATGTCAAGGAAAATTTGATTTTCACTGGAGCTTCTTTTGTTCTTTTGCTAAAGAGTGAATAAATAAAGATGTTATTCAATCGAGGAAACGTAAATCATGTTGGAAAAGTCAGTTTCTTTTTTGGCAGCTGTGGTATGAATGTTGGTTTTGAATGGCTTTCCTTTACTTTTCCTGCGTTTTCTTGTAATTTTTTCCTTTCCTTTCCTTTCCTTTCCTTTCCTTTCCTTTCCTTTCCTTTCCTTTCCTTTCTTTTCCTTTCCTTTCCTTCTTTTGCTTTCCTTTCCTTTCCTTTCCTTTCCGTTACATTGTCTTTTTTTCTTCCTTTTCCCATCGTATCCCTGTCACATCCCTCTCGAAGATTTTAGTGCCTCATTTTCTACGATTTTTATTTAACGAACATTTCTATTTACATTTATTACTATACAATAGTTTTGGTCTTTTGAATGATCGACAAAAAATATTTTTACCAAGATTTAGAAGTAAATTGTTAAGATTATGTTGGATTAAAGTGGTTATCTGGAAAGCTTTTCTACCGATTTTTTGTTTGAAACATTGCAAACGGGCAGAAACGTCATGTATTACACAACGTTGCGTTCATGAGGGTAAATATATTTGATATCCATATTTTTGTACATACATGAGTACTATGGTACTAAGATATTGACAATTAACGGGTAAAAATGTCATGTGTGACAAAGCGTTACGTTCATGAAGGTAAATCTATTTGATAACCATATTTTTGTACATACATGAAGTACCATCGCACTAAAGCCTCGATATTGTACGTAGCCTAGTTTTTGTTTGTTTTATACTCGCGGGTCATTTTAATTTACCTCGTAGAGTCTTGATATTAGTTCAAATATTACGAGCAAAATTGACAAGAAATAATTGTTTTGAGGAGGGCGTTCTTGATAAGCGGAATTCCTCTGCAAGTCGTCTCCTATTGAACGTAAAAGTCTTCCAACTTCTCGACATTCTTGTTGTCTTTCTAATGGGTCTTGCGCATGCGTGGTAGCTTTTGGAGTCATATGAATTACGCAGTGTCCAACGACACATCTACTTCTCGACACATCTACTTTTCTTCAATGTTATATAATTAAGACAAATTGCTGCTCTTCAAGATATTTGATAATCTGGAAAAAAAAACAAGGATTTAAACAAAGTTAAGATGAATGAATAATTACCTAAAAACTACCCATTCAAACGGACAGCTAGTTCCACTGACATACATGTTCATTTAAAGAAATATGGCTGGGTATCAATGTGTAAAGTTTGGTGAGATATACTGGTTCGAAGGAGGGAACGAAGGTTGAGCAAAAACCATATATTAAACTAAGCTTGTTAGTGCAGTTTTCGTATGACTGTGAAAAGCTCAGTGCCGTAAGCGTGATGTGCCGTGACCGTGATACTTTCTAGAATTTTAATTGGATGATTTTTTTCACGCGCAATGTGATTGGTCTAAAAGTGCCGTGATCTTGGCGTGACCGTGTCCGCGCCGTGTTTATGCCGTGATCCTGGTATTTGACTGGATGGAGAGTAAATTCTCGTGCAATGTGATTTGTCTGGCGTATCCCTTTTTGTGTCACGACCGTGTTCGTGCCGTGAACTTTTCACAGTCATACGAAAACTGCACTATATCATTCATTTCCATAAGTGACATGATTTGTATTGACGATGAAAACTTAAATTAACGAAAAAGAAAAAAAGAAAAGAAATCAAGGAATTACGGCGAGAATAATTGGAAATTTGAAATAAATAGAAGAAAAAATAGGAAGAAAAGTTGAAAGGAAATAAAAGTAATCATGAAAGAGGACAAAAGAAGAAAGGAGAAAAGAGAAGAGCTGGGAAGGAAAGAGAAGAGAAGGGATAGAAAGTGAACGAAGGGAAAGGAAATAATGGGGAAAAAATCGAAAGGAAATTGAAGGAACCTGAAAAGGAAAGGAAGACAAGATAAGACATAGGAGAGGAGAGGAGAGGAGAGGAGAGGAGCTAATATTTCACAAAGGAAGGGAGACATTAACTCGAACTGAAAGAAACTCGCTTGATTGTTAATAAAAGATTCACATAAACTAAATCTATCAAATCATAGTTTAATGTATACAAATACAACAAAATACTCGAACACTAGAGTCAATGCGCCTGCGGGGAAAAGGCGCGCTTTTAAAGAGCATGTATTGAATAAGTTATCTACACCAGAAAAATGCTGGATATTGGTGATTTCATGGGTTTGAGAGTTACCTTCTAATACGTATATTGGTTTTTTACGAGTTCGTGTGCTGGTTTTCAAAGAAAAAGTTTGATTCTTGAAGATTATCTCTTTTTTAATAGGGAAAAAAAAAGACTAGGCGAAAAAAATGGAGTATAGCGGAAGAAAATGTTCATAACATCCTAGATTATCTTCCTTAGATTATAGCGCGTTGGATAACCTATTCAAACTTTGTGAGACCTTCAAATTTTATCGATACCCAGAAACACCCTCTGGGCTGATCTAAGTCAGGGCATGGCTAACTCACAGATCGAACCCTGAAACAACCTCTGGGCTGATCTAAGTCAGGGCATGGCTAACTCACAGATCGAACCCTGAAACAACCTCTGGGCTGATCTAAGTCAGGGCATGGCTAACTCACAGATCAAACCCTGAAACAACCTCTGGGCTGATCTAAGTCAGGGCATGGCTAACTCACAGATAGAACCCTGAAACAACCTCTGAACTGATCTAAGTCAGGGCATGGCTAACTCACAGATCGAACCCTGAAACACCCTCTGGGCTGATCTAAGTCAGGGCATGGCTAACTCACAGATCGAACCCTGAAACACCCTCTGGGCTGATCTAAGTCAGGGCATGGCTAACTCACAGATCGAACCCTGAAACAATCTCTGGGCTGATCTAAGTCAGGGCATGGCTAACTCACAGATAGAACCCTGAAACAACCTCTGGGCTGATCTAAGTCAGGGCATGGCTAACTCACAGATTGAATTGGAATCTAGCGGATTTGTGGAGGGAGGAAATAAAACAACCTAGAAAAAACTCCTTGAGTAATGCCGAGTCTGAGAGTCGAACCCCCGACCCCAGAGGTGAGAGTCGAACTGGCCCCCACCCCAGAGGTGAGAGTCGAGTGAACTACCACTGCGCCAAGTTTGGACCCAGAATTGCGTTTCTGATTGATTTTGTTTCGTGATTATATTTAGCACCCACGGCTACTACCTGTCTGAGAGCGCCTCATTACTTAATGTACAGTAAAGAGAGAGTTAGAAGCCCTCAGGTGCAAGATTGATCAAGTATACGCTCAAGTACCTTAAAAGAGTTAATACTTCGGCGTGGAGATGTTTATCGAGATCTTTTTGGAAAAAAAAGAGCGAAAAAAATATATGCATAGAAAATATGAAGGAAAGAAAAGGAATATACAACGGCGCACGTGTCTTTATACTGTGATGTAAACATGCTGGGAGCTGTAGAGCACGAGAGAAGTCATAGAGAAATACGAGGGGTAGCAGTAATAATGTACTGTGATATAAACATGCTGAGGGCTGTAGAGCACGAGAGAAGCTATAGAGAAATACGAGGGGTGCCCTAATATGTCCTGTGATATAAACACGCTGAGGGCTGTAGAGCACGAGAGAAGTCATAGAGAAATACGAGGGGTAGCCCGGCCTAATATGTCCTCTGATATAAACAGGTTTTTCAAGTTTTTCGGCCAATCAGAGCGAGTGTAGTATCTCTCAAATACTTTATTACCGCAGAATTTTAGGGTCTTGTTCTTCTCAACACTAATAAATTATAACTTATTTCTCTAGTAGAAATAGAAATATAGAAATTCAGTGCGTGAAAAACCAAAAAAAAAAAAAAAAAAAAAAAAAAAAAAAAAAAATTTAAAAATTCGATGATATAAAATAAAATAAAGGTATTTATAAATTTACAAATTTCTGGTATTTCGATTTAGCATCATTTCCTATTTCCCACACTACACCCACTCAAAAATAAACAAGCGAAAAATATATTTCTCAAAATTGGTATAAAAATAAATTCAGTGAAAAAAATGGTTTTCACAACATCACATGGCTTCATTATGGCTGAGATTTCTCGTCCTCGCTTTTATAACGTTTCCTATTTCCCACACACCCACTTCAAACTCAACACACTGCTTACCTGAAGAGCACCCTTGAATGTACTAACACTTTGATCACCACAACCAATCGTCAAGCTATTTATAACACTCGCCTTTTACGTCTATGACAATCTAATTACGTTGCTTTCAGGTTTGAAGTAGTAGAGAGAGAGAAAAAAAAATGAATTTTTGTTAATTGATAAGATTAGGGATCAGAAATCGAAGTAGATATCAGTGTTTTCATGAATGTTCATGGAAAGTTTCTCATCTTTTTGACAATCTCGAGTATATTTTCAGTGCCGCGTGTTATTAGCCTTGAAGGGCAAACAGGTGGACTTCAAAAAAAAAATGATAATTTAAGATAGCCAGTGCTGTAAAAGATTATATGAACATACGACTTTAAAATGTAAAATCTTTTAAACACGAGTATTAGCGTTAAAATCTTCAAGAACTTTGAAACTTAAATACATGTCTTAGGGATTTTACCAACATTTTTAATGATGATTTAAGATTATTAGTTTTAAAGAAATTATGAATGAATGAATACGAGTACAAAAATGTTTGAAATACCCTTAGAGAGGATAACGATAAAGCTTATCAAACATAAGCAACTGGGAAAAAAAAAAGACTTTTTAAATTTCAATTTTACCATTCAGGTTTTAAGAAAGGGATAATAATGATAAAAATAATAGTATAGATACTTTAAATGACGAAACATATTTTTTTTTAGATCAACGTTTTCATAACTTAAAATAGCTAGTTTTTGGAATATCAAGAACGTTGACATTCATTGAATTTAAAATCTCGAAGGATGAAGATAAGCGTTATAAACAGAATCTGAAAAAAAAAATCGATTTCTCAAGCATTTATTCGGTTTTTCATCAGGTTCATTAGCATCTATTAATGAATTCAACCAGAGTTTGTTTATTTATCTGTGAAGCGATCTATAGGTGATTCTGTTTCGAAATTAGTTGAATAGAAAGGAAAAGAACAGAAGATAGGGTTGAAGACAATAAGGAAGGAACGAGAAGGGAGTGTCGGGAAGATAATAGAGAAAAAAGATAGAAATATAAGGAGGAAACTTAGGAAGAAAATATAAGACGAATATAAAGAAAAATAGAAAAAAAGAGGAAATAAGAAAATTGAAAAGTGGCAACAAAAATGATACAGGAAAAGGGGGAAAGAGACGCAAACAAAAGAAAAAAAAAAAAAAAAAAAGAAAAAAAAAAAAAGAAAATGAAAGAGAAAAAAGAAAAGGTTACGAAAATAGATGTTAAAAAAGCAAGAAAAAAACGGGGGGGGGGGATTAATAGGGAAAAAATCCATAGAACGGAAAAGGAGATAAAAAGAAAAGGAAAGCGTGAAGAGAATAATAATTAGAAAAAATGATTAAAATACGAGAGGAAATAGGAATAGAGATGCAGGAGAAAGAGATAAATATCGAAAAATTTGAGTTAAATTCGAATTAAATGGATTTAATTTCGACTGCATCCTCAGATTACCGACTTATCTCTCATTCGGTCTCTCTACACAAGTGTTTATATTTACTATGGACACTCTATGGGAGACCAGTTTACGAACCAACAATCTTTTCCGACTCTAATCATCCTTTCCTCTTTGAAGAAGGACCCCCTTAAACTTCATAGAATAAATTAACTCGTGTAAGAGTTAATAAACTCATGCTTATACCAATAGGCTCAAAGCACTACATGTACGTTGACATTAGCGCTATTGAATTTACAGACAACTTCAGAGCCAAAAAACTTCAAATTTCATCGAACGAAACCTCTGGACAGACCTTATTCAGAGCACAAAAATTACGCTAGATTCTCATTTAGCAGACAGGGTTTTGAGTAGTTAGTAAACACAAAGTAGCTTCGTTCGTAAAGCCGATTACCCCCGAAATATAGTTACTCACTCTTGAGTGATATATAGTTTGAGGGTCTAAATAAGACTTGATGAATCATAGATGTCAGTTATCGCCTTGAGTGATTGGAATTGCTGAAATTGTCTAAAAAAGCGCTTCAATGTTAAGAAGCACAAATTATCTAGCTTGATTAACCTATGTATATGTGAATAAACAAGCACGGACTTGCAAGACGAATTTTTTCGGAAGAAATCTTCAATGAAAATTGCTGCATTGGTTTTTTCGTTTCCGCATTTTAAATCTCATTGAAATCGCAATATTTTCTCTCTCGCAGAGAAAGAAGAAAAACGAAAATAAGGGAAAGAAGATAATAGAAATGTAGAGGATAAAAGAACAAGGAAGAGAAGAGAAGAGAAGAGAAGAGAAGAGAAGAGAAGAGAAGAGAAGAGAAGAGAAGAGAAGAGAAGAGAAGAGAAGAGAAGAGAAAGGAAGGGAAGGGAAGGGAAGGGAAGGGAAGAGAAAAGAGAAGAGAAGAGAAGAGGAGAGAAAAGAGAAGAGAAGAGAAGAGAAGAAAAAGAGGAATTCCTATATTTTGATGTTTAATATTTTTTCGAAACCTAAGATTCAGTCAAAGTCTTTATTACTTCAGCATATCTTCCTTTCTTAATGCTCGACTTTTCATCAAAGATCAATCGGGCTAAATGGGTTGCACTCCAGCCTCTACAAACACAACAAACACCGCACGCCTAATACTGATATCTCACTTTGATTGCGAGTGTACGAATATAGTAATGGTCTTAACGCGATAAGACTCAAGAGGCTCTTCTCTATATGATAAAAAGGCGCCTCGAGCTATTGTAATATTAGAGCATAGATTCTGGATTCGATTCCCGCCGTTTTGGTCTTTTCATATGCTGTAACTATTGCTTTTAGTGTAAATTGCAAAAATTTTATTAGATTCAAGGGTAGAATTAAGGTAATGTTACACGAGACGATATTTAGCGCAATATTTTTGTCTTACGAGTTGGCTTATGTAACATGGTGCGCGCGTCAACACAAATTAATAACCAAAATGTAGTGAGTTTTTGAAGGTCGTTACGGTGATGGTACACGAGACGATTTTTAGCGCAACATTGTGTTAAAAGTTGGCCTTGTGTAACATGGCGCGCGGCAGCACAAATCGATTGCACCAATGTTGTGAGTTTTGAAGGTCGCTCAAAAACCTGCAACATGTTGCCGCAACAAAATATCGTTAATAATTGTAACCCGTGCCATATTATACGAGAACAATCTTTTTGAAACATTTTTGCCGTCGTTGGGTATCGTCTCTTGTATTACCACCTTTAATTGGGGATTATAAAAGGACAATTCTTATGATATTTACTTAGCTATACTTATCTAATATCTTATATGTACTTATCTAAACTTATCTTATATCTTACCTTTATCTTATAATTATATTTACTTAGTTTTACTTATCTAATATCTTATATGTACTTATACAAACTTATCTTATATCTTATCTTTACTTATTTATAGTTATCTTACAATTCGAGGCTTTTCTTGATTTTGAGGTAAACTCTGAGCTAAAATGGACGAAAAAACGACCTAATTGATATCGGATACGTTCTTCGCTCAAGTCTGTTAAATATATTCAGCAAGACAAAAAAAAAAAAAAAAAAAAAAAAAAAAAAAAAAAAAATTAGGGAACAACAAGGCAAGAAAACCACTTGAATAAAAATTAATCGCCCGTGAATTAGTGATTACTTGCTTCAGTACTATTCGTCTAAATTGGTTTTCTAGATGCTTCTGAGGTATCAGTTACAAACAAGAGCCGGCAAAGTGTTTCTTGTATAACAGTCCCCTTCACAGTATCCTGCGCCATCTTGAAAGGTAACCGTGCCTGTGCATCGAAGCGAGATCGGCGTGGACCTTCAATCGATCCTTATCACACGGCGCCATGTTTAATCCCCCGAGAAAAAACCTTTGTTTTAACCCGCGTAACCTCATCCTGAAGAGCTTCAATGCGAGGCCGCGCTTGGGGAAATCTACTGTTCCAGTTAACATGGCTGCCTCGTGATAACGGGCCATGATATTGAGATCTTTTTAGTACCTTGGGCAACTATGATGATGTATGTATATGAGGATGAATGGCTACCCAAAATGACACATGGTAACCCAAAATGAATGCCGGCAGCTATCCAGAATGATGCATGACTGGCCAAAATGATACAAGGTAACCGAGAAAGATGCATGAACACCAAGGATGATTCATGACCACCCAGAGTAATACAAGGCCACCATGAAAGATGCATGGCAATCCAAAATATAGCATGCTAGCGGCTACCCAGAATTATGCGTGGCTACCCAAAATGATACATGGTGACCCAAAAGGATGCATGCAACTCAAAATGATGCATGGCAATCCAAAATAAAGTATGCTAGCGGCTACCCAGAATTATGCATGGCTACCCAAAATGATGCATAGTATCCCAAAAAGATGAATACGACCCAAAAAGATGCATGGCAATCCAAAATAAAGCATGCTAGCGGCTACCCAGAATTATGCGTGGCTACCCAAGATGATACATGGTAACCCAAAAAGATGCATACGACCCAAAAAGATGCATGGCAATCCAAAATAAAGCATGCTAGCGGCTACCCAGAATTATGCATGGCTACCCAAAATGATACATGGTGACCCAAAAGGATGCATGCAACTCAAAATGATGCATGGTAATCCAAAATAAAGCATGCTAGCGGCTACCCAGAATTATGCGTGGCTACCCAAAATGATGCATAGTAACCCAAAAAGATGCATGCAACTCAAAGTGATGCATGGCAATCCAAAATAAAGCATGCTAGCGGCTACCCAGAATTATGCATGGCTACCCAAAATGATACATGGTAACCCAAAAAGATGCATACGACCCAAAAAGATGCATGGCAATCCAAAATAAAGCACGCTAGCGGCTACCCAGAATTATGCGTGGCTACCCAAAATAATACATGGTGACCCAAAAGGATGCATGCAACTCAAAATGATGCATGGCTATATAGAATACTGCAATGTAACCCAAAAACCTTCTTGACCACCCAGAATAACGCATAACTAACAAGAATGATGCTTTTATGATTTCCAACTAATCTTCAACAACATAAGACAGGCCAGCAGTGAAACAATCCCCTACATCCACGTACACCCACGTGAAGTCAAATTATTGGTCAATTAATGAACTCAAAAGAATAGAAAATTAAATTTCAATATTTTTATAGGTTAATAAAAGTTTAATATCAGAAGGGGATCCCACATAAAAATGGCATTTGTGCCATTTTATATAGACATATATCTATAATAAAGGTCCACTTATCTTATAAATATCGCTGTATAAAATGTAATGAGAAAAAAACTCTTTTATTTATTTACCTTTGCCTTGCTTATGAAGTAAACCTTGGATAGATACGCTGTCAAGATCGTAATGCTTTGTCGTCGGTGGTAAAAGCTAAACTGCTGCGGATATGCGGGTCTAATGAAAATTATAAATAGCTTTGTTGATTATGACTCATCTTTACACCAGGCCACCTTGGTACAAGGAAACAATTACCCACTCAAGTAAAAAAATCCAGATATAGCCATGACAATAAAAAATGGCTTTTTAAAACTTTAAATTGGTGATTTTAGAACCCATTTAGGTCTAGCCTTTCTACATTAAAAGCTACCAGTGATTATTTTAAAGATGAACTTGAGTGTGAAGAGCCGTAGGATTCCGTGAGATAATGTCATTTTTATAAACAAATTCATAGAATGGCTGTTTAGACAGCATCAAAGACCTTGGCTTGTATTTACAATTGGTTCTCTTTCAAGTAGCATGTATATTCACGCTGGCCCATTAATTGTTATATTTTAATAACCACACGCAAAGACGCGCTATCTTCTCCAAAGTCACGAAAAGCTTTAATATCCCTTTATACCTCTTAAACATCGCAGAAAAACTACATATTCCAATAAACAACATTAAGTACTATCTTTTTATAATCATAGCACTAAAATTTTCGATCTGGTTTTTAAAGACTCGGTCAATTTTCGTCGCGTGTCTTAGCTTGTCGTCTATTTCGGTAAGAGTTGAATCTTACTTGCTAACGGGCCCTTCCGCTCTTGGGGGGCTGAATTATCAGCTTTCCAATGTACAGCAACTACCCATTTTGATTGAATATACCTATATCAGTTGTGTGAAGTTTTGGATTTAGGTGTTGGATATTATTACTTGAATATTTGTTACCATAATTGCATCATCAGATTTTGTTTTCCTGGAACTGATTGACCAGTGCAAGCACAAAAGACTTGCAACGTACAGGTATGTCTGCACACATTTTCGTCTACAGGGAACCAAAATTGATTGCATTTTCTGTTCTATATTGAATCATTCTTGAAAAGAATAGCGGATATATTTATGTACAATGCATTCATATATGATATGTATGCACGTATGGTATCAGTCCATATAGCCCACTTTTGTTCGTAACATATTCAAGCTCCTTGGTAATAGATAAGTACATATGCAATATTTATTAGAGATGACATGTTTTTTAGTCTACAAGTTTAACTGAAAAAATAGAGTGCAAACAATATAACCGTGAAACTTTAGTAATACTAACTAGCACAATTTCATGCAAATACCATTGTTTTCTATTGTTTAATCAGCACTATTTTGTACTATTTAGTCATTAGTGTTTCACGGATTAATTGTTTGCACTCTATCATGGAAATTCCACCACAATTTCTAATATTTTTAGGACACAAAGTTCTAATCTCTAAAACTGTAGCCCTTCAAAGTGGTGTGGTCATTCCTTTTTTTTTTTTTCATTTTGGTCGCAGCATTTCAATATGAATAACAGATCACTGTCTTTTACGGCCACATTATAAATATTGAAGCGGTTCGTTCACTTGTCCGAATAAGTGAAATCCAATTTTTGCCCACGAAAGATCAGGGCTGAAAACGAATTTTGGGCCAAGGTCAACGCTCGATTGATATCGACATGTTCAAAGGGTAGATAACTTCGATACTTTTTGCCCCTTATATAACGACCAAAACAAATAAATTCAGATCCACATGCATGAGCTAAGACTCGAACTTGGCGGCCGATAACGACAGGTTCTTAAGATCAACATCTCTATCAAGATAAACACCTGTTGCTGAATCAGAAAACACCAACCTTTCGAAAATGGTCGATATTCAGAGGTTATATAACCATTCATAACACAAAGCACGACCGATATCCAGAGGTTTTCTCATAACAAGAATAAGTCTAATTAGGATTTATTTTTGTCCTGTCAAAAAATCAAAGGTCGTTAATCGGAGGTTTGTCTTTTCATTACGACCCTCTCATAAGGATGTTTTTCAGTTTCCTAACACGAAAACATTCTAAAGCATCTCTTACAATCGACATTCGGACACCGACCATCGGTCGGTCGGCCAAAGGTTCTAGATAGCCTTGACCTTGTAAGTAATAATAAATCATAAGAAAATAATAAGCAAATAAAGACTCACGAAATCCATTTTTATCCCACGGCAGTCGGCGATTGTATACGTAGAATAGCCATCCATTCATGACATCAACACCCGTCAATAGGATTTTCAAACCATTCACTGAACCTTCCGCCATTTGGTTACCAAGGTGAGGTGAAATATGAACCCGTTGGCTTGACCGCGCACCTGTCCGTAACAAACAGTAATTTAATCATGTATCCAAATGAAAACATATAAAATAACATAAAAAGAATAAAGAGAAAGTAAATAAGCTAAAAGAACATTATGCATAAATGTTATA
Source organism: Actinia tenebrosa (assembly GCF_029948245.1). Lineage (NCBI taxonomy): Eukaryota > Metazoa > Cnidaria > Anthozoa > Actiniaria > Actiniidae > Actinia > Actinia tenebrosa. The sequence continues at coordinate 8,426,573 of NW_028292582.1, read as the reverse complement.
TTTGAAATTATTGGTATTAGGTTTTTATATTATATTTATCATTTGGAATTTTCAGTCTTCTTTTTCAAAAATCACAGTAAAAAGGTGATATCATAAAATATCAAATGTCAAAAAGCAGAAAAAGCTTTGAAGATAGATGACGATTTTGGTTTAATGATTTTTCTAGAAAAATAGTTCAAACAAAAACATGTCAAGTGAGAGGAAACAAAACGTGACTTCTCTTCGTTTCAACAAGCGTGAAACAGGTTTTTTCTTTATAATAAAGTGGACATGTATCACTCTTCAATCAAAACAAGACTGGTAGTAAAAAAACTCACATACTAATCACAGCTTCCGTAAAAAAATAGTACCACAGTATAAAATAAAATGATTTATTTCAGGAAAATAATTTATTTACTATTTTCGATTGATGTTGATAAACTACGATAAAAAATAATCTATTTTTCTAAGTACCACAATCTTTTTATTTGTATTATAAGAGCAATATTTAAAAAAATATCTGTGTTCAAAAGCAATATTTAAAATAACATATTTATAAGAGCAATATTTAAAAAAAAAAAAAACTTTTGTTCAAAACATTACTAACAAGATTCTTATTCAAAACGAGAGCATCACAAAGTTTCGTGATAGATATATCCATATATATATCAGCTTTACCAGGCATGGCTTTGCTTACTTGTGGTCTGAATCTACAAAGGCCAACAACATGCAATAGCTCGAGTGTTATTCAAATAAACCTTAAAAGGGTTTTAAAATATGCGAAGATTAGATAAATAAAGCGCAGAGATAATAAGTCTGGTTTCGGTTGCTGTCAAATGGCTTACTGTCGTAAAGAAAAGAATAGCATAATGATTTGGAATGCTTTGTCACGTAGTATCACGTATCTTATATAGCGGTTAAGCACTTTATATATACAATAGTAATGATAAAAGTAGTAAAATCTAGTTCCCTTTTATCATTACTAATAAGAAAAAATGATTGATCAAGTGTTGATGATGAAAAAGCTTTCCTTAAGGTAACTGCCTACTTTTGAACGTTCGATTTGAGCCCACGATGTGAGCGCGCTCAAAAACCGCTGAAAAATCTACAAGATTTTATTGAAGAACCATACGCGTTTTGAGCTTCAACAGGGCAAAACCCTCAAATTTTGCACGGGACTCTCTATTTTTTAATAGCTCATTTGAAAAAACTCCTGAAAATCTAGGTTACATCAACATTTTAGAAAAAAAATTATATTTCTAACACATGAAAAAATAGATTTTTGTTAGGGATTTGTGTTCGACTTTATGAGATTTTTTAAGAGCACCGAAACTACAAAATATGACAAATCAATGTATCTCTTTGTCTTTTTGTCGAAAATATCCATGTATTATTGTAGAACGATTGACTAGCCTTCATTCGTGCAAACATGATATACTATAATCTTATGAATCTTAATTTTTTCTAATCAATTCGGGTGGCGCAAGTTCTGCTCAAAAAGCTCGTGCGTAGGCTTCCACTAAATGCTGATTATCTCGAAAACAAGCTCGGGACACCCAATTTTTCTTTCCAGATTTGGAATCAGCATTAAATTTCAATTCGGAAAATCGAAGTTTAAAAAAAAGTTTAAATCGTTTTCCAAAAGTAGGCAGTCATCACCTTAAAAGAAAGATTCAATAGTGAAACAACATCTAAGACTGTATGGCATACAACGGAAATATGTTAAGAGCTAAAAATAATAATAACAACAATATATAAGTAATAATAATAATAAAAAAAAAATAGAATAATAATAATAATAATATATTGTGCGTATATATATATAGCGATTAAAGCCAAAGTTTATGCAAATCGCAGTATGTATGTATATATATATATATATATAATATATATATAGTATACACACTTGATTGCAGAAAGGGCGTAGTTTACATTTTCATACAAATATTTAATGAGATGCAAAACTTAAAAAGTAGCTTATTTGGTCTTCCTTATCTTCTATTGTATCAGAGACATACGTATTGCACAAACTCAAGTTAAAAAAATATTTTCCGCAAAATGCTGTGGTTAAGGTTACTGGAGACCTTCAGGGGTAGGTTTCGTTTAAGACTCTCTCTTCGCAACAATTTAAACAAACCCCATGAAACTATATATCGTTTTAAAGGTCATATAATAGAGATTCAGAAAATAATATTATTTGAATGGGATTTTTTAATTTGAAACAATGCCGGAGCCTTAAACACAAATCGGGCACGTTCAGTAGAGGTGAATTAATGGACATGGATTTAGCGCGTATAGCAAAAAGAATTTCACTATGTGAATAAGCAAAAGATAAACTACAAAAGGGTGTGTGCGATTTTTGACATTTTGCTTCTTTAAAAAGTTATTGAATTTTACAGAGTGGGAACGTCGAAAAATTTCAATGCCGGTTAATGTTTTACCGCATAAAAGACGAAATACTCACAATATCAAAAAACGCTTACACCCTTTTGTAGATTATCTTTTGCTTTTTCACATAGTGAGGTTCTTTTGGCTATACGCGCTAACGCTATTTCCATTAATTCACCTCTACTGAACGTTCCCGATTTGTGTTTAAGGATCGGCATTGTTTCAAATTAGAAATTGCCTTTTAAATAATATTATTTTCTGAATCTCTATTATATGACCTTTAAAACGATATATAGTATTAGGGGTTTTTGTTGAACGTGTTGCGTAGAGAGAGCTTAAGAGAAACATACCCCTGAAGGTCTCCAGTAACCTTAAGCAATTGATAAATTCTGCATCTCATTAGAGTATTTGTAAAAAATGTATACTACAACCTTTCTGCAATCAAGTGTGTGTGTGTGTGTGTGTGTGTGTGTGTGTGTGTGTGTGTGTGTGTGTGTGTGTGTGTGTGTGTGTGTGTGTGTGTGTGTATATATATATAATCAGTAACAGTGACGATTGATTTTTCTCAACCTGTCCCCATTTTAATGTTGAAAATTCAATTTTCATAAGGTATGAACAATTTATTGTATCAGCCAAATTTCTTCGGGGTTTACATGAGAAATTATCGGCCGAAAACTTGGTTGTACAATTTTTTGAATTGAATATATTTGAATATTTTTTCTTGGGTTGATGCAACAAATCACACCTGAAACTCTCATTCGATGAAATTCATTTCCGCTTGCCTTTTTCATGTCTGTCTTATATTTTTCATTTTAGAGGTTTAAAAAACTGTTCTAGCACAAATTTATGTAAAAGCTTTGATCATAAGGTTCTACAGTATGGTAATAATTTCTAGGAGACGAGCGGTGTAAAAAGAAACGTATTTGCATGGACGAATGGCTGGTGACAACAAAACGTCACTTAATGGATGGTCCACGCGCACGAGAAAAACAAACCAATTTTTTTCAAGGTCACTGTTAATGTATGCATGGCTTTTTAAATAAAATTTGAATAAGCAAAGACTTTTCAACCAGTAGGCACGTTCTCTTTAGCTGAGTAAATCCAAGCAAGCTGCTTACTCTTGCGCTAATCAAGCTTCATCGACGACCCAAGGTATGTCTCGAAAGTGATAAACCGTTTAATCTTAGTTTTCTCTCTAGACATTCAACAGATATGTTATATTATTTCAATGTTTTGCTTCTGGTCTGGTTGGTCTAACCACTAATGATAACCACAACGAACGAATCGGCAGGACTCTTTACAAAACATCTCGTAAGGATCAAAGAAAACGTGTGTCAATGCTACGTGTTTTTTGGTTTAAGTAAGACATTAAAAATATATATATATATACATATATTTTGCCGTTAAACGAATAATACATTTGTAATCTTCATGATTAGCCATCGACCCGAAATCCTGTTGTGGATATAAAATGACATTTTTGGTGAAAAACATTTCAGTCGTGTTTAATAAGTAAAACACGTTTTCCAAAAAAGAAATTCTTTGAAGCAAACATATCGTCTCGTAAGACGACTGAAGTCGCCGGTTCTAATTCTTGGGGGATTTTACAGCTTCTCGATAGAAAATCCCCCAATGCGGCTACAGCATCATTTCCTATAAACGTGTACTACAACTTATGAATAATGTCTTCGAAAGAGATTTGGGCGCAAATTTCCTTTAGTCCAGAGATCAAGTCAAGCCATGGACTGTTTTTAATCTATCACATGAGATATTTTTCTTCTTAATCTATATTCATAACCATGCAAAGCTCGTAACGAAAATGAAAATAGCTTTGAACAGTGAGCTAGAGCTTTGAACGGATGTTGAAAATAATTCACTATATAACGAATGAAATAATACTAAAAATAGTAAATTATTAGCTATATCTTTAAACGCTATCTTAGCTTCAATAGACTCAATATGAAATTTGCGATGAAATTTTAGATGAATTTCGGGATAAGATTATGAATGGGTTCTGGAAATTTGGCGCGAGATTCTCACTATTGTCTGGATCAGTCACAAGCCTGGAGCCTTCCCTTTTTGGCGCGCTTTTGTGTACATTGTGACGTCATATCATACGATTCTAGAAGCATACGGTAACATACTGGGTAAATAAGCCGTTGGAGGGAATTTTCTCTTGGTATATAGACTTGCAGACTTAAGACATTCGCTTGACAAAAGAAAATTGATTTTTTTTGGTAAGTTAAACATGAATATTATTATCAAGTTTACAATGATTGACGTCTCGGTCTTAAACATGCTCGAAAGCAAAGACACTGAATTTGAATACTATACATTTTCAGTTTTTTTTTTTGTTGATTTTTAGTTATATTTAACTGTGCCTTGGCTTTCATATATTCTCAGAAAATCTAATTGAGCGGAATTGCATCATTAGTTTAAATATCAGTACAAGCCAATGTCATATAAGATTAGGCTACTATACCAAAAATCCATCACGGTAATGTTGATGTAGGTCGCAAAGTCGCGCAAATGCATAGCAAGTGAACGTTGTCATATAAAAATAAGAAAATAACAGAAAACCAAAATAACAAATAGTAAAAATAACTGATTCAGTTTATGTATATATGGTGTACATAACTAATAAGTAAACTAGTTTGAGCAGCGTGGGTGTAAATACATAGAATATATGATGGGCCGATGTAACATTAGATTACTCGAACCATTACTATAAAGAGCCAAGTTGATAATTATGTAGGGCATAAACGCATAATGTTCATGTAATGTTAAACTAAATATCAAAGAACAAATGAGAACTACAAAGCAAACTAGTTTGAGCTGCGTCGGTGTATGATGCATATAATATGATGGGATATAGGTAAGCTGAACACCGTGGAATAAAAAGAGAACTAGCGAGTAAACTAGTTTGAGCTGCGTCGGTGTATGATGCATATAATATGATGGGTTGTAGGTAAGCTGAACACAGTGGAATAAAAAGAGAACTAGCCAGTAAACTAGTTTGAGCTGCGTCGGTGTATGATGCATATAATATGATGGGTTATAGGTAAGCTGAATATCGTGGAATAAAAAGAGAACTAGCGAGTAAACTAGTCTGAGCTGCGTCGGTGTATAATGCATATAATATGATGGGTCATAGGTAAGCTGAACACCGTGGAATAAAAAGAGAACTAGCGAGTAAACTAGTTTGAGCTGCGTCGGTGTATGATGCATATAATATGATGGGTTATAGGTAAGCTGAACACAGTGGAATAAAAAGAGAACTAGCCAGTAAACTAGTTTGAGCTGCGTCGGTGTATGATGCATATAATATGATGGGTTATAGGTAAGCTGAATATCGTGGAATAAAAAGAGAACTAGCGAGTAAACTAGTCTGAGCTGCGTCGGTGTATAATGCATATAATATGATGGGTTATAGGTAAGCTGAACACCGTGGAATAAAAAGAGAACTAGCGAGTAAACTAGTTTGAGCTGCGTCGGTGTATAATGCATATAATATGATGGGTTAGGTAAGCTGAACACCGTGAAATAAAAAGAGAACTAGCGAGTAAACTAGTTTGAGCTGCGTTGTATAGTGCATAGCATTTAATGCGTTATAGTAGTCCATCATAGTATATTTTCCATCAACATGAAGGGCGTTTAAATTAGAATCGCGTTAGTGAAGAACATAGACGTATATATGAAAGAGTCATTAGAGTGAGCACTAAATTTTTTAAATTATTCTTCTAAGGTTTTCCACTCCAATGTGCTCTAAACGGCGCCTTCAAATGAATAAATAAATGAAATTTAACAGTGGTTTCAGGTTTCAAAATATTTTTTTGAAAAATGCTGAGATTTGCAGACTTTTTTAGGTGTGGCTTCTGTTTTTTTTTTTTTGCAGGCTACTTCCATCATTCTAATTATTCGAAAAAAATCAACTTTAAAAAATTAATTTTCTGAAATTTGCATATTTCAAAAACAATTGGAATTGAAGGCTCGGCTACCAAGCTTCGAAAAATGCGAGATTTTTAAAATGGTGAAGCTAAAAACCTCGCTGAAAACGTCATTAACTCTCCACAAACAGCAAAAAAAATACTTGATATAAACACCTATTATGATAATATTACGCCCTAAAGCAGGGTAGGGAGTATTTTGAAGGCATTTTTTGTAGCTCCATAAACTTGTTTTCTTTATTCAAAAGTTCGTAATCGTGGCATTTTTTTATTTGTTACAAAATCCCCGCCAAAGGCGCTGAAAGTGCCGGTCATATTGAATCCTGGGTTCAACAGAGAGGCTTTGCTTGCACTGGATTCCAATTGGAATTTAGAAGTTGATTTTTGCGGAGGGAGGAAAAACCGGAGAACCTGGAGAAAAATCCTCGAAGCACAGGAGAGAAGCAACAACCATCTGTATTCACATATGACACCGAGCACTGGGAGACTTGAAACCGAATGGCATTCATGAAAGGCGGGCGCTCACCGCCACGTTACCCATGCTTTTAATCACTTATAAAGCAAGTCGAATTTAGTTTTTTTTTTTCCACCAGAAAAAAAAATCATGTGCTATCGAAATAAGGAATAAAAACAGTAAACCACAAATGGATCCATCCGCAAATTCCGCGCTTCAAGAGGCCTTTATTATACAATTTATTTTATTTTATTTTTTGAATTTATAGTCATTCTGCACAGGTTACTGTTAAACTCTTTTGTTATAGATTCAAAGAATTCATAGAAATAAAACCAAAACAATCAAACTTCTAGAACATTTGCTGAATTACAAACCCTTGGGTATGGAAAAAACACACACACACACACACAAACACAAACAAAAACAAAACAAAACAAACCAAAAAAAAAAAAAAAAAAAAAAAAAAAAACTCAAATCGGAAAAGTTTTTAATTGAACTTCCAGTTTTTACAAATAACTGACATTATTTATGGAAATACATTCAGCTCCCGCGACGTATTATCCCATTATAGTCATGGGTTTTGCAATTAACACTGTTATTAAGACTATAATTTATACTGATTGGCTATTAAATGTCTAACAAACCTTCATATTACTGGGGTAAACAAAATAGACATCCACCTGTGCGGTGAACGTGGCGCGCAAAGCATTAGTGGACAAATGACCGGTCCTAAGCTTTTTTGGAGATTGAAAGAACGAAGCAAACGTAGCGGTAAAGTGAAATTGTTTTTATTCTTTCTTTCTATATTTCTGCTTCTTGTAGGCACGTATATTATATTTTAGACAAAAGAAAACAGAAAAATGAGCAAAAGTTGGGTTACAGAAGCCTGGGAATGAGGGCAGGTGGCAAAACAGCTATGGCTTGGTACCCACTAGCGACATATGAAACATTATTATTATCATAGCCGTCAGAGTGTTATGTGGCTTATTTTGTAGTGGGAATGCACTGAAACATCAACATAACCTGTCGTAAAGACCGACATATTCATAAACATAAGTAAATAGGCGAGCATTTTCTTATGATTATGATTATGATAATCTGTAAGGCAGGCTATGTTTATGGGTACCAAGCGGCCTAAACGAGCTGTGACTGGGTGAAACAAAATTCACGGCTCAGCTGGATAGTTCAAATAGGTCTCCATTATCTTACATTGCACTTTTCACTCTATCAAGTGAACTCTTTGTTGTGAATGATACGTTTTCACCTCTTAAAAATAACGGTCATTATCATTTATACAAAGACGAATGCTGGTTGCTCTTGCCATGATAACGACTTACACCATCAATATGCTGAAGAAATAAAGCACTTGGCAGTACGAGCAAAGAGGCCGCACGTTAAGTAGCCCGCGTTAGTTAATGGTCTGCTGCCAATTAACATAGGCTAGGGGCTGCTAGGCAGTATTTGAACTTGACTTTACTTTGCGCGCACATGTAATAGCTTCAAAACTATCCTGATCCAATACGTTTTGTGCCAACAAATGACTGCTGATTCAAAACGTCTCTTAATTCAGGAAATAAAAGAAAAAAATTTTTATGTTAAACTAATTTTGGTAGCATTATCCGTTATATTCCTATTTTGTAAAAAAAAACTTCGTCTACAATAACTTCCAACTTAAATTAAATTTAATTATTCAACTTTTTTCAACAACAGGAAATCAGTCGGCTTTTCCCGCCAAAAAAAAATTGCCGCTAAAACCGAAAGCGTGTACTCACTAGCTATTTTCACTCATGATTCAACCTCAAGGCAGTCGGCTCTTCTTTGTATATTGGGATTGATTTAAGCCTAGGAATAATAGCAGATCAAAGCCTTCCGTTTGATGCTGTGCCCCTTTTTAAAATTATCAGCTAATTTAAGTTTTCTTGAAGGCATAGATAGTGCCGATCACATCTTAAAACTCAACCTCTAGGGTGCTAGCATAAATGCCGTCAGAAATTAGAAAGTTTGTACTGAGAGCAGAATTGTTCGCGGAAAAAATTTTAAGCTGATATCAAAAGGAATAAGAATGAAGTTAATTCACAAGACAAACACCGTAGACTGGATTTAAAACCATAAGTTCATGACAATAATGAGAAGACGTTCTAGTTGCTGTCATAATCGTTTTAAGCATGATGAGAACTATGGTCGGTAGACTTTTTGTTTTGTTTTGTTTTGTTTTTGTTTTAATTTTAGTTTTTGTTTTTGTTTGATTGTTTGCTTTCTTGCTTGTTGGCTTTCTTTCTTTCTTTCGTTCGTTCTTTCGTTCGTTCTTTCGTTCGTTCTTTCGTTCGTTCTTTCGTTCGTTCGTGCGTGCGTCCGTGCGTCCGTGCGTCCGTCCGTGTGTCCGTGCGTCCGTCCGTTCGTTCGTTAGGCACTCCACTTAAATTTATCAAAAAATAAAAGACATCTCATCGACTAGTATCAGTTAAAGGTAGTGAAAGTAACCTTTCGAAATGTTAAAATCCCAAAATCCTTCATGCACCACAATAAGCATAGTTTTTTTGAAGATTAATTGCTGTCTGTCCAGAAAAAAGGTAAAAAATGGGATAATTTTTTTTAGATGTTGAAAAAAGTAGAGGAATTTGAAGAAAAAACAAATAAAGTTTCAGTATTAAGGAAATATATAAAAATAATAATCGTTTTCCTATAATGCCTTTTTGACTGCGAACAAAGCATGTCTCATTTGGCGCCAAAATTCCAACCAATCAGAAAGTAAGAGATAAATATGTCGGTTTCGAATCGTTTTTGCGGATCTCTGGAGTGTTTTTGACAGTTTGCTAATAAATCAATCGATTGTATCCTAGATGTCACTGAATATTCAATTCCATAAACATTGCTGAGTCAAGCTAGAAATATTTAACAGATTGCCTATAATTTAATCCAGCACTGAGATGGAACAAAATACACGATACACGAAAACATGACACCGAAAGGTAGGCTTGAATTTGAATCGACGCTCGTTTGAATCTTCGCTTGTTTTGAGAAAAACAATGCTCTGAGAGTAAAGATGTTGATCGAGAAAGAAAACATTCAATTGAAGTAAAATATTATGCTTGAATACTGAACAAATCTCATCTACGGACAAAATTATTCGAACTTTTCGATCGATATTTTAGTTTTCGTCGCTTATAAAGCAAAGCGCTTACGCTTTCGTCCGCCGTACATCTATTCACGAAAGGAAATATTGTCTTAAACGCAGACATTTATTGTTTTGTAATACAAAGGAAACGATGGGAAGCTACCATTTCATGGGATAAGTACCAAACAATTGGTTTCATCAATACGTATTCTCACTTCCACGAACAGACAAATTATACGTTTTTCCTTAAATGCACCAGCCTGAAAAATAAGGACTTTTCACATGTTATCGGGTTTTCATTAATTCCATTTTTTCCTCGTATGAATAAAATATTTTTTAAAATAAAAATGTAAATGAGATTAACACAATCAAAAATTTGATGTAATATGAAATTTCTGGGAATATTTTGTCTAATTATTTGTCAGTAAAATCAAATTGTTTATCTAACAAGTTAAATAGTAAAAAACATTAGGATTAGGATTCTTGGAAGGCAAATATGGAATTTGTCTAAGAATATTCTAGGGGTTTGCTTTGTTTCTTGAGATGTATACGAGCCGTTGATTCATGACAATGCATCCTTTTACTACATACCAAATTGGCGAAAGAACAAAAACGTTATTTAATACGAATTTGAATAATTCATTTTCGAGACTTTTCTTCGTCTGGAAATAAAAATAATACTACAAATTTGTTGAAAAACTAGTTTATTAAAGTAATAAAAATCTTCAAAAATTCTTTTCAGAATTTTTTTGCGATATTTTACCCGTAGTATTTTCGATATTAAATGAGCTGTTAGTAAATTATTTTGTATAGTTTATAATTAAAGGCGGAATGAAGTGAAACAAATAAATACACTTGCCTTGAGTCATTTTTGCTCTAGATTATTTTCAAAATTTGTCATTTCGTTACATTTTACGGCTGAAAAAATACTTTTTTTATGCAGAAAATAATCTAGAAAATACAGTTGCGTGCTCGCAACAATGCCTACTCAGCATGGAAGGTGTAAACAAATATCCAAAGGAGCTTTTTAGCGAAAACAAAGTCATGTAATCAGGGAACGATTCAGACCGTATATTGTCGGCCTAATTGTTTGCTATGTTAAGACGAGTCACGAAAACAGATTATTAATATACATTAGTTGCAATTGTTTTTCTTGTTTTTAAGCCCTCTGAACAATATAATCATACCACACTCAACTCTCCTTCTCAACAACGACTTATCACAGACTGGAGCTGATGTGAAGTTACTCTATGATGATGGTGAGTCTTACGTTTTACCTTAGATAACCTCTTTCAGAATCAACTAAGTTACTTTATTCATATAAATGAATTTGCCAACTGATATAAAAGTATTTTAGCTGATAGTATGGTTGAGTAATAACCTACAATTGTTATCGATACCCTGAACGGAAATAATCTCTTCACAGATCAAACCCTGAAACAACCTCTGGGCTGACCTAAGTCAGGGCACGGCTAACTCACAGATCAAACCCTGAAACAACCTCTGGCTGGGCTGATCTAAGTCAGGGCACGGCTAACTCACAGATCAAACCCTGAAACAACCTCTGGCTGGGCAGATCAATGTCAGGGCACGGCTGAGTAAAAATCGAATTTGGATTTAGCTCTAGGTTTTGCGGAGAAAAACGGGAGAAAAACGGGAAAACCCGGAGAAATCCCGCCTTGCACATTGCCGTGTCAAACAACTTAAATATTTTTATTACATCAACAAATATAATATATGTTAGAAAACGTTTTTCAGTAGCCCCTTTAAAATTATCTTTACTGTTTAGCTTTATTTACTATTCCCGTTTCGTTTCTCCCACCTATTTTCTTCAGACGTACGTAATTCCGGCCGGCTTAAAGGCAAACATATATAATATATTTTTTGCAATTCCGATCATCATAAAATTCTAGTGTTATTTCAAATAGCACAATCGGCGAAAATAATTTAAATTTGCTGTATAAATTTGAAAAGAGGAACGAAAAGGAAAGTGAAAAAAAAAAAAAAAAAAAAAGAACATGTACCTTGTCGACTTAGTTACTACTAATTGAAAAAAATAAAAAAAACACACATAATTTACAAATTGCCAATTGAAACATCTATTTCTTCTTCAAGTACTTGCTATAGAGTAGTAGCCCCAAAGGTCAGCTTACAGATACCTAATGAAAGTATCTCTTAATATAGCGTGCAAAGTCGATAAAATAACAAAAAAGAATAATCAGAATTTTGCCTAACTACAATTATCCAAAAAAAAAAAGCTGCTTTTGATGACAGTTTTGTTCATCGATAGTATTTACTCTTGCTGCAAAAATATGAAAGGTACCAACTGATTAGGTTTGATTGACAGCAGCGAAAACCAAATTTCAGCGTGCAGCTTGCTGACACCGGCAGAGTTCGCATGCTTATGGAAATTGCAGTAAATGTTTGTGAAAAGGTATTCTAATTTAAATCCTGAATAAATTAATGCTTAAATTATTTTAAAGATTTTCTAGACCAATCAATCAGCTTAACCAATTAGCCCTAATCTTAGAAGAAGAAAAATCAAAAACAAAACAAATAAGTTTCTTTGTTTGAGTCGTATTTAATATTCATGTTCTTCTCATGAGAAACTGTTAAACAAAGAAATAATACTCTAAGGAATGGCACGTGGTTTGAAATAGAAAACCATTACGTCCAATATAAAGATATTTACACAGACAGCTATTAATTTTCAAAAAAAGGTTTTTGGGTATTTAACTTAGTCGTTTGCAAATACTTTGTACTAGACTAGCTGTTTATTTCTTATAGTTCATGGTCGAGATAAACGATACGCAAAAGCTACGATGCTAAAATCCATGAGAATCATGGAAAACATTTCATTTGAAACAAGTAAAGCCTTTTAAATACTAACTGCAGCTTGAGGATGCTCATAGGGGGTGAAACTGTATAATAGTGTCAACGCGGCGCAAAAACATGTAAAATGATGTTTCTACCCATAATCCTTTCCGGTCTCGACTTTGTAACTTTAACTCACCATTTTCCATACATCGGTTCACTGGTCAAACACAAAGCATTCAGTCGAGGTTGCAAGGTTCAAATTTGAATAATCCTTTCAAAGTACCTTGGTGCCTCGCTTGAGCGCTTTGTGTTTGACCAGTAAACCAATGGTGAAATGGTGAATGGCGACAAAATTTATTCAAATGAGTATATTTTGCGAGAGGGTTTTCTGCGTATTGATGGTTTTCACGGCGGCCATGTTGGAAGAACTTAACAACAGAGTTGTCAATGAATTCTTTTGTTATATCCTACAACATGGCCGCCATGTCTTTTGTTATTTAATTATCTTGGGAGTGGTTGAAAACCATCAATTATTTGAGATACTTAAAACTGACGTCTTTGAAATTGAATGGGTTAACCAGGACTATCTGCCTAAGTTCGCACTCATTTATTCCTTATAATTAAGTGTGAGTGCCAGGAAGCCTTAGACTTATCGTATATAGATTTAAACTAACGACAAGAAGTGTGTACTTTAAATAAATGCATCACGTATGGAATTATCTAAACAACTTCCTGTTATCTTGTAGAAAGCCCCCAAAACTAGAAATCAAAAATATATCTAATATGATTATTCGAATTTAACTTTTATCGATAACCTGAAACAACCTCTGAGTGTGATCATAGTCCGCGAACACGCATAACTCAAAGATTAAATTGAATTTTTTCTTTTTCGTAATTCTTCGACTGCTTAGCTAAGTCCACTATCTTGCACTGTGCCATAGTGGTTATTGATTTACATAATTGGACTATAATGACAAAATTAAATGGAGTACGGGAACTTTTTAGATTGAAAAAATGAAATTCATTATCACTGTTTCGTTTTTTCCTGAGTTTATAGGATTGCCTGTAAATTCTTTTTTGACTTACCCTTTTTGATTTCGTTTTTCCTCTTTTTTTTCCTCTTTGTTTCTCCCATTTCCCTCTTTATTGATGTCTTACTTTCTTCCTTCTACTTCATTAGTCCTTCGTCTTCTCTATTCAACCTAACAAAATAACAAAATATTTGAATTGAACAACATCCAAAAAACTTCGAGGTTCAAAATGAAATTAAGTTCAAATTTCAAAGATTTCAGTCAAGATCAAATTTCCAAGGTTTGGGTTAAAACTGCATTTGATTTTGGTCAGCATCCCGGTTATTTTACACTTTATCCCTTAGATAATAAGGGTAGAGTGAAAACCAAATGTAGCCCACAACAGCGCTTTCGCACTCTACTTATTTTCTCTATCATGCTGCTGAAAGGACAACTTAATTTATTTATCTTTATCCTATACATTTAATTTTCTTTCTTTCTTTCTTTCTTTCTTTCTTTCTTTCTTCCTTCCTTCCTTCCTTCCTTCCTTCCTTCCTTCCTTCCTTCCTTCCTTCCTTCCTTCCTTCCTTCCTTCCTTCCTTCCTTCTGTCCTACTCTCCCACTCTCCCACTATCCTACTCTCCCACTCTCCTACTCCCCCACTCTCCTACTCTCCCACTCTCCTACTCTCCTACTCCTACTCTCCTACTCTCCTACTCTCCTACTCTCCCACTCTCCTACTCTCCGACTTTCCTACTTTCCTTCTTTTCTTCATTTTCCTACCCCGCACTCCCAAATTTTCCATTTTCCAAGCCGTTGCTCAACCAGAAGGCCTCAAAAAATCAAATGCACGTGTCTAATGAGGTAAACTCGGCAGTGATCTGGCCATCTGATGTGGTTAGACCATTGACTCAAGCGTTTAAACGATAAATGATTTTATTATCATATCGCCTGATAAGTTATGAAGCCGATCGATTCTTATTAAACTACAAACGTCAGACCCACTTACAAATCAAAAGTAAATCAAGCGTAGGATTACACGTGACGTCATAGCCACCATGTTGGTTGGTCTGATCAAAAGATTTGATCTTGGTTATTTTTGTCATATCATGTCATCCAACATGGCGGTCATGTCTTTTGTCCGTGTGCATTTTACGTCATAACCGCCATGTTGGTTGACTTGAACAAAATAATCAGTCTTGGTTTCTTTTTTCATGTCAATCAACATGGCGGCCATGTCTCTTTTCCTTGAGCACGTGACGTAATAGCCGTCATGATGGTTGAGATTTCGGTCTTAATCCCATAAGTCTTGGCTAAATTAAGTCAGTATAGCTAATTCAAAGATCAAATTGAAATCTAAAACCGAAAAAAAAAAAAAAAAAAAAAAAAAGAGAAGACTCAGTGACAACTGAAATAATACAATTTCATTCTACCTTCTGCTACCTTGTGGCAGCCACATTAAAATATGCAGCTTTCTTTATAGAACGTATTTGTTATTCAGCCATGGCGTTGGGCGTTGCCCATCCCCCGTGGTGCTTAACCTCCTCCGATTAAAAGGCAATTGCAGTTGGCAATTGTATTACTTGTTTGATGAACATTAAACAAGAGGTATGACAAATTATCAGACAGTCCATTATCAACAACCCAAAAAACATCTTGTCATAGATTTCTATTTTAATTTGCTGCCCGATATAAAACTAATTTTTGAATAGTTCCTTTGATCCCTCCTCTAAACATGAGGCAATACCATAGTTAATATCAACTATGTGAAGACAGAGCATTAGTACCAGAAATATTGAGTAGTATTTGATGGGAAAAATAAAGGTAGTATTTCAGTTTCTATATTGATTTAAATATATCAAACATAATTTCAACATAATTTTTTTCTCAACATCAACTCGAACTCAACAGAAAAAGGTTGGCAGGTCGAAAAGTCTAAATTTCAAAGGCGTTCACATTAATGAAGAGCGCATTTGCAGTATTGATTTTCACACAGAAAAGCAGAGTCCCTCTAGTACACTTCAAATTCCCCAAACACACACCCGCCATAATAGCTAAAAGTCATCTGCTATAACATCAAATAAAGTCAAAAATCATCCTCTGTCTTTCTTTTTGGCAACTTTTATAAAGTATAACAATAGTGTACAAACATCATAGTTTCCTGATTTCATTTGATTTTATCAAGTTATCTAAAGTGAATGAATGAAAAGCTAGTGTCTCTAGGCTCGGTAACATTGTTTCCGTAGAAATTCATTTCCTACATACAACAAACAAGCTTTCTAATTAAAAAAAAAACTTTTGTAATTCCATTATACAAATACAGTCATCCAGCAGAGATCGCTAATATATACAAACATCAAGCCATATGGAAGCATGTATATCTGTTTGCCATTGATGTCATTATAGATTCCAAACGTTTAAGAACAGTATTACAGAGTGCCTAAAATAGATTTTTTTTGATGAACCAATGCATTGCTGAAGTTTTTTGTAAGGATGTAAGCGTAGGAGTCGATAGCGTGTTTAAGTTTAAAGCGTGAATCGGCACGGATGTCTTGGTAAAAGGCCACGCTTTGGTAACTGCAGGCACCACGGCGTATTGCCTGACCTAAGTGACCCCCACACGTGCGTCAAATACGTCCCTCGCATCATTCTGTTGTCCTTTCATTTTTATCTCAGTTTGTTCTCTCCTCCCTCGTGTGTTGTGGGCTTGACAGTTTCACTTGAGAGCGCAAAAATGAACTAAACCCTGACAACGACTCGTGACCGGCTGAATTTTTTATCAGGGCATTGTTCTTGGTCACTGGACTTTAGCGCATATGGGTTATAGATGAGCCGACATTGTAAAGAACAGGTTGTGCTATTACTATCTCTTGTCGATGCTTGACACCGTCGTAGCTGATTAAAAAATTATCTCTTGTCTTCTTGCCATGAACGTACGATATACTCGCCAAGTAAGTACGTCAGGAATTATATAGTTTCAATAATTCTCATCTATACATCATTGTATCAATTCATCCGCTTGAATATCTGAATCACTAGTGTATTTTGATGTTATTTAATGACTCCTGACCCGTGCTTGTTTCCTGTAAGACCTTTTTCATCAATGTGTTTTATTTATTCATTTATTTATTTTTTATTTCACTAATCCTTAGGGTTTAGGTTTAAGTTAGGGTTATACATTTTTCCACGAAATCTTTTATTATCATTATTATTAATTTCCTATCTTCTTAGGTGAAAAAATATGTTCCATTGAAATAACATGTCGTTATTCTTGTTTGTTTGTTTTTTCTGTCAATTGTCCTGCAGGAATTTGAATGCAAAGCCGTCAGTCTTTGCCAGACTAGTTTTACCATAGTAAATTAACTATTAACTAAGGTTTTACAAGGGGTGTTACTAGGCTAAGATAAGCTTGTCTTGTGACGGATTGTTGTCAGTTTACTTTCATGAACATTTTCGACCGATTAAGAACTGAAAGTTTCACACAAAGCTGAGCATATTGTAGACTTGCTCTGTAACCTGTATGCCTCGCTATGTCAATGATCACACGCATTGTCTAAAAGTTCCTTTGTGTAACATCTCATGCTTAACATTAATTTCAATTGTAGTTTGCAGAGTGATCTTTTTTTCTTTCTCACACCAAAAACCTAGGCATATTATCTGTACTATTTCAGACTACATGTTTGAGTAGTACCATTAGTAGTGTTATATTAATCCCCCAGGCTTTCGAAACCAAAATGAGTTTCATGAGTACCGACATAGGACAAAAATGAATGGAATTTTTTCCATTAAGAATCATACGTATCATATTATCACATGACAATTTGTGGCCAGCATTTGAAGCAGACTGTCGGAAGCATCTACAAAGGCTATTAGACCTTGCTATATTGATCTAGCTACAAGTTTAGAAATTTGGAATAACCTTCCAATATTGCTTTTATGGACAATATCTAAACAAATTAGGCTAGGAAAAAGACTTGAGTAATCTTCATAAATTTGAAGCATTGACTTTTTTCCTTTCATCTTTTTCGCCAAGCAAAACAGAATGTTTGAAGATAAGTTTTCTAAATTTATACCAACTATATATAAAAAGTGGTATACGAGAGGTTGGTCAGGTGTGTGTGGAAACTCAGGTACCTGACAGAAATCGCCACCTGTTATCTCGATAGATACGATATCACATTTCCTTATCACTATTTCAGGGTCATATCTGCAACTTATTTATCAATTGACACGGTTTTCTTTGTTATTCACAAGGCTTTATTTTTGTTATAACCCTCATTATAAATGCGAGGTCAATATATAGTTATTAACCCGGTTAATAACTATATATAGACCGTTCGCATTTATAATGAGCAACATTTGATAGAAAACCTTCTCAATTGATAAATAAAATACTTAATTACCTCGAACGTCGGCAATAAGCCTATACATCCCTCGGGTCTGCGGCCCTCGGGGTGTATATGGCTTATTGCCTCCGTTCTCGGTAATTAACTCTTACAAAGTTAACTAACAGAATTGTACTAAGACAAATCATTGCAGTTTTGGGTCTACGGTCTACTGAGGTCTACTTATGAGCTTAGTAATTTGCGCAAATTTGTGCAATTTCTAGCAAAATGTTTCACGGATATATGGGATGCACTCTACAACAACAACAACAACAACAACAACAACAACAACAACAACAACAACAACTGCTACTGATGCTGCTACTGCTACTGCTACTGCTACTGCTACTGCTACTGCTACTGCTACTGCTACTGCTACTGCTACTGCTACTGCTACTGCTATAGTGACTTTAGTTGTTCCATGGAAAAAGAGCAAGCATAATACGTAGTAGTAGACTTTAATTCCATTGTCTTCTTTTGTTTTCATTTGACAGCATCACTGCTGCTCACTAATTATACGACTTTGTTTCGCGGACCAAGTAAAATCATTCCATTAATAGTACTACCAGTACTACTATATGTACTACTATATACTATTACCGTTATTGATTACTGTTACTACTATTACTGTTTTTGCAAGTATATCTAACCAATGAAATTCAAGCTGCGGTTTTTATGGTACGTCGCAAAACATTTCGATGGGTCAAAGCTAATGAAACTTTGGTTTCTTGACCAAGACGATTTTAATTAACTAATAATCACTTTATTCTTTAAATTTCGTACTGTGTGGTCAAAGTGAACTGCTTGCGTGTCTTCTGCTTACTTTGTGGTTTTCGATTGTTCGTCAAAGATTTTGCTTAGATCACAAAAATCATAAACAAAAATACAACAACAAAAAAAGACTCTTCTCTCGTAGAAAAACCATGGTTTAAAAATATACCTTGAGTACCAAACGACTAATACTATTATCTAGGCCTATTCTGATTTATATCTAGAAAAAGATAACACTTCCTTTAAGTTAAAGTATCGTGTATTGGATTATTGCCTAAGGCTCTATTATTTGGCGTTAATAAGGAACTTGATGAGAAATTTATCTCTCCCACCACTACAACACACATTTTAGAGAATGATTTTTTCAAACTTTAGGATCACAATTTAATCGACTCTACTAAAATTGTATTGTTCGTAAACAAGTGACTTTCAATTAAGACTAAAGTTATTGTCACATGTCAACTGCACGCGTGTTCACCGATTTCGAAATTCATTTAGCTCACGCTCTTTACTACACTCAAATGGCTTTACAATGGAATGCTCGGCATTCACCTAAGAAAGTATGTTTTAAGATTTTTTTTTCAAAAATCTTCTGAGAAACATTATATTACACGACACAGATTACATAGATTTACCATGAGAGATTGAAATCACTCAAATATTTCAAGCAATGACAAACATACATACAGGTGACTATTGTTGATGTTTAAGTGGGAGTTAGTAGGTGCATGCCAGTCTATACAGGTACCTTCACCTCTTCCGGTGTTGTTTGGTCTTTTTAGTTAAGTACAGCGTACTGAGTTCAACCAAGGTCACAAAACAGTATCTTAAACTGGCGCTTCTATATATAACAGCATAGATGAAGCTAGCTACATTACAAGGTTAACTTACGTGAAGTATCAAGTTCTTATAGTGATTTTATGTGGACTATAAACAGGTTAGTAGTTCTCGGCTTTAATGCTCTAACAACTTGTCAATAATGGTAATAGGATCGAATTAGGACGTTCTTAAAGGTGCCGGTGGCAGAAATAAGTCTCCCACATGAGTGAAAAACAACCATATTTATATTTTGGTTTGGTGTAACGAGGCGAACGAAACAGGAATTATGTGAACGAGAAGTTTTCTTTAGATCCGCTACCATTGTTAATTTAACTATGATCCTAGTTAGACCACGTGGAAAAATTTTTCAGGCCGATTTTCAAATGTATCTTAGTTTTTGTAGACTGGCAATGTTATGGTATCTTTGACGGCATATCGTGCGAGGCGTGACTTTGTGCAAAAGCTATGTATGGACCGATGTAGAGTTTCAGCGTTGCTTAGAGGACGTATGTATGTAGGTGACACCTACATATCTGTATATTTGCAAAAACGTTCACTCTTTTATATAAAAAAAAACTATATGCCAAAAATGTATAAGTTATTCGGGTACATAATATTGCCGCTGTATGTAACTATATATCATTGGTAGTAGACTTTAAGGAGGGAAATCATTGAATGCATCCATAATTTCTTGTATATATATAAATCGTGATATGTTTTTTCTTCTTCTAAATACATAAAAAATATATATGTTTTATAGACATTTTATTGAATTTTCCAAAGACATCTCGAATCTAGCGATAAAATTTGGGAGATTAAGACAGGTTTTTTTTGACACATTTTAATCCACATCAGGGACCTCATGTTCACATTGTGTGCCTGGATTACAAAATGAATGCATTGAAAGCTTCAATCAGCGTGGGCAATCAAAAATATTACATCTTTACCATGCACTGAAAACAAATGGCTCAGTTTTATCATCATTCCCATCTTCCGAAAAGTTAATTCCTTTACTAAGGACTTTGGTTCTTAGCTTTTAAGTCATTGAGGCACAGTATTGAGTAATTTCATCGCGCTTAAACGTATTATATGACTTAAAACAAAGACTAAGGCCTCCCACGTGTGTAGTTTAAATGGAAATGTCCCTCGAGTATCATTGGTCACAATCATAAACTCTCTTATCACGATTTCTGCTAATTCAAATCTTAGCACGTTGACCTTAGCGGTACTTTAAGAGTGTTTACTACATAGTATTTCATTCAGTTTTTGCTCGTGCATCGCTCAGAGACTGACTCAGGCGGACGATTGTCCATGTTCATTTAGTATTCATCGAGCGATAGTCTTCAGATGTTCTAAAGAGTGGGTTTAAGAGGTGCGTAGTATCTGAGTGTTTTCAAAATAACCAGCTAGTTCACACACGTAAAAAAAATATTTACATATTCTTAGTTTAAAAATATTGAAATTGGTCAAAAACGGGTGCCCTGTTTTTGAGGCCACATAATTTGATGGATACACCTATTTCAATAAACGTTGTCAACGCCAAAGGCGATAGGCGATAGGCGATAGGTCATGGTTTCGCTGAATACAAAGAACATTGAATCAGTCTCAACACTAAGGTCCATGTTCTTGACGAGAATAAGAAGCAGAAACACAAGTTATTCCAGCTATTCTTGGATCTTGGAATGACTTAACTTCTATATCGCCTAGCGCCTTTGGCGATGACAACGTTTATTGAAAAAGGTTTATGCATGTCTTCTCGGAACTCATTCATCTGCTCTGAGTACTTAACGTCACCGTGCACGTGGTACATTATCGAGTCGATGCTGGGCGGTCCGTTATACGATCCTAAATCGTCTCGAAGTACGACGGCATTAGCTGCTAAAAATTTTATCTCGACAGATAACAAGGCTTTAAGACTTTTTTCTATCGAGAATTTTTGAAACAGTTTAAGCCGATTAATGTCGAATCGATTCCATTAGAGTTTCAAAATAGTGGATGTACTATCATAGTGATGGCAAACACCTAAAAAGAAATGAATTAGTAATAGAGTAAAAGGAGAATGAAAGAGAAAGATTTTTTATAGCTTAAGACGATGGCCAAAAATTGATGTAAGTTCTAATAGATAACAATTCAATATTTTTATATATGCACAATATATACACATATTTCTCAAATGTTCGTGCTTAAGTCATGAATATGTATATACATACATACAGTCATGTACATTCACCACACACACACACACATATTCAAACATACATTGTAAGTCTTCTAAAAGAATATCGTGTCAAATGTTATCGAGGCATATTTTGTATAGAAAATATTTCAAAATTATTTATCTCAGTCTTGCTATTATAAAGTCAAATTCACTCAGCTGCATTGTTAAGGCCGGTTTAGACGGTACGATTTTCGCCTACAACTATCGTATACAACACGCTCGCGTCTGTAGTAGGCGAGTTGTAGGCTTGATTTACACGCTACGACTCGAGTTGTAGGATGGCGCGAGCGCGTTGTATACGATAATCGTACCGTCTAAACCTGCCTTTAGATGCTTTTCCTTCTTAAAATGGTTGGTTAATGAGTGACTGTGCCAAGTTTTTTACCCATTTTTTATATGAATGATGAATGATTCTATCTGATGTTAGTAATAAGATTATAATCAGGTTTCTGTGCTCTTCAAAGTGTACCTGGCACTCAGGTCACATAAAATACAACATCTCTTAGAACACAATACTATTATTATTATGATAATGATGGGTAAATATATCTACAGCTGTTTGATTTTCGTATGTGCGGTAACGTAAAGCTGACAAAAAAAAAACTGCACAACTTCGAGGAAAACGAACAGGAAGAGACCAATTCTCATTTCTGGTATTGCATTTCTCAAGAGTGATAAATTTGGATATATATATGTGTGTGTGTGTGTTTATATCCTATATTAATTTCGATCCACGTGTTTGTAGTTTAGATCTGATATTCAATTTGCATGAATTTTAATATATCTTTACAGATATAATCCATAACAAAGAAGCAAACAATAATTCAACAATAATTGTTACTATAAATGAATTTTCTTCTGGAAAAGACTAACTATATATATATATATAAATCCAAAAAAATATTTTCTTCAACGAAACTCTACTATATAGTTCACAATATCCAGGAAAGTAAAAGATGTTAGATTCAGATATAAGTTTAATTTCAAAGTTAATTTTTTTATTCTCGTACTATTTGGGTTCATTAAGAAACTGTAATTTGTCAAGTCGCTATCAAGATGACACCTTTTAACGGGTTGGCTAGTGGTTCTACACATCTTAAACGAAACCGATTCAAAATACATACAAAAAAAAACCGGTTTTGTAAGTATTACTGATTTTTTCGATCTGCAGTTCAACGTTTTTTTAAATGAAAAACCTTAAGACAATCATGATTATTAATTTTTCCCTTTTCCGCAATGCAGATTTCCTTTTCTAAAGCTCGGAAAACAAAAAAAACAAAAATTTGCAAAGTAACAATACGAAGTCCGTAACCTCAGGCTGTTGACATTTGAACGTTTTCCCCCCTTTTTTTAAGAAGACTCAAATACATTGTGCGCATATTGGTAGGATGTATTCAAAATTCGTGGTTTTGTCATGCTTTATTTTAAGAGGATTTCAATATCTTATGAATGATGATCCTCTACTATTGCCTGTTGTTATATTGTTATTAAAAGAAGTCCAGCGGGTACAATTGAAAAGCCTAAGCCAATCAGAACCGAGGATTAATGATTGTGTTACCCTATTTTCAGGTGGTCAGATGACATTCAAACAGAGTACGACTAACTCCTACCACAGACCCAAGATCTAACAGACTGGAATACTACACATTCGTAACAAGCGCTGAATGAAATTTCTCGACAACTAGACTTTTAACTCTCTCTGGTGAAGTTAAACAATGGCTTTAGCAAGTGGGCTTCAGTATATAGACAATTTAGCACTAAGATTTAGTTTACATGGACTAGAAGATTCGTTCGCTGGGAAGCCTACATTTTGCTTCTCATGGTCCGAGCCGTTCGACTTAGACACCGTAGCAGGCAAGCTGGCGAGCAACCCAAAAAGAAGTCGAAGTTTTCCTACGACTTTTGCTAAAGGAACGCATGGGAACATCGACAAACGAGAACATATAAGACCTAAGTCTAAACCTCCGTTCCGCAGTTTAAACGATGGAGATACCAAGAATACTGTTCAATCGGATAAACAGTTTAATGATAAGTCCAGTGATGCATATGCGAGTAAATCAGAGGGTTGTAAGGGAATCGAGGAAGAATCCTCCGACGAGGAACTCTGCGACTTAATGGCCGAGCAGGAAAACATACAATTTACACAAGAACACACTTCGGTTAAACGCTGCGAAAAGGATGCTAGCGAGCTGGAAATTTGTGAAAGAAAGAAAGAGTCCCGGAAACGATTTCTAGAGGAAATAGATACATATTCGAGCAGAAATGCAAAACGTCCGAGGCCAAGGCTGGACTTTCATAAAGTTCTTCAGTCAAGGACAAGGCAAATTGAGGATAACAGCACTCAAAGAAATATTGGAACTTATTTTTCACCAATTACTGATTCCGATCCAGAGGACTGACAATAATGACACTTTTTTCTACTATAGTACGGCGTGAAAGTCAAGCTCACATTTGGACAAAAGTTTCATTTAAAAGTTTCATTTAACACACGGACTTCTTGCACCAATTATACTCCAGGCAAATAAAGGATAGTAAGCTATAAAACAAGTCCGACTAACACATTCTGTGAATCCGAAGAACATTTAGTATTCAAAATTTGAATGAGGACAAGCAAGGGTGACATTTTTACGAAATATAATCAATGATTTTATAATTCTTAACTGAATACAACTCAACAACAAACGAAAACAACGAACGAAAGACACTATATAAGTGTTTATATACTTTTAGTCTCAAGGGAATAAAAAATATGGGAAAGGAGGTTGGATCATTTTCGTTTTCGCCGCTACCTGTTCCTATGCGGTTCGTCGGTTAGCCATTAAGGCATATTAATTATGTTAATAACATGTAAAAAAGTTCTTATAAAAGAAGAAACTATAAAAAATATCACCCCAAAAAAATAATTATATAGATATATATTTATTGAAGACAAATTAAATCTTTATATATACGAAATGAATTTTTTTAAATAGTATTGGTGTTTTTATGTATTTTGTGGAATGATACGATCTTTTGGTGTTGGAAAACTGAATATTTTCTTCACCATAATTAATAACAGTCATATTCACAAATATGAGCTCAATTTTACTGGTATAAAAATTACTAGTCATTTTCAATTCAAAATTCAGACATTGTCAATACTCAAGCGCAACGAGGCACTAATATAAAATGGACGGTAGTCACTGTTATGCACAGCATTTTTATGGATTTTTTTCGAGCAATGACATACAGAATATTCTTATGTTCCTCGATGTCAGAATCGGCCATTTTTTCTTATAAATGGGTTTAGTAAGTGCATTTAGTAATAGATACCTTACGTATGTAAATGAGGGCGGCGTTAAACGTGGTGGGTGATAAAACCAATCGATAGTAAACAACCTGGCCAACTGACAATGAATGACATTTTAGTCTCCCGGCCCATTTAAGGCAGATTTTGGTCTGTCATAAATGAGATTTCGGCCCCAGTGAAAGGACATTGGACAATTTTGGCAGAAAACAAGGCCTGAAACTTGGCCTAGAGTTGAAACACACTCGAGGGTTCAAATTAGGAAGACTTTTGTTATTTTTGATTAGTACTAGTCTCGAAACGACTCGGTGTCTCTACGACAGAAAAGGCAGCGCACCGGGGGACCGCGATGTCTTCTGAAACAAGAAACCGAATCCCAATTTCGAAAACAGTACTATTTTCTCGAACACAATAAAAGTCATGAATTTCTAAGTATTCATTCATCACGTCCAAGTGATTTACCTCGGTGAATTTCCAAGTTTAATTAAAGAAAATAATTTTTGCAAAATATTTGAAAGATTCGTTTTGTTTTGGTAGAGTGCAAGGAATACTAATTGATTCAACTTTCCTGAAAAAGTCAGTTAAATTTGTCTATTTTTACAAGCTAAAGATATGGCGCCTCATAATTTTATATTTGTATTAAATCTAAAGTTTCTGTGATAACTTTTCTTGGTATATTAAAAATTATGACGTCCTGACTAGCTTCCCCGGTGTGGCGCGTCGCAGACAAACAATTCAAGACTGTAAATGACACCGCTCATACAAAAAAAAAACATCTGTTCTTACCAGAGTAGAGTAACGACTGCGTAATTCATTTCTACTGATATTTCTTACTTCTAAAAAAAAATTTGACCAATTTATTTAATCGTATCTACCTTGTACCCTCTACGGGGGTTGCGTTTGTCACGTTTGTAAGTGTAAACAGACATATGTCAACCTGTGTTTACTAGAGATAACTAGTGAGAAGAAGGTATCAATGACAGGTGCTTGTTACTAGCTACTATTTGGACTCACGTGGAACTTCCACCTCAGACCAGACGGCTAAACTGATAAACAAAGCAAGACAAAAAGCCTTTAGACTAACATCCTTCATTTTTTCAGATTTTTCTCAATAAGATCGGCTAACTCACAGATCGACTGATTGGAATTTAGATTCAGATAGGTGATGCGAAGGGACGCAAACCGGAGAAACCCGGGGAAAAACCCTCGAATCAAGGGAGAGACCTAATCCTACTTCATATGTGATGTTGAATCTGAGAGGCTAGTCGCTAACAAGGCTATACAACCCTCGATTCCTTTTTTTTTTTTTTTTCAACAGTAAAATTTCATCACAACTAATGACTTTAACTTTAAGCTAATAATAATTTTTTTTAAGCATTCAAATATATACTAGTATTTGAACTGTGAAAACTTAACGGATCTTCCTTTAAAGTTATGGGATGTTTCTGTTTCAGTATAGTGTGGTAAAGTATTTTCGCTGTTTTCTGAGATTTCATTTCAAGGAATTAGTATATTATAGTATATAGTATAGCAGTATGAATAGTGTTTAAGTTATATGTAGAATCACCTCTCCCACCTACCGAGCCGCCACATATTGTTATAGGATCCCCATGAAGCATTCTGAAATATTATTTTTTCTCATATGACTAGAAAACGCTTCAAAAGAAAATTTTCAAATAAAATTTCACAACTTGGTTTGCTTTTGTTTTACTCGCTCTAATATATCCAAGATGAATGAAGCCGCTACGTTAATTATAATCAAAAGAAACATACATTGTTTTATTTTTCTACCTGATAAATCTTTTATGACTTGAATTTTCAATCATTGCTACAGTTTTTGTTTGAGTTAGTTAACCAACTCTTTTGTACACATCGTTGCGGCCAAAAAATCTAAAAACATATGGTTTAAAATATTTTTTCTCGTCATGCCCTGAAAAGCCCTTCGAGTGCCATTCATTCGTTCTCAGTATTACCAAAAAAATCAATGATTTATTTAAAAAAAACATTTTTAAACATGCGCCATATTAGCTCGAGGCATATACCCAAAATCTAAAAACGTACGGTTCGAAATATTTTTCTCGTCATGCCATGAAAAGCCCTTCGAGTGCCATTCAGTCGTTCTCAGTATTACCAAAAAATCAATGATTTCTTCAGAAAACATCTTAAACATATGCCAGAGTAGCTCGAGGCATCAGCGTACCTTTCTGCTTTGTCGGACTTAATAGGCATTTATAACTGTCAAAACGCACCTCAAGTGGTGCATGGAAAAACTCACTCAATTTAACTGAAACACTAGTTAAGCCAAAGAGGTTCCGAACAAAGAACCTACTTGGAATAATAAGAAATTACCATTTTTTGATAAGTATTTTTCAGTATGTAAAATAAATGAGATTTAGTACTGGCTCTTATTGAAGTGAATAAATTGGAATTTCGAAGTTGGTTTTCAAAGAAGGAGGAAAACCCGTTCTCTCCTGTGTTTCATGGGTTTTTTAATCCGCGGTTGCAACACCATTCTTGTTGTAATGAGTTTCAAGAGGCAAACGATGGAACTGTTAAAACGTTATCTAGGTTTATCTTTTTATCATAGCTAATTACGGAAGACTGGCCATCTTATAGAACACTTGTCTAGTTCTCCTCAAATATGTTGATAGTCAAATGAATCAATATAAAAGTGGGAATAACAATTTGCGATGCGAATCATTTCAATTAGCTATTCCGAGGCGAAATAAAAGCCTGGGTTGAGTGAGTTAAATTAAGAATATTTTCCCTCCTACTTTATATTAACCATTCTGAAGTTGAGAGAAAAAATGGGTCAAGAGAAAAACGACGCAGTCCATACTAAATATATAGACGCTTTTTGAGTTTCGCCGGCGGTTTAGGGGTATTTCTTAACTACAGTAAGCGGAACCCCAGATAATGGGTGCGGCAATGCCTCATGCCGAAAAGGATAACAGTTTAAAAAAAAGCCACTTTCTGCTTGCAATCGAGATACTAAGTAAGTATATAAACGCCTCCTTGACTTCGATAATAATCTCGTATAAATAGCTTATGCTTTGAATAAGAAAAATAAATAGAAATAGCTTATATAGTTGAAGTAGGAAAAAATTTAAACTAAACTAAAACGTCACTGAAAAAAAAACCTCTGAATAAACACAATTGGATATTTAATCTAAAGGCAAAAATCAAAACCTAAACAACAACAACAACAACAAAAAAAAGTAGAAAATAAAATAAAAAAATGGATATTTAAAAAAAAAATTAATTTAATCTAACTAAACCCTCAGTAAAAGTGTAGTTCAACTCATCGAAAAGTTCGATTAGTACTGCTACTCACAGCCTAAAGTTCACTGAAATCTTAGTTATGACAAATGTAAAAATGCGTTTCCTTTTCACAAGTGGTAGCTCGGGGCAAATTTCATTAGGTTCTTTCTTTGAGGCAGCGACCTCCTTGGAGAGGTACTTGAAATTAATAGAATAAAAATGCAGGCATTACATGGAATCGAATGAATAGAAACAAAAGACGAATTTGAATGGAATTAAATGGGATCGAAATATGAATATCAATTTCATTTAAATAAGAAAAAAAATTTTTGATTTAAGCTGAGAATTTTTTCTAAGATTTTCTAATTATTCATTCATCCAAAGTCTTCGTTTTTTTCTTTCGTTCGTCCTCTCGTTCTCTCTTGCTCTCTCCCTTTCTATCCTCTTTCACAAAGACTTGTTTAAAGTAATCTATGCCTTAACCATACGAACAGATAGGGATAACGGGAAAAATTTTAGGGAGAGGAGTTAATGTAAGACCCAAAAAAGGTAAGATCCAAAATATCTTCACTGTCAGCCACCCCTGAACCCACTGCCTTCAGTCTTGCACATATCAATCATACTTTTAGACCCCCCCCCCCCCCCCCCCCCCCCTTCACATTTAACACCTTGCCAATGTAGTTACTTTAAAAAACAGTTCAGATTAAAACAGTTATTAGGTTTATGAAATGTGTTTTTGTCACTCGGTAAAGATCTATATGTTAAATGTATGCTACATCGAGTGTATAAGCAGATTAAAAAATCTGCCTCAGTTGGGTTCTCTCGTTATTTAAGTCGCAGGTTACCCAACCGCTCAACCGATTTACTAAGACAGTTGCCAGCATACGTTTTATTCAGGTCACGGTCAATTACTTTAACACTCATATCATAAATAGTCATAATTAATTAATTATACTTATGATGCATATCGATCTTGTTGATGAAAGCTTCAGCCGAAACGCCCGTATTTAAAGATTTTTAAGTCAGTGATAACTCTTATTTATTGTAAATTAATACTCATAAACCAAAACGTTTTTTAGTGACTTCGTGTTCTCTCTGATTGGCTCCAAAGGCTCCACCATGCATGCAAGCCAGAGTACTAAATAGAACATCAGGAAGCTTCGCCTTAAAGGCACGTTTGCCAACATCAAATCACAGGCAGCCCAAATAAGGTTCCTGTGTATAGTTTATAAGGGAATGTATGGGAGTTAGGATAAAGTTACGAAAATAAAATGTTTCACTCAACAATTTGCCTCAAAACTTGCTCCAGTTGTTGCTTTTACTTTGTTCAGTCTTCTGGCGAAGTTTCAGCGCGATTTGAGGCCGTTTAGTGGGTTTTTTCAAAATCCGCTCTTCTCAAATCGGACTGAATCTTCGCCAGAAGACTGAACAAAGTAAAAGCAACAACTGGAGCAAGTTTTGAGGCAAATTGTTGAGTGAAACATTTTATTTTCGTAACTTTATCATAACTCCCATACATTCCCTTATAAACCATACACAGGAACCTTGTTTGGGCTGCCTGTGATCAAATAAACGTACAGAACTATTCACTTACTTGGATTGTTGGAGGCTGGTGTTTCTGAAGAAAACAATTGGGATGATTGATTAGACATGTTTAAAGATGAAGGGTTAATAGAAGGATAGAGCTAGGCCCGATCCAATCCCTGTTGGTCTGAAAACCACAGGAAGCCTTTCTGGCGGACCAAGTTCGCTGCAACGGCTCCCTGTGGTTTGAAATGCACTCTACCCAAGCCCTTTAATTTATGCACGGTAATAATGCTTATTTTTCATTTCTCAACTAAATTCATCAAGCGAGAAACTAGTAATAAAAGCTTAATATAAACATTTAAATTCTATTAGAAAACCCTTTTAACACAAGATAATGTCGCTTGACCGCTAAGTCTGGTCAGGGATAGAAGCCTATATAGACATCGTTTATCGCTGGTAATATAAGAATTTTATCAAATCAAAGTAGCGTAACAAAATTCCATACACGCCTCATTAAGCCTCAAGTGTCAATAAACAAAAACCTAAAAACATCTTATCTAAAGGTTGCCGGTTATCTGTAGCAACAGAATCGGAATCGAAATTGGATGGAGTCGGGAGCAGCTTATGACGAAGTGAAAATCAGAACTGATGGAGTCGTAATCGGAGTCGGAAGCGCGTCGGGATTAGAAAATTCGGAAGGTTTCCTTTTCTTGACTTTTATGACGAGCAGTTTTCACTTGTCATGGATGAACTGCTTCCAACTTCGATTCTAATTCCGACGGCAAGTCAAAAACAGTATTAATATTTAGCCTCTACTCTGTCAAAATACGTTACTATGCTTGCTTCCACGCCTCTTTCTAGAATAATTCCTAGTCTGACCTCTGGGACCATATTTATTTACTGCACAAAAGAACAACGTGTTGAGCCGGTCTTCATTGAGGTGTACGCTTTCAGTGAGTGTAATTGCTTCAAGTAACTTAACACTTATAATATCAAGTACCCGTTAAGTTAATTGGTCTTTAGCGATGAGAACAATAGTAACAGGTGGTAAGAACCATCCGTCGACATGGTGTCTATTTGGTGAGTCGTTTATTAAAGATTTGAACAATTCTAAGCCACAGTAAAGAAAAATAGTATTGAAGGCTTTTTTTTCTCCCCACAAATTTATTTTTAAAGGGACAAAGAAGAATTTTATTCCAGTTAACGTCCATCCTTCTGTTTAATTTGGTGGGTCTTTTGTGCACTGTGTTGAGCCATTTCAATTTTCAGTAAAGAAATTTAGATTCAAAAACAATATTCTATCTCTACCGACTATAATTCTGGGGGGAGACTGAAGTAAAATATTTTTGCTATGCTTCATAATTCCGCTTGAAGATGCCGTTACCTGATCCAAATTCATTAAATTTCTGGCAGTCTAAGTTATGGAATAATATTTTCTCTATTCTTGGTTTGGAATCAATCCCAAGAGAGCACAATAACAAAAGGGATGTCCGCCACGTTGGAAGATATAACAAAAGAATTCATTGAAAAATCTTTTGTCAAATTCTTCCAACATGGCGGCTATGACGTCTATTGCAAACGAAGAATTCAAAATGACAAATGCTCCTCTTTAATAGTCTGATAATCTTTTGTAAGATAGCATTGTATTGCGTCTTAGCCCGGGCTTTATAATCCGGACAGTGAACATGAACATCCATGTCTTATTGCTCAACCCATATCACGAGATTGATAAAGCCACACTCGACACTGAAATTTAATTAAGACAATTTTGCTTTGGTCAGTTTACTATTTATAACATCGAAATAAATAATCGGCAATGATCGAGTAAACGTTTGTGACAGATGAAAATCTAGCCGAGCTATCGTCACACCTTTTGTATTTTAAAGGTTTCTGATCATGAACATTCTTGACAATCTGGCAATAAGGTTTGTCATGATAAATGCTTTCCAAAGGTTAGATGATTATTTTTGAACTGAGAGTGATATGCTAAACTTTCAAAAAATATTTCAAATCCTGAAACAACCTCTGGGCTGATCTATGTCAGGGCACGCCTAACTCAAAGATCGAGCTCTGTAAACAACCTCTAGGCTGATCTAAGTCAGGGAATGGCTAACTCACAAATAGAATCCTAAAACAACCTCTAGGCTGATCTAAGTCAGGGCACGGCTAACTTACAGATTGAACCCTGAAACAACCTCTGGCCTAATCTAAGTCAGGGCATGGCTAACTCACAGATCGATTTGTGGAGCCTAGCTTGTTAAGATTTTCCATGATTTCACCCAAAAAAATACCTAATACACTTAACCTACACTGACTGTACAAGAGTATTCTGTATCCCACACATAACCTTGAAGTCGTACAAGACTGTCACTCTTACACACTATCGAGCATGGAGACCACGATGAAATTAATAAATGTGTAGTACCTCGTACATCTCAATACTAATCCTAAATGCATACCACAATAAAACAATATAGTGAGTCCATAAAAATAAATGAAAATAAGCTATTGACAGATCCCTTATAGTGATTAAGGTTGAGCAAGTATTTAATTATGTTTCGTAAAAAAACATCTTAACTTATAATCTAATTATGACCTTAAAACGTTCGCATTATGAGGGAGACTTGAGACCAATAAAGACAACGATAAGTAAGGACTTTTCTTTCCCGCCTTTTCCTAACTTGATGGTCGAGTACAGTCAATGAATTCAAGGGTGTGTTTATTGTTTTCGATGGAGTACTTTGACAATAAATCCATGGAACCACCTGCACTTCGTTGAATGAACAAGCTAATAACGCAAAGTGCAATCGGGGAAAGTAAGGCTGCGTTCATAATGTATAGCAGAGGGGGGGGGGGGGGGGGCAGGTTAAATTAAGGGGGGATCGGGAAAATGTTGGTAGGAAAAAGGGGGTAGGGCAAATTTTCATCAGAAAAATGGGGGGTATGCACAATTGTTGGAAGAAGCTACAAGCCTTGCTTTGGGGGGATCGTATTTTTTTGCATGACTTTAAGGGGGCTGTTAAGAATTATTCTGGAAATTTCAAATTTTCACCTGCCCCCCCCCCCTCCCCTCCCCTCTGCCATACAATATGAACGCAGCTTATTATACTTATTCGTGCAATGAAAAGGCTTGAAAGGGGTGACAACTAAAAAATGCCCTAAAGTCTTTCTGGCTAGCTTTCTATGGCATTGCATTTTAAAATTCAAAAAATAAAAAAAATTAAAACAATAATGATAATAATAATAATAATAATAATAATAATAATAATGATAGTAATAATAGTAATAATAGTTAATTTTCTGAAGCAAAGATTCAAGACGGAAAACAAATAATAAAAAATGAGAACAGCAAAAAGTATTTTTCATTCTGCCATTGTCAGGTATTTAACAACATTTGTTCCATTAACAAAATACTAGTTCTACCAATATTAATACAATATTAATTATCAAAACAAACAAGAAATGGCATGTGGCTTATGGTGAATAGGGTTTGTCATAATTTTTGAACCACTTTTCACTTATCGGATTTTGCTAACACTCATGCACAGTCACTCTGTCTCTATTTGTTTAAAGTCATTAATAAACATGATGTCAAATTTCAAATTAGAATCGCTACAGATTTAGAAAATAATAAATATAGAGTTTCTTAGGAATTTTACAGCTTGTCTCATTAGATATTCGCCCTATTCTCGTACCTAAAGCCTTCTCAGCTTTCTAACGGTCTGAGGGTCTGAGCACAAGAACGTTTTTCGCCAATGCTCGCGATTCAACCACATTTTGTTACGTTATGTTATTAAGTCCCCGTCCACACGTATCCGGAAATTTTTGTATCCGCAAATTATTTTTGCGGATACGAAAATGTTTGCGTCCACATGCATCGTATTCGAATCGTTTTCACCGTCCACACGTATCCGTTTTCGTAAAATTTGAGGATACGGACACAAAAATTTGCGGACACGTGTGGACGCAACCCCTATCAGCAAAAAATAAAAGCGGATACAAAAATTTCCGGATACGTGTGGACGGGGCCTAAAAATGTAGGTCGTTTTTCCTTTCTCTCTTTAAAGAAAGAAAATGAACACAAAAATTAGCAACCATAAAATATTAGAAGAAACGAATCTTTGAAATTTTATTTTTCGCATCCTTGTGTAAACAAGCAAAAACAAAAAATCCCTAAAATCCAAAACATTTTGAGCTTTGTTTTGACTTTAAAAACTGGACATCATTTTTTATTTAATCTTAAAATTGGGAAATATCGAGATCAAATTTGATAAACATTTACGATAAACCATATATTAGGGCCCGTTTTTCGTTTTGTTTCAATTTTTTTATATGAAAGTGATCTTCCATCTTTTATAATTTCAAGTCTGAGTGATCATATTCCAACCTTTTTAAGGCAGACTCTATACCAAGATAGAGTTACAATAACAGGTAAGAATAAGCGAATTTCACCTCGAAATAAATTATTTTTAAAAAGTCGGTAAGGCCTTTTTACGCTTTTGAAATTAGCATGTGTCATTTTCAACCAGTCATTATTTCCCAAATGAAAATTATTTCATTAGTAAAACTCTGGTGTATACATCGTTTTCTAGCAAAATAACTTGAAATAACATATCAGCACATGTTCGATTCATAAGTAGGTTTATGTAATTTTGACGGGGTGAAAAAACAACTCTCTCTCTCTCTCTCTCTCTCTCTCTCGATCCCTCAAAATGTTTCGATCTTTGTTTAATAGTGATTCAAAAATATTAAATAATCATTTTAAGACCACAAGCCAGCATTTTTTTTTTTCTTAAACATGGAAAATTTATCCAAAATCGTCAAGTAATATTATAAGGGAACCTGACCGTTTGTGTTCTACATCTGTTAATATTTTATAATAGCTCTTAACGATTCATTAACCTCAGAAGCATCAGTAGATGTAGTGCTGTAGATTCGATTATATCATTAGTAAGTAATTGCCGAAAGGTAGAAAAGTCTTATATCATTTTATTCCTATATCGATAAATATATTGGTGATCCACATGTTTGTACCGTCAATGAAGTACCACACGACTAAAGTCTCGCAATCAAGTTCTATTCCTTACTTGAAACTTCTGTTTGTTGATTTTTTAAGCGACCTAAAACGTTCCATACTAAAGGTATCGGGGAAAGAAATCCAATTATGGCAATAACTTCTCTTGAGTTTTTATGATCCCAATCGTCCCTAAAATTCTAGGTATATTGATATCAGAGGGACAAAATAGGGTATAGATTATTGCGGCACCACTCCCCACTCCCCTAAGCCCTTCCTTGCCGTGTCAGGATTTTAGCTGTCTGTTTGTTTGATTATTGAATCAGTATGACGCATGACGAGTTGCGTGACCGTCCCACACCTGTATGTAAAGACAAACACAGGTGTTGTCTCTTATCTTTGTCCTGCTATGTTAAATGAAATAAATAGCCTTTTAAGATTATTAGGACTAAATAAATAGCCGATATTTATTACGTTTTTACCACAAAGAGTCATCTGACATAACATAACATACGGCTCTCTAGCTCTGAAGGGCCTGGCGAAAAAAAACTTCCTAGTATCGAAGAGAACAACAAATCGAACAAACTCAGCTCACATTATAGGCTTCGCCTTGTTTAAAAAGTATTAAAAAATACCGGCGTCCGGGTTACTTTTTTAAAGATGAACCTTAACATTTGATGGAGCCGAAAACTTTTGTTTTAAGAATACTTTTTATAGATTGAAGGATGTGCCAAATAACAAACATTGTAGGTTTGAAGAGGTTTGAACATTGATGCGTGATGTTTTACAAGCAGGTACAGACTGGTATTACTATTACGTCACAGTGAGATTACCTGAATTGGAGGTACGAGCACACGCGTTTTGGCGCGAAACTTCCCACCCAATCCACAGGTAGCCCAATGAAATAGAATTTTTTTTTTATTCATTCATTTCTAAGTTTCGAATTCAAAGAAAAGTGAGAAGTGCACCAACATTCTTTTGAATTTTCAGATCTCTTTGTTTTCAGTGTGTGAAATTTTTTTACAAAAAGTACAAAAATAAAATAAAGCTATTTAGAATTTAGAAACTTGCAAAGATAATTTTTAATTTGCATCCTGTTGCAATATTCAATGAAAATTTGTTTGGACATTATACATTTCCTATTCTATGAGTTGTTTTTTTTCCAAAACTGGGTTTTCTGTGTTTTACAGAAGGGCTACTATTCACAGCTAAAATTTAAATGCTGAGCTTACCATCAAAAATTCTTTTCCTTAATTTTGTGTTGGGCTTTCTGTGTTTAACACAGGGTTCCCAGTCACAACTATGATTCCATATCATTAATTCCTAATTTTTGTCCTATTGCCATCAACAGTTTGTTTTGTTGGTCTACTTTTTCTTCTAGTACACGCAGCTTTGTTTTCTGTCTTTCGTATCGAAGTGCCTCCTGGTTTCCCTTAGCGTCATCACCGCCATCAGTTGATTTCAGTTTGCATAACTTTTCAATATATTCAGTATCAATGATACTAGTTCCCGCTAGAAGCATACTGAAAGACAAAATCACTGAAGTATATATACAGTGTTCGAGGACTGCTCTTGAAGAATCTGTCTCTGTGAGAATCGGATTGCAAGGAAATTAGCTGATGACCAAGTTGAAGGTGGAGTTGAATTTGAGTCGAGCTTGAATTGAGGTGGAGTTATTATTGAGATACAATATTTCAACAAAATCCACAATAAAAGGCTCAGGTTCAAACCTATTTCGAAGCCAACGCCGATTGAAAGCTTAATTCATACGTTTAAGTTGCCTTCAGTATCTGAGAGTTGCCTAAATCAGTTTAATTTCAAATTACAATTTACTAAACATTATAACAATTTATTTTCTGTTATGCCATATTTTGTTACAGAGATTGTGGAGAGTCTTTATTACATGTGATAATGGTTTTTTCTCCAAATCACTGATTTTTTAAAAAATCCTAAATGTGGACAAACTAAGTAGCACTTAAAGGAACTTGATGATCTTAATGGTTAATGTCAATCTTAATGTTTATATTGAGATAATATTATGGGTTTTCTTAAATAGTTCCATTTAATCTTATTTA
The DNA here is from genome assembly GCF_029948245.1 of Actinia tenebrosa. Taxonomy (NCBI): domain Eukaryota; kingdom Metazoa; phylum Cnidaria; class Anthozoa; order Actiniaria; family Actiniidae; genus Actinia; species Actinia tenebrosa. The sequence goes on along the minus strand of NW_028292582.1, from coordinate 8,389,507 downwards.
ATTGTTACCATGAACCTTAAAAAAGCTTGTAAATACCCAAAAATGGCACTAGAAAAATTAGGAAAATAAAGCCACAATTTAAAACATTGTTTGTAACATGCAAGAAGCTACTGTACAGCATAAGACTTAAGCAATGCTGTCAGCTGTAAATACTTTAATCCAACACATACAAGAAATTCCACTAACAATAAGGCACAGAGAAAGATGATATCAAAAGCCCTGAGATGATAAATGTATGACCCGCAGAAAAAAATGCAGATTATATATTTATCATGTTAAGTTCTTACTCTATCAAGCATTGGCCTAATATGGTATTACAACCAATCATAGGTGGGATAGAATGCAAAATGTATAATAATCAACACTCATTGAATGAAGTTGGGCATATCTTGATAATTTCAAATTGGGCCGAAATAGTAAATAATATGTTGAAAATGTAGTCATAAATAATTACTCATCTCTAAATGATAGTATGCCTCAAGATATGTTTGTTATAACGGATAGCTTTACTTCTAGTGCACAAGTTTGCAAAATGTAACCGTAAAAGACTGTAAAAGTTATAAGAACTTTAGTTTTTAGAAATAATTTTATATAAAAAAAGACAACTTTTTACTCACCCTGAAATATTGGGAACATTTGCTCGACTAAAATTCAAAAATTTTCCCCTTATTTTAGTCATTCTCTCCTTCCTTTTTCTTGCTTTTACCTTGGGGGAGTATCTATCAACCATTCTAAGCTGTATTGAGTGATTTTTGAGCTTTTTTCTCGTTAAAAAAAACTAATACAGATATAGTCTTTCTGCACAACTTTGTTTCTGTCAACGTTACCAACGTGCGAATGAGCCGCTGACCGGCAAAACACAGGTTCCCACACAGGAATCCCAATCTTACCTTATTAGACGAAGGGGTTGGAAATTTTCCGGTTTTTTTAAATATTATTTTAAAAAGCTTTTTATTTATTTTTTTCATTTATTTATTTTTTTTGGCATGTTTATGATTTCTATGGCGAAAACCCGTTATTCTTATACATAGTTTTAGCATTAAGATAGGTTTTTTTCTTTGAATTACTCTTGCGATTATTCTTGATAGATTTTATCTGTATTAAGAGAGATGATTAATTTCCACAGAAAACTCAAACAGAAATTACTTGTTCTATGAAAGCAACTCAAGGCCAACTCAAACATATGAACACTGGAGTGTGGAGCCTAAAAGGGTTGCTCCATAATTCTCACAGAGACAGTCTCTCACTAAAATTCAATCTTAATTCAAATAAATGATAGGATTAAACTTGATATAAAATCCCTCCTTATATGATGGCAAATCTCATAAGCTTTGCGTCAGCGACGACATCGCAAAGCCGGAAAGGTGACGCATTTGCATCGCACACCATTCAAGGATCTCCCTTCTATTCTAATCCCCCCTCCCCCCTTCCTAAATCCTACTACTTATCAGCCCAGCCCATGCAGCATATAATGACCGTTCCCTAAAACCTTACCTCTTGAAGAATCTGTTGCTATTTGGATAAATAACCAGCTCGTCTCTATAAAGCATTCTCCTGAGTTTTCGAGGATATCTTTTTTGAGTGTCTTCTACAAATTTTGCTTGATCTTTTAGGCGCGAAAATGACGCAGTCTTTTGAATTGCGTCGATATCTCCCACAGCAAGACCGACCTTAGAGTAAAGAGAGGAACAGTTTGATTTGGTTTGACATTAAAGAAAAAATAGATTAAAAGAATAAGTGAAATTGCAAGAAAGTAAGAAATAATAAATGAAAAATGAAAGAGGGAGATAATAATAATATATATATAATAATAATAATATCGAAAGAATCTCACCAATAAATTCATCAAGAGAACGGGAACGATCAACATAAACAAGTAGAAAAGAGTGTAAGTAATGTCAGGCAGAGGTACGTAGGGTGCGCCAGTATTGGGGTTGGTTCTCTTGTTTACCACGTTATCTGACAACATGTCAGTATAATCTAACTCTCCTATCATCATCACGCTTGTCCTGACGAATGACAGTGGCACTGAACTGAAATTATCCTGAGAAAGAAAAATACAATACTTAAAAGATTTATCAACATCATTACTACCGATCACGAGACCATGATTAGAATCATCAATGTCTTCATAATCATTGTCATCCATCATTATCGCCAACATCATCATCATTATTACTATCACCAACATCATCATCATTGTTAACATCAACTAATACCATCATTATCATCAGCATCAGCATCATTACCTAAATAATCATCTTCGACATCATCCTCACCATCACCATCATCATTATCATCATCAATTACACCAACATCATCATCAACAACATCATCACCCTCATCATCCCCTTTATCATCACTATTATTACCATTATCATTATCAACACTATTATCATCACCATCATCATCATTATCATCATCACTACCATCATCTTCATCATCATCATCCACTACTATCATCACACTCACTGTTATCAGTAAGCGTCTACCTATCGTATTGTTTGTACTATAATGAAATCCCTAAGACTGCATGATGACTGCACATGATGATTGCATGACTGCATTACTGACTGCCTATAACTGGATATTAGTTACTTACGACTGAGAAGCACTTACTAACCTGCTCTTTCATCAGGACATAGAATATGACAGCAGACCCAAAAATGACCACGATAAACACAACCAAGACGTTCAAGAAAGTGATCAAAACCTCGAAGTACATAGAAATATAGATGCCTGAATTACCAATACGCCGAATATACAGCAATAAATCCGTGTAACACAAGAACAGTGCTACAACTCCTGCGTTCCACTGTACCGCGGGTGAGTAGTACATAGGTTTGGATGCCAAGTATGGTACGATGTAAATTAGCGTCGTAGTGTAGAGAAGCACTTCGATGAGATTGCTGGATTCCCTAAGGTAGGACAATCTGAGCATAACCAATTGGTAAAACTCTTTGAGAAGCTGTACGCAAAGAAAAAATGCTATTACAATTGCAAGTGACATTGTAGAGCTGGATGGATAAACGTCGAGATGGTCTTTCTCTGCAGAAGAAGCGTTGATGGTCGAAGGAGAGAACAACGACAACCTTCCTCGTTCTTCAATAATGAAATACGAAAACAGGATTGTAAAGAGAAGGTAAATCGCAAAGTTCAAATAGTACAAGACTTTCCCGAAGGCGAACCATTTGTAGCGGAGGAGAGCTTGGGTAACAGGGTGGTTAAGTAGTTCTTCGCGATTATATTTGACCATAGTCGCAGGGCCATCAAATGGCTCTCCGCGGAGACTCAGCTCATCATCTGGGCCTGGATCAAGAAGAACGAGGTCGAACTTGATGGAATGTTGAGGGTGAGTGGAAGGGAAGTCAGACACTTCTAAACACTGGTTCAGGGCTATTTCAGCGACACTTGGTAGGAACTCGATTAGTCTTTTCATTGGTCGATGACCGTCAGGACCTTGGATTCTTAGCATCTCCATCCATCTATACAAATATTAAACAAGAATGAATGAAATGAAAGAGAGTTAACCAGTGTCATTTTGATGGAGCGCACTTTGTCTAATATGTTTAAAAGGATCGGACTTGAAATAAGAAGGAGGAAAGGAAGAAAGGAGGGAAAGAAGGAAAGGGAGGAAAGGAGGGAGGGAGGAAGGAAGGGAGGGAGGGAGAGAGAGAGGGAGAGATAGAGAGGAAAGGCGGAAGTAAGAAGGCGAATGGAATAGGGAAATGCATGAGTAGCAAATGCACTAACGAGCTAACAAAGAACCGAAGCATGCAAATAAGCAAACAAGCATACAAGCTTTACGAGAAAACAAGCAAGCAAGCTTTACGAGCAAACAAGAAAACATGCTTTACGAGCAAACAATCAAACATGCTTTAAGAGCAAACAAGCAAACGAGCTTTACGAGCAAACAAGCAAGCAAGGAAGCAAACTGACAAGTAAGCAAGCAAACAAGCAGGCAAACAGAAAATTTAGCACAGGACCAAGCATTAAATATTACCTTGGATGTTGAACAAGGGCAGCTGCAACATCCTCCAACTCCCAATCAACAGCCACATCAAGGCAGGTCTTGCCTTCTTTGTTCCTAACTGTCACATCAGCATTCGCATCAAGAAGCTCCTTCATAATATCAACCGCACCCTTCCTGCAAGCCAGATGAAGTGCTGAATTCTCGTCGATATCGAGCAACTCTAAGATGCGAGTGTCTGGATTGGCCAAGAGAGCTTTGACGCAGTTTAACTTTCGTGATTCAGCGGCCACATGTAGTGGGGTACGTCTATTAAGATCTCGTATAGTTGGCATGGCGCACAAGTCTAGGAGAACTGCACAAGTTTTCCTGTTATGAAATATAAATTAGTTTTCCTGTTCAGATCTCTGGGATAGTAAGAGAATTAAAACACGAGAAAAGTGCTGAAAGCCGAAGCAAAGAATCTACGTTGAAATCTTTCATTTTCTCGGATTTGTTGGAACAGAACACGACTAAGATGGCAGAGGAGAAAGAAAACAACCCTAAAATCTCTACCCTCTACATACCCTCCCCCCCGAAAAAAAGTGAAAAAGATATGACTGAAGACCTCTGATACAGACTGTAATGCCAGTTATAAATAAAGGCGATAATCCTATACCTAAAGCCTCCTTGGACAGCACAATGTAGCGGCGTCCTTCCACGTATATCTCTTTCATTGATGGATTTAGGCGACATGCGAGCCAACAGATCCGTAGCTTCTACGCAGCCAAATGAAGCTGCGATGTGAAGGGGCGTTGCTTCATCGGCGTCACGTGCTCGTAAATAGGAACCGTTTCTAAGCAACAAGCTTATTATCTGTGGAAGTATGAATAACACATCGATAATTAAATATTCCTTGTTGGGAAGAAATTAGGTTTATCGCTTATCACCACCCAAGTACAGCATGGCGCAGCTCAACGGCTTTGAAGTGAAAGTAATGTGACGGTGCCTCTGGTACCTATACAGCCCATGAATGACCCAGGAGAACAGCTCTAACAGTTTGTAATAGCTATAGGGTTGGTTTGAGAGGAAGCAGGAAAAGCGGGCTGGAGGTCAGGACAAAACTCCTTCCCGAGACAAATAGATAACCAAACAACTTAGCTAGGCCTTACACTTGAGCGACTGGAAATCGGAACCCCGTACAGCAGAGGCGAGAGGACGAACGTTTTACCACCGCACCAGTTCTGACTTCCCCAACCTAGTCCCATTTTAGACCGACTTAACAAGATTTTTCCACATTTGATACCAAGTTCACGAATCAAACTTGAGACCCCAGAGATGAGTAGCGAGTGCATTGCTCCTACAAATGATTTGTAAGAACAGCAAAGAATGTACATAAACAAGTCCATTTACCTTCATGTTTCCGGAGGCGGCCGCATAATGAAGTGGTGTTTGAAGGCCACCGTCCTTCATTTCGAGCAATGTACCATCATCTTTCTCAATCAACATCTCAAGAACATTCAAGGCATTGAACTTGATAGCATAATGAAAACATGTTCTCAACCGCATATCTGTTGCTTTGATATTTGCTCCTCCTTCGAGAAGAGCAGCGGCGGCTTGTTTGTTGCCTTGTTTAACGGAAAATAAAAAGGCAGTCAAACCAGAAATATTCAAAGCATCGACCTTGGCACCTTTGTCCAGTAAGAACTTGAGGGCAGAAGCCTGGTTACTTGCAGCTGCCCTGTTAGAAAGAAATGGCCAAACAGGTGAAGAATATATGCATGATAAGCAATATTAACAAAGTATAGCCATCGCCATCATTACAATCCACAACAACGTCAAAATCACCTAAAGCATCATCATTATTATCGATCAACACCATCACTATCATCATCACCAATACCCATTTCAAGGACTACCATCGCCATCGTCATTACTTTCGCCACCAAGAACAATCCCCATTATTATTACCAACGATCAACACCATGACTATCACCATCACCGTCACTCGCACTTATCCCCAAAACTACCAACAGACAGACAAGAGTAGCAATATTTCCTAAGAGACGTTTTTTAGTTCGTATGTACTGGCAACCATAAAACTAGACTTCCTGAATCTTCCTTGACAGTTGTAAATTTGATAGAGGAATTAAAGCCACAAAAACCAGAAAGTAGAGACAGAGTGCTACAGACATAAACGCTTACCCATGCAAAGGAGTCATGTATGAACTATCAAGCGCTTCAATCTTTGCACCGTAAGACAACAGGTACTCCATAACAGCAGTATTACCACCAATCGCTGCAACGTGAAGAGCCGTGATTTTAGAACTCGTTTTCTGGATGAGGGGATCGGCGCCATTTTGGAGAAGTTCTTTAACTACTTCGTCGTGGCCACCATAGGAAGCTAAAATAAGAGCGGTGTTTCCTTCATAGTCGGTTTTGTCGATGAAGTCTTTGATGTCAGGGACTTGTTTTGAAGCTGAAAGTAAGTTTTTTTATAGGACTTATTAATTATTTAACATTTGTGAAGAAAACTTGGTATATAACAGTTTGGGAGAGTAGAACACCAGAGAAAAAGTGAATGAAGGGAGAAAGAAAGGTAGAGAAAAAGAGAGATAGGAAGAAAGAGAAGGAATGATGGATGGGTGGATTGATTGATTGAGTGAGTGAGTGTGTGTGTGTGTGAATGATTGATTGATTGATTCATTGATTCATTGATTGAAGCAAGCAAGCAAGCAAGCAAGCAAGCAAGCAAGCAAGCAAGCAAGCAAGCAAGCAAGCAAGCAAGCAAGCAAGCAAGCAAGCAACAAGCAACAAGCAAGCAAGCAACAAGCAACAAGCAAGCAAGCAAGCAAGCAAGCAAGCAAGCAAGCAAACAAGCAAGCAAGAAAGCAAGCAAGCAAGCAAGCAAGCAAGCAAACAAGCAAGCAAGCAAGCAAACAAGCAAGCAAGCAAGCAAGTAAGCAAGCAAGCAAGCAAGCAAGCAAGCAAGCAAGCAAGTATGTCAAACTCAATTTAAAGCCTGCATATCTGCAGTTTTTCCTGCAGATATGTTCTAAGCAACAACTTTCTTTGGTCCAACATTACATACCTTTATCGATTAGAAACTTTACAACCTCGATGTTGCCATGCGCCGCTGCAACATGCAACGGTGTCTTATTTTCCACATTAACGACAGTAATATCCGCCTTGTGCTCAGTCAGCAATTCACAAACTGTTTTTTCTCGATTCAAACTGGCGAGTAGCAGAGGTGTCACACATCCCGTACTCTTGCAGTTCACAACAGACGGGTCACTCTGCAGAAGAAGTTTGACTATTTCCTGGTAACCATACCGTGAGGCGGCGTGGAGGGGGACTGAGTTGATATCACATGGAATTGTAGTATCTGCGTTGTTGTCGAGTAGTACTTTGGTAGATTCGACGCAGTTGAATCTGTAAAGTTTACAGGTAACAAGTTAGTGTCGTAAGATTAGGTTAGAGACTTTCTCCCCAAGGGAGCACGGCAGAATCCGTTTTGGTCGGCTGGTATTTTATCTTATCGCGTGTCAGCCATTTTGAACTTCGTTGAACTGGCGCGAGCGCTTATTAAATTAGATTTTCCGCCGACAAGATATGATATTATGCGGCCACTTATAACTTTCGAGCGGCACTCGTGCACTTCTCGTCCCTTCGGGACTCGCTCGGAAGTTAGCGCACACATTTCTATTTGTCAGTGGAGTATCGAATGATAATAGAAAATAGACTAGCTGTTGCATATTATTTCAAGTAAAGTGCTGCGGGTAGCATGAAGGGTAAAAATATCACGCGCGACCAAACACCACCACGAGGCAGGCACGTGAAAAAAGTACTTGCCTCTGAAATTGCAGTCCTGGGGGGCCAAATGAAAGAAACGAGATTCAAAATGGCTGACACGCAAAATGGATTCTGCCTTGCTCCCTTGTTCTACCTTTAATAAACAGATCATACGTTTAAACTAGAATAAACTTTGATGAACGGACTCATAAGTTAATTTATTTTGTCTTTTACAGTCGTTTGCAACTAAGCGTGAACACCAGACACTAAAGCATGTTCTAACTGGCAGCCGGAATGTTGAAGTTAGACGCGTCATCTAAACCCGAACGAAATGAGCTGTAATTAAGCCATGGGGCTGTTCAATATATCAACCACACACAGTGGGAATTTTATTTTATTTTAATTAATACCCATATGATACCCATATAATCTTTGTCTGTCTGTCTGTCTCTCGATCGATTCAGTTATTCAACACTAACGGTAAGCCTGGGCTACCTGTGGTTTGGCGCCAAAGCCAAGCCTGATGATGGCAACGTTTGTTCAAATATGCGTGCACGTTGATCTGTTGGTGTTGGTCATGGATTCTTTCGAAAGAGTAGACATAAGCGAGTTTCTAGAAGAGATCGATCCTGATCCCCTTCAGTATTCTTCACATTTAAAAAAAAAAGGCTTTACTTTAAACAAAAGCATGAAGTACTGGAGGGAAAACGACTTTGATTCTTTCGAGAATGAAGTACCTGATGAAATTTGCGCGCCCAACCGTCCAACGAATCATTTCAAAACATAAACGTTCCGGTTGACTAACTTCAACGTTTCGGCCGCCAGTTAGAACATGTTTTAGTGTCTGGTGTTCACGCTTAGTTGCAAACGACTGTATTAATTATCAAACCATGCCTAATTATTCAAATTCATCCTTTATTCAAATCGATAACTGATTGATCATTGCGTTATTAATGATTTAGTTTAATTTACTCAATCGTACTTGAAGAGTATTAAAAGTCCGCAAATATTTGCCCTCCTATAAGCCCCAAACCGAACCCTGTGATTTTTGCAAATAAATGGGTAGAACGGTTCGATCATGTAAACACGAGTGTGTGATATCAGCGATCGATTCCACCATTTTGATCGTATTATTAATTCGCCTCAACTGCATAATCTAATCGTGTAAGTAATCATATAAGTAGCCGTTACCTCGCTGAAATGTGTAAAGCAGTTTGTCCAGCTGGCCCTTTCAAATTAATATCGGCTCCTGCATCGAGCAACGTCGAAATAACGTGAGCATCGTTGTGTCTAGCAGCATAATGTAGAGCACTACATCCACACTCATCCTTCATATCAATGGCTCCTTCTTCAGAGTTTCTAATACGATTTAATTCATCTTTGTGGTGATGTAAAGCTGCCATGAGAATACATCTCGGTGTATTGTCTTTTTTCTCTTCATTTTGGAGTCGAGACGGGATACCGGGGTCGACGTTCCTCAGTTCGTAGGCTTGGCATGGAGATACTGCAACAAGACTAATACTTTCAGTACTCAGATTTTCCTCCATAGCCACAATCCTAACTTCCCGAGTTACCTAGATCGTTTAACTATACCTTACAAGATTTAACCCGCACTAATTATTTTATAACTAGAGATCGACGAGGCTTTGAACCACCGCCTCACATAAGCCGGTCGTTGCGTGACGCAAAAACATTATGCAAAGTATGACGCTTCACAACGTGACTCTCATCTTGTTATTTACCAAAAACCAAAAATCCTCTTGCTGTGAAAAAACCCATGCTAGAAAATACACTTACATATGATCTAGCCGAGGGATACATCATATAAAGACTTTTTTTGCCTTCTTTGTGTTTATCGGTCTTAGCTAAAAATTAGATTCCCATCATACAGTCTATTCTAACAATATTGAAATGATGGACGTAGTTTGCCCGTTTGGCGATAAGAAGAAAGCGAAGCTTAACTTAAACCTCGCTTGACCAACGAGAAATATATAAATGAACAATCAGAAAGAGACAATCTCTGAAGTATGAATCTTCCCTTTACTCTCGAGTATCATTTATATTTTAGATGGAGGCCAAAATTCGATTCAATCGACATTACAATATTCCTAGATAGCGTATGTAAGCAAAAGCGATTAATTTAATACCTTTCCGTTCTTTCATCTTTTTTTTTTCGGCTTCTCTTTAGACCTTCTCACATTTGACGTATTTTCGGAGCTTATCTTGATTTAGTTTGCTTACAAATTTCAGTTTAGCGCCGTGGAGTTGATTGCTCTTCCATCAAGTCATTCCATTGTATGCATTATATATGTACTATTTATATCTTCACCATGGCAACCATTAATTGCGAATATAGCACAGATGCTATTGTTTTTACCTATAGTCAGTTTACTTATGTACGTGTGTTTCTTGTCACGGGCCTTTTTGAAGGCAGTTGTATATATAGTTTAATACTTTATCTTAGATTTATACTTATATTTGTATTTATATTTAACTTTTATAACATATTGGAATTTTTATCATTTGATGAAGTAATACTGTATGTATGTGTGTATTCACTTCAGGTAATAACTGCGTTTTTAATGGCTTGTAGAATCTTGGAGGTTGTTTTGATCTCTTGTTTTCTGGTTTCAAGTCGTAGAAATAGTCAAATACAATAGTTTGAGGACTTATTTTGACATGTATTGACTTAACATCCACTAGTTGCCCCTCAGTCAACTCCAAAACGTCACGTGTGATTGATAGTAAGCAATATACAGCTTTTTCAAAAACGGTTGGTGAAGGTCTTGTTACATCTTAAATGCTGCACGATCGACAATATAGAATTTTCGCAAGTGGTCGATAAAAAATAAATAGTAAAACCCTTTTGCCCCTAATTATTTCAAAAACATGCCATTTATAACTTCATCGCTCAACAATAGTGGATGTCTTTGGAAAATATTTATGGCCTATAATACGTAGAAATATAATAGTTTTTCTATAGAAAACCATTAAACCAAATGTGGTACGTCAATATTACTAGCCTATGAAAACATCTTGCAGGTCAAACCGTTCAAGATTTCATATGAATTTTTAGATACTTTATAACTATAGAATAAATGGTTCCTCCAAAACTAGGTGTTCGATGTAATTCAGTAATCAAAATAAAAATGACCTGCTTTTGATCTATAAGCTTATAAGTAGGGTCACATCTTATAGAATCATTTCGTGGTGTAATATAAACGAGAGAACGTTTTAGCAAGATTAATCAGTACTAGCGCATGGGCGGCGGAAACTGAAAATCTTTGGGGGGGGGGGCACTGCAAAAAATCTTTGGGGGTTGGGAGTACTGCAAAAAATAATAACAATAACTTAACAACGGTAATAAAAATCAACTATGCATTTATATTTCATGTAAACCAATATTGTGTGGGGGGGGGGGGGGGGGGGGGGGGCGCCGCCGCCCCTGTAACAATAAAGTTATTTTCTCACCAGTGTTCTCCCAACATCGAATCAAAAATGCCATGGAAACAGCCAAAGATGAACTATGTACTCTTCAGTCCATGCGTCGCAAAACTATCAGTTTGTAATTGAATAAAACAACAGAAATATTTTTATCATCTCAAAATATAAACCCTCTCTGTTTCCAAGGAAGACTTAATTAATTTTCTAAATTCATTCTCAGTAAGTATGATTTTTTCCATGCTGATGCTACTTCCTAGTGCTGCTGCGCGCACCTGCCAAAAATATTTTCTGATTAGATGTTGAAGTAAAAGATACTTGTCTTCAGTCTTTGTTGTTTAAGTATATTTATTTTAAGTGCATGGAAACCTGAATGTATTTTTGCTTTTAACTAATATTGAACATTTATTTCTTAACACTTTTTATGATAGGCAAATTTATTCAATTATAAATTGGTAAATACAAATATTAAAACATTGAACACAAAAAAAAAAAACAAATATCAGCTGATGAACACAAGGGGAAAGCTGCGCGTGTCGTTTTCAGTGATACTATACTTGTAAATGCATCGAGCTTGACATCAATCGATCCTGGCTCTTTTAACGGTCGAACCTGTTTTAAACAACCCCTTGAAGCACGTCGGAATGCAGCTCGATTTGGAGGACATAACAACAGGTTAGTTCCAATATCATGAGATTAAACTTTCTTCTGTCTTGTCTACCAAATTGAGTTGGTTCGCTTAACTACATGAGTGTTGCTTATGAAATTAATATCTTCCTCTCTTCTGCACAGGACACAATCATAAGCTAGGAGCTTTAACGACTGATTGGAAATATTTCACTCAAAATGACGTACTGCTTTTACTAGTTGTGACAAGGTAAATTATACACCGTGAAAAGATGAAAAAACTTACTGACGTTTCGGACGCTAGTCCTCCGACGAAGGACTAGCGTCCGAAACGTCAGTAAGTTTTTTCATCTTTTCACGGTGTATAATTTACCTTTTCATCATTACTGTTTCATTAGAAACACCGACGCAGCTCACACTAGTTTTTAGCTAGTTATATCTAGTTGTGACATGTCAGAGTTTCACAAATTGCCCGATTTAAGATGCCAAAATCTTAGATTTTGATTGGCTACTTTGTGTAGCAACGTATACTTTTTGTTGCGCAGCCAACGTGTCAAGTGATCATACAAGTTGGGAAAAAAACACTTCATTATGTTACACATGTTAGATCAGAAAGTTGTCGCTTCTTTATCTTCAGCAATACTAGATCGGCTTGTCACTACAGTGGATCTTAACATCTGATTTTGATGTTCTATACTCTGCATCATTATTTTCATGCGATCCCTCATCAAGCTCATTTCATCTTTCAGATCGTTGAATTTTTCTTCGATTGGATCTGTATCGTATTGCTTGTCAACGTCGTCTTCAATAAAACGCTCAAGGGACTTACCTACATACAGCCTTTAAGGGAAACAAAACGCGTGAGTGCCTTTTAAGGAAGCTCTTGGAATCTAGGGAATAACAATTGATGTATTTGGATAGTGTACCCACCCCTCCCCTCTAGAGGTGATTCTTGGAGCTTTCTTTGCACATCCATGATGCGCCACTAATAAGCAAGCAAGTAACGATAGATGTTTCTCCATCAACGAAACTTGATTTTATACTGCAAGTTAACAGCGCTTCTCAATCACACGAGGAAAATCGCACAATTTGCAGTGGCGACAAAGTAGGTTTAGATGGACGCCAATCAAGGCGTTTCCATAACATACCATAGGTACGTGCTCTTGAAAGCTTTGTGTTTTTCGACTATATTATGGAAACACTTTGACTGACGTCCAGCAAAACTCTATTTTTCTCGCGACAGAAAATTGTACGCCTTCGCGCGTGATTGAGAAGTGATGTAAAAATAACTCTGTAAGAGGATGGTCCGTTCCTCAGTGATGTTACTCCCTTGAGGTTTTGTTTTCAATATCGTCTTAAAACAGGGCACCGATAGGGGGAGGGGGTGGCTCGCTTGCTACCTTACTTAGACGAACGCTATTGAATGTAGCTGTCGATATCGGCCATTACTCTACTTTTAAGTCACTTACTTCCAAAATGATTTATGTGTCCTTCTTGGAAAAATGACAAGTGTTGGTGTATAAAGCCAACGAAGAAGTATCTTTGGATATTGCTTTTCAATGTCGGTCAAGAACTCGACATGTCGACCAATGCGCGTTAGAAACGCCTTGTTTTGAATCGCCTCGATATCACCAACAGCTAAGCCGACCTATAAGAGCAAAATATACCTTGAGTAAGACAACAGACTAACGAAAGAATCGTAGCTCCTTAAAACAAGTGTGTGAGGTCACTGAGGATCAAACTATGGACCTCTTGCTTGCAGGCATCACACTAACCAACCAAGCCACACTTGCTCCTTGGCAGATAGATAGCGCACATACTAACTAGACAGTAACGTGACGCTAGATAAGCTAACAAGTTACAGAGGTATATAATATCTAACTTACCAGTAAGTTCATAAGAACTATCGGCATTGTCATTATGAAGAAGAATACGAAGATATAGGAGAGCTCGGGATATGGAACAAGTGGAGCACCAGTAACCGTATTGTTCTGATTCTCAGCATCAACCAACAATGTATTGTAATCTAATTCTCCTATCGTCATGGCCATCACCTTCACCAAAGCTTCCCCAAATCCATCAAAGGCATCCTAAAAAGAAAATAACTTTTTGAATATAATTATGGTGAGCAGTGCGCGCACCTCTACTATTTTCGCTTGCGTAGTCAGAGCGCCTTTCAAAATTATAAGTGTTCTCCATACACGATGCATTGACAAAAACCATCCCACATGGAATAGCCACAATGTCCGATACATATTTCCGATAAATGATGCACAATATATGAGATATGTTAGGATACTTACTTGCTCTTTGAACAGGATGTAGAAAACCAAGGCAAAAGCAAGAAGAAATAGCATGCCCATGACCATGACCTTCATTAGGGTCTTGAACACCTCAATAAACATGGTGACATATAGCCCGATAAATGACAAGTTACGTGTGAGGAGAATCAAGTTGAAGTATGCCATAAATATAGTCACTGTTCCAAACCTCCAGATCACTCCTTGTCGACCTGTGCACAGTCCAGTGGACCCGGGAAAGGTGTAAGGCACCAGGAAAACAAGGCCGAATACATACATGCAGATTTCAAACAAGTTCTGACCATCCGTGAAATAACGAAGCCTTTGGATGTACATTTGGAATATCTCTTTGCAGAAATGGAGTACACTTATTACGAAGGCAAAGCTGGCGACTATTTGCTGGTTCGTTGTTACTGCCGAGCAACCACCTTCCAAATTTTTACGTCCGCGTGCCAGTTGAAGACCGCCTCTTACGTTCAACATAAACAAGGTCAAAAGCATGGCAAATAGAGCGTACATTATGAAGTTAAAGCAATAGACTAGAGCACCAAAACTCTTCCATTTTACTCGCCGCAGACGAGAAGCCAGAGGATGCACCAGAAGTTCTTGTCGCTTGTGATTTACCATCTCTAGTAACCCAAAAAAGCGCTTTCCATCCGACTCTTTCCTTACAAGCACTTGGGGGAAAGCCTTGTCAGTTGGCACGTCAGGATTAATCTGTCTATCCGGGCCGGGGTCCAGAAGTTGAAAGTCAAAAGTGATTGAGAAATCAGGATCAGATGGTTTGTGGTTTGATCGCCGGATGCATTTGTCCATGACCAATGAAGCACCTTCGGGGAAATCACTAATGAGTTTTGCCATGATAGCACAGCCACCACGGTCCACATGTATTAACTCTTCCCACCTGTGAATAATAGAGATTTGTATAAGCCTACCAATGGTCTATCACAAATCCTGCGCTGTGATAGGCTGAGCTACTAGTGGTGTATTAGTGATATACCAATGCAATGGTAGCGAAAAGTGCCGGTTTTGAAAACCAAAACAACGCAATAAAATATTTAATTTCAACTAAATATCAACTGTTCTAATCCAGGTATTTGACCCAATAGTAGGTTTATACTAAAACGATTAGTCGTCTCGTCCTCGCCTTTGGCCTCATGGGCTATTGACTTGTAGACCATTCGGGCTGCGGGGTCTATAAGTTGTTAAATATAAGATCAAATACCACTTTTTGAGTGACATACTTGCTTGAATTTATGGAACGGCTATTAGGGGAGTGACAAATAGTCTGATCCGAAATGGGAAAACATGTAATCCATAGATTTATGGCAGGTAAAATCATTCTTACCGCTGATGCTTCACTATAGTGTTAATGACCTCACTAGCTCTTGATGCAATTGCAGTATCGAGACAACTGGAACCTTGATTATTCAGTGAGCACTCAACACCTGAAAGAAAGAAAAAAAAATTAGAATTATTGTTTATTAAAATAAATAGAAATAAAGTATTTGTCAGGAGAAGTTAAACGTCTCGGGTTTCCCCAGTGTATCACACATTGTCGTGTCGTCCCGTGTCTTGTTCTCCATGTCGCTTCGCATTGTGCAAAGTTGTTTTTAAAATTAGTTTGATGTCTTTTCGTGTCGCATTTTTCCATGTCCTATCAATAGTTCCTTTTAATTCGCCTTGCGTTCTGCCTTATCGCATGACGTCTTTTTTGGTCAAGTCGTGCTAAGGTGATCTTTCATGAAGCGTTTTATCGTGTTGTGTCGTGGCACGGTCGACATGAAATGGAAACAAAGGGAAGGAAGCGAAAATCTGCTCTGTAAAGGCCGATTTAAACGGTCCTATTTCTCACAATTGTCGCGTGCAACATGCTGAAGACACGAAATGATTTGTCTAAATTGACCGTACAACTCGCTTACGACTGAAATGGCAGCTAAACCTTTGCGTAAGCACGTTGCCCGCACGAGAGCTGTAAGGAAATCGTACCGTGTAAATCGGCCTTAAAAGAAATGTCTGATTTTATTTCAAAAGTTTATGTGAACCAACCTTTATCAAGGAAGGCCTTGGCGATGGTTGGGTTACCGTACTCAGCAGCAATGTGTAACGCCGTATTACCAACAATGTCTTTGTGATTAGGGTTGGCGTGATGCTCCAGTAGCAGTTCAATGATAGGAAGGCTTCCGGACTGTGAAGCACGAAACAGTGGAGTCTGAAGTTGGAAATCGAGGGAATCGACATCTGCGCCGTACCTCAATAAGATCTTACATGTTTCCCTTAGAGAAAGATTTGATGAAAGAACGTAAGTATTTCAAAGGTTTCACAAATTTATCCACATCTTACGATACCAATATACATTCACAGGGAAACCAAATTCCCATTTTGCATGGCCAAAGAAGGCAGAAGTTTTGTTGACTTATTGTGTTAAAATACAAAACTAAGATCAATTAAAGTAGATTTACCTTTTCCTGTTCAGTGCTGCAAGATGTAGAGCGGTATTCCCATGAAGATCTCTTTCATGGATAGAACAAGGTGCTGCTTTGAGAATCAGCTCAACATGTTCTAGGGTCCCTTTTTCTGCGGCGACGTGAAGAGGAGTGGCTTGGCCTCTGTCCTTAAAGTGACAGTTACTTCCATGTTCGATGAGTGTGGTCGGGATCTATTGACAAAAAGGTTCAAGTTTAAACCTTTGGCAAACCATGTTAGCGCACCTCAAAAGGGTCTTGCGCAATACATGCATGATATAAATGCATTATTTAGTATTAGTATAGCTTACCCTAGTGTCCTCGCCGCTCGCAGCATAATGCAGCGGAATTCTTTCCAACTGGTCAGGTATGTTCTGAAGATCCTTCTCTCCTTTCAGCAAAACATGCATGATTAAGAAATGCTCATTGATGGTAGCAATATGAAGACTCGTTCGGCGGTCATTATCGCGAGCCATTACATCTGCTCCTAATGAAACCAGCAGTTTAACAGCAAAAACCTGTCCAGACAAGATAGCGCAAAGTAATGGGGTCATGCCATCTTCATCTTTGAGCTCGAGTGTGGCTTTGTTGTGTGTAAGTACCCTTATGACTTCTAACCAACCAAGAGATGCGGCTCTGGAAAATATACGAGGTATGAGATATCAGAGACTTTATGTCGATATACGCTATTAATCTTTTTGTCATCTCAAGTGTAGTTCTTTTAGTTGCACCTTGCATTGCCATCTCGAGAGAAAACTATGCAGCGTACATGTTGGGTCGCAAATGAATAGCGGCAACACTGCGAGAGAGAGAAAATGCTGCACAACTATTTCAAATGTTTGAGCTTTTCTCTACGACAACGCAAAAAAAAATTAGACGCCTGTATCACTGTATCACTGCAACTTTTTGCTGCAACAAAATCTTTAGATTTCGCTTATTTCCATTATATCTAGAGTTAATCGAAACAAAGTCGACTCACATATGCAGTTCGAACGAGAATCGAACGCGCGGCCCCCTGCACGAACTACACAAAGGTGAGAGACAGCGTCAATCAATCACCAATCGTGAAGAGTATACGACCCAGACAGGCAATCGTACCTGTGAAGTGGCGCCTTCCCCTGTGCATCTTGGGCGTCAACGTTCGCTCCTTTCTGGAGTAGGATTTTAACAATGTCGACATTTCCATTCATGGCTGCCACATGCAAAGGAGTGCACTGCTTTCTCCCTGGAGTGTTCACGGACGCTGCGTTCTCTGTCAACAGACGAACATTCTTTTCGTTCCCAGCATTTATTGCAGCTAGCAAGGGGGTAGTGGAGTCTTCTTCGCTACCGTTGATTAGTTCTTTCATATTTGCATTGTGCTTTTTAGCTAAATGAAAAATCAGTAAAAGAACGCATTAATTTATATGCAAGAGACTCGTTTTTTCACCTGTTTGGTAAGATTGGCGAGTTTCGTTTATATGGCCGATCGGTCATTCGGTCGATTTGCCGGTCATTAGTTTGGATTGTGTAGCGGCAGCCACAGGCGCCAAGCAAAGTTCACAGCCTACCACAGTTGGTGGTTTTTCTTTTTGTTTAAAGCGCCTAGAGCAGATTTGGATAGGCGCTATATAAATATTTATTATTATTATTATTTATTATTATTAATGAACAGTTGATACCATTTATCGTTCTGTCGCAGTTGCTGGTCCGTTTACATTACGCTTTAGATCTACAAGTTTCGTTTACTTGGTTGACCGGTATATTCGGTCGGTTTGCCGGTCATTAGTTTGTTAATGAACTGTTGATATCATTTATCGTTCTGTCGCAGTTGCTGGGCCGTTTACATTACGCTTTAGAGCTACAAGTTTCGTTTACTTGGTTGATTGGTATATTCAGTCGGTTGGTCGTTTGTTTGGTTGTATAGGTTCAGTCGGTCGGTCTTCGCTTCGTTAGGCTGTCCTATTTCCGTATTTAGGGTTCATTACCTTAGTGTTTCACGCAGACATTTTATTACCATAACCTACCTTCATCTATTAATAAAGATAGGATCCCCTCGTCATTACTCCCTGCAGCAAACACGATAGGCGTACTACCATCTTCGTTGCGCTTAGATAAGCTAGTATGCGCACCATACTGAAAAAGAATCTTGCAGATCTCAATCGACCCTCTCATACAAGCCAAATGTAAGGCTGTCATTCCTTGAAGGTCGTGGTCGTCAACGAGACCGCGATTTTTTGATAGAAGACTTGTAACGATTCGTGGGTTTTCCATTCTGACTGCAACAAGTAGAGGCGTGGAGCCGGTGACGGCACATCTTATCGAGGTGTTGGCGCCGTTGGAAAGGAGAAACTCGGTCGCTTCTAAGGAATCATACCTGAGAAACGTAAAAGATGATCAGACAAGCAGACAGACAGACGGACAGACAGACAGAAAGACAAACAGACAGACTGACAGACAGAAAGACAAACAGACAGACAGACAGACAGAAAGACAGAAAGACAAACAGACAAGTAATTCTCCTAGGTAAGCGTGGGTTTTCTGTGGCTTTACACCTGATCACCGAACCGCATCAGTGTAACTGTCAAGGATTATGTATTGGTCATAGCACCTGCGCATAAATAAAATCTATTCAATTTATAACTTATTATCGACACAATGAAAGGTGAACTGACTGAATTCGTATTTCATCCACAAAAAAGGCCAAAAAATCATGATAATGATACATATTTATTGATCTTAGTAGATGTTAATTTTAATAGTATACGTAATTGATTACGAAAAAACCCCACTATAATGATAAATTATACTTACTACTATCTACGCCTAGATGCTCCTATTTATTATTCAAAAAAGGACTAATTTCATTGCGTTTAAAAATTACTGAAGCTTAAATACATTTTTTGAATTTTTGAATTCGTATTTTTACCAAAATTCAGTTTGAAAATAAATGCACAAAAATAAAATCATTCGAAGACGTCTTGAAAAACGTCTTTCTATTACGTATCGTTATTTTGGTATTCAAATGTTTTCTCAGTTCATTTGAAATGTTATCGAATCGATTTTAGCGTCTTCGAAGTCTTTTCATCCGAATTTCTATTCCTAAGTTTTATATTTGACATGATAGTGGAGTTGTTTTGCGATTTCGTGCCGCGTTGACAAGAGGCACATCTTGAGCTATTGTAACGACAACAGTTTGAACAAACAATCCACGGTTGATGAATATTTTATACGTGACCACCTAAACACGTACGGATTTTCACGTGCTTGAATCCTCGACTTTTCGCTTTAAAAACGATCAACTTTAATATTTTTTTACCTTGCAGCGATGTGTAGCGCAGTTATGTCCCCGTCTCCTCTGATATTCACATCAACACCAGCTTTTATTAAAGCGGTTAGAACGCTCGTTTGGTTGTATTGGGCAGCGTAGTGAAGAGGAGAAAAATCTTTATCATCCATCATACAAGCAGCCATCTTGTTTTCATCGATACATCGTTGTAAAACATCTAAACATCCTTCTTTTGCAGCTTTGTGCATTAAGAAAGTTGTAGAACCGGCTGATGTGATTATTTTCCCTGTAGGAAGCATTGGCATGGCTTCAGGTTCACTGTTCAGGTCTGTAAACTTCATAGTAGATTGTCAATCAATCAAAAGTACTGGGATGACGTTTTGTGTGTCATATACAGCGTTTTGGCGTTACTATTCTCGCTTCTGAACCCCTTCTTCGCATTAAACTTTTAATCTCTAATAGGGCCCGTAGAATGCCGGAGACTATTTGTGATTGTAATACTAGGGATGTTATCAATCAGGCGTGACATTTGTGACGTCACGAGTACATTGTTCCTCAATGTATATTCTCTTGAAAGTGCCAATCAAAGTGCAGAAGAGAAAAAGCTATACTGAAGCGCAATGCTTATGTGATTTTGGAATACCTCAAGATGCTTATATATATGAGTGTGTGTGTGTGAGTAAGGCACAGTTATCAACGTCATGAAGGTCTCAATCTGATTGGGATGAAACTATCTCGTATCATAAGACTTTAGATGTCCGTGATGTGCGTGCGGGTTTATGGTATTGTCTTGCAGAACTTTCAATATCCGGAATACGTATATATTACAGTGTTTGTAGAGAACTGCAAACATTCAAAGAGAAATATCAATGGAAATTAAAATGTTTAAATACATAGAGTTTTGTACTATTCAAGGAGAAATTGCTTAGAAGTATTCGATCGAATCATTATCAGTCCTCTTTTTTCAGTCAAATTTTTTTTGTAAGATCAATTTCAGCGTATTATGCATTAAAATGTGACATAGATTTTTATTACAACAGAGATATTGTATTTTTGATTATTTTAAGGCTTTTGTTTTTGTTTTATGAATATTTATGTTAAGCAAATAGGAACCGAATTCATTTCCGCTTTCATACCGGAAGTACGTCAGCATACAAATTTTATGTCACATAACCACGTACATACAGCCCAAGTGATTTTAGTTACTTTCAACAGTTTAGACTTAGGTTTTTGTGTTTTTATCGCTATGGTTTCATGTTTTTCCTGTAGCCGTTTCTCCAGGTTCTCTTGCTGGTGTTCTCTGGATTTATTATTGCATGCCATTTGCGTAAATATTTATTGTGCAAACTCGTCAATGGAGATGCGCACGCTCAATTGAATAAAAGAGTCAGATACGAATTTCAGGTAAAGGGATAAAATCTTATCCACATGAAAAGTGAGGAAAGTTAAAGCTGATATGCGCATGTCCAACATCATCCAATAACAAAAATAATTCAAAATGCCTCCCACATGGATGAACACAACCATAAGATACTGGTCTATAAAACGAAATTATGTAATTCGCTGGTCATAGCAAGGAGTTAATCATTTACGGACTAGGGGCCGATCAGTCACTGGATAGCGGTGTCGGGGCCGAAATCTCCGGCGTAGCCGTAAATGCTTTGCGCTGCCATACGACCATTCAGCTTTAGGTCTGGAGGTATGGTCCTAAAATAATAATGATAAAAATAATTCTTTACAAGTTCTTCATTTACGCTTTATCTCAAATTTGAATGCATCATGTTCTTTTGGGACCAACAAAAGATGGGTTATTGTCTCGCCTTCCACAGGAACCCCGCAACAAAACATGCTTGTTGCCCAGAAATTCACAAATGTGTGTCCTTTTTTGATCCGTGCGCGCTGAATCTACTCACGTGCTTCCCATTTCACTCCAGACATTGTCTCAGGGTTCAATAAATTGGGGTTCCCAATTCCCTTCCATACGGTGTTTTTCTGTAGACTACATGGTATTCATATTCCACTTAATTATTTTATTGCGCACAACTTTCAAATATCTAAATCATCATTACCGACACGATAACTAATCAATTCTTGGCTTAAACGCTCATCAGTGATAAACCTCATCATTAGCTAAAGCGTTACTGAGCGTACAAAGCTAAACGACCTTGGAATAGTTGAGCCAAGTGCGTCACTCTTTTTACCTCCAAATACATTAGAATATTCACATGTTTGTCAGTCATTACGTTTCATGATTTGTAATCCCGTAATCCACGATCAAGGTGTCTTTCTTTGATCATCCATACACCGCTCTAGTCATTCAGCTAAATTGGAATAGTTGATAACCCAGGTAGATCGCGGTAAGCTGGATGGATCATTCCAGCAGTGGGCTGTTTATTCTATCATTGGTAATGACGGAGTTAGTGGGGGAATTCTTAGACAACAGATGTAAAAATTGCAATGTGTTCGCATCATTGGAGGCAATTATAATAGCCCTTTTTTTAAGGTATCCTTCGTGATCGGCAGGCCATCAGTGTGAGCTGTAGCAGCCATTTTCGATCCTATCGTTTCTGTTAAAGCTCATCCAACGAACGACAGCCAAAACTAGCTACAAGAGCAGTGGTTTTGCCAGTTGGCTTACACAGGAATCCCGCGCAAAGAACCTCACGAAGATCGATCATCTTTTGATCCACGCCAGTGTCTTACGACTAAGGTATACTTAACTTTCACGACAGGTTTTGATGCACTAAGGTTTGAAATGATTTACCATATATATTGTTTGCATAATACAGATAAAAAAGCCTCACTGACGAATGAGCCTTGTTGCACGCTCCTTCTGCTCGATTCCCAAATTTTACAGCTTTAGTCAGCCGCGCAAGAGAAAGGTTGATTATGATCTTAACATTTTAGTCTTTTTTCAGAAAGCTTGTCAAACGTTTTAGGCATTCTGTTGCCATTCGAAACCATTTGTCATTTCACTCTTGGTCTTATTATTAACATAATAAATCTGAACTTAATATGACAAGGGTGATTCGTAAGACAGCATGTCGCAGCTATAACAAACATGTGCCCTTCTTTCCATGATCGAATTGGTATTTAGAAATACTGATTTTGTACGAGGGGGGGGGGGGGGGGGGTAAAAGGAGACCAAAAACCTTGGCCTATATTCTCGAAGCACAAGAGAAAACTAACAAGAAACCCTACTTCCTTACGACGCCGAGTTGGTGGGGAATCAGTAAGGGGCGAAAGGCGAGCGCTTCGACTGCAGAGTCAACCCAGCCTTGATTGAGTTTTTCGCTTCCTTATTGTTAGAATGATACTAAGTATTCATTTACAAATGGTATATCACATTCGTCATCTCGGCTTTTTGTTGCGCGATGAGAAAAAGTGCTGCACTTGCTCCGAACGGTGATGGTACAAGTACTAGGCAGAATCAACGCGGACTTATCTCATACATGCGACACGAAAAAAAGAATTTTGAGGAAAAAAGTCAATAGTGCGCAATTATTATTCGGTTTCAAAATCACTCATTGTTTCAATAAACGATGTCTTGAAATTGTTGCCTGCGAAGTCCAAAACTCGATTCTAATTAACTTTCTTCTTGGGACGATATGGTTCGAACGTTGAACCAAGAGTCGAGACTCATATTATTGGTAGGGAAAATTTTCGTGCAACGTTTTTTTTGTAACAGAATTTCGATTCAATAGAACTTGCATGGTACATTACCTAGTGTAGCACCACTTAAAACATGGCTTATAACTTGACTATAGGGGTATTTGCCGGTCGTATTTGCCGGGTAATGGAATCATGGACGCAGGTAAATAGGTCGGGAGTACGCCAATGACACCCGGCAGTAGCGCAGCAAGCGAGCCAATCAGAGCACACGTTATATACATACATACATATATCATATATTGAATTATTGGGGCGGTAAAGGGAAGTAAATACATTCATTGTTTAGATAATACTGATAATATATCTTGGGATAATTACCGGGCATGAAGTGCTCATCTCCGGACACAATGTTCCTGTCTATGATCACTTGCGGTTTAGTGCCATGATCTCAGCTCAGCCTCAGACTTCCTTACATGCTCGACGAAAATAGAAAGTCCTACGAGATAAACACCCATTAAATTCAGTATCCATGGATCTTCTTTTTATTTTTAGCACATTTTTAGTCATAGAGGAACTTTGTTAAAGATTGTTGTGTTTTATTTAAAAGAACAATGTAAATATAGAATGGCTAATCTTTAAGTTGGTTCCACAATTGTTACTTCGTGTGACGTGCTTTTGCTTTTGCCAACCCATCATTTTCTGAACAAACTCCCTGAAAAAAATCTAGTTGCTCTTGCCACGAACAACTAAAACCAATGAGTATCATGTATTTCCAAGATGGGGAATCCTGTAATATATCTACTTCTTTATGTTGTACCACCTTATGATGTTCAAGGAAATACGTATTGTCAGAAGGAAATGCCTTCTTCGTGGAAAGAAAATGTGAACAGAAAATTTGGTAATATTTTTGTCTTTATTCCCACGGAAGTTGAGAATTGTCCTTTTATTTCTGGTGTAACTAAAGCCAAATTTTCCTATACCAACATATAATCTACAATGACACATGGATATCGCATTAACAACACACCTATCCTCTTTTTAACTCCTCTAATGACCTCAGCATGTGCAAACACAATTCACTTCGCAGTTTTTTCAGTGATGACCCGATGACATGTTTCGGCCCAAAAGTGATGAATGACCCCGTATCCTCGTAACTCGAGAACGAGTAGTGATAGACTTTGTCAGCACACTTGATATCGCGATGTTAAGTGAGAACATTCTGATAAGTCATTAGTAAGGACGGCGTGAGGACAAGAATACTCGTTATAAACACAATAAAGTGACCGCCAAAGAGCGCGCTATTCTTCATCGTAGTAATAGCCATTGCAGGCGCCTAAACTCCTAAAATCACCTCCTCTTTCTGTCCTCTTTAATATCCAAATAATTCCCGAATACAACTCAAAACGTTTGGACAATTTAAAGATTTTTAACTGAGTGTGACAATTAGGAATGCAAGGTTACGGCTCAATCTTGATGTAAGCTCAGAGCAACCTCTTTCTAAAATTCATCGTTTTGTCCCGCGAGAAGGAAAAGAGGTTCCATTATCAACTGATAGATTGCACTGAATATTCATCGTGAAAGGACAAGGTTGTACCGATAAAGCACAAAAAATGTGTCGCCCTCAAAACCGCGCGTGTTAAACATCAACAGCTTCTAATACATAACGTTTTGTTTCAAAGATGTGGTTGTTGAACTTAAAAGAAAAATGGTACTCGTGTTGAAATAATGGCACGAACAACAACGCACCAAACTCGATGGAATTCGTACATTCTTGTACCGACTTCAAGTACAAATTTGTACATAAAGCTCAGAATTGTCATATTGAATGAAATTCAATCGCCCAAACGGACACCGAAAAATGAGGAAATATTCAATGCAAGGATTGTACAAACTAGATAGCGATAACAGCCGACAATTGACAAACAAACTGGCTCAAACCTTCAGCCGTAAACACATTAAATTGTATGCACAAGAAACAATTAAAATACAGGTTTTAGTTTCACTACCACACACAGGCAGAACCAGCTGAGCGAGTGACGAAGACTAAGATTTGAGGTCGCGGATTCGACCTACAATAACTTTCGTCACTAACGTTGTGCGATCTATAACAACACGTTCGTTCCACTGAGATGCCTCAGAATGATAAGAACTCACTCTTAAACTAGAAAACAGTTCCTAAGTTCGCCTAGCGTGCACTATTGTTTTTATTTTTACACTTAATGATGTTTAATGGGGTAAAAGTTTGATTTTGTCGGCTTCTTAGACAAGTAGTTCGTAAGAAGGAAAACTCGTTGATGACTCGATTGTGTCCGGTTATTGACACTGGAAATGGTATTCCAAATTGAACTCTTAAATGTATCACGGAAATCAGGGGGGTGCTTGCTATTGGTGTCCCTTTGAACGAATTCACTATATCAGAACATAAAAATGCTATCACATGGAATATCCCCAAAAAATGTGGCCTGCGTGCAACCCTACATCAACTCTGGTAAAGTCAGTTAACTTTTACATAGTTTTAAATCGCTCTGCGCGTAGAATTAAATCTCCAGGCTATTACAATGGTTCGCCGATGTCACTATCTTTGGGAAAGGCGCACTCTAGAGAAGCTAAAATCAGACTAATAGTTGAGTCCCGTTTTCTTTCTTTACCGGCTTTCCTTTAAATTGTACTTATATTTCCAACAATGTCCAACAATTTGGAATAAATCTTATTCAACCTTTTAACAACCTCTGATTTAATTTAGGGCATGGCTCTTTCGGTCAGAAATTGTTCCTGTTAGAAACTATCACAGCAATTTGTAGCCACAGATGTTCAGTCAGTAGTGTTTTATCAGATCGTTCTGAGATGAGGCTTGTCTTACTCCACCCCGACATTTCATTGCTTTTCTCAGAAGATTATTATCACAAATCACAACAAGAGGATCCCGCTGATGGCACGAGTACTAGTGAACCAGTCGGTATGTCTTTGAGATTGCTTGTTTTACTGCGCGTAACAAATCGATCTCTAGTGCCAAAATGAAAAGTGCCATAGACTTCCGCAGTGAGGTGACGAGTTGTAGACACGGCTAATCTAATTAACACAACTAATTGATATAATCACTGCGATCGCCACAGAAGCTGGGTAATATAAAAATCAATCGTCTCATCTGTTAGAACAGTTCAGTGTCTCCACTCTCGCCGACCAAATGCCACACGTTGACATAAGCA
Organism: Actinia tenebrosa; assembly: GCF_029948245.1. Taxonomy (NCBI): domain Eukaryota; kingdom Metazoa; phylum Cnidaria; class Anthozoa; order Actiniaria; family Actiniidae; genus Actinia; species Actinia tenebrosa. The sequence goes on along the minus strand of NW_028292582.1, from coordinate 8,362,847 downwards.
CTAGCCGCGTCAGTAAGACCTATCGCCAACGATCCAAAATGCAGGCGCTTCAACCGACTGGAAGCTTGTCTTCAAGAGCAAATGCCTTTTCAGTGAAGTCACTGATTGCAAACGGCCAAACGAGTGGCACAGTTTCTGAGAGAACATCGAAAAGCTTAGCAAAAGGTACTTAATGCTTTTGATAAACATAATGGCAAACTAGCCGTGACCGAAACTCTTCGCTGGCTTTTGGCAGGCAAAGATCCCGACTTTCGCAAATATAAATGCCCTAAAAGCGTTCTTTTATAAGTGAAGGAATTCAATTTCTTCCTGACGCTTTCGAGGTCTGCTCAGCGTATAAACTGTAGCGTCCTTATTGAACCACTTGCCACAAATGGCGGATATATAACTAAATAATACGCCATTGAAAGCACTTTCAATTAAACAAGATAAAAGGGTGAGAATTGTTTCAAAATTCTTGGACATTTCTTGCCTCTGTTTCATATCACGACACCGGATTATGCAAGTATATAGTTTACTAATTACAATTTGAAGTTTATCAGTATTGACAATGTATTCGTTGTCTTCTAATACCGTGTCTAATCTTCTCCGCAATGCCAGAACTGAGACGGTTTGGGTTAATCCTAGATTTAGTTTATATGTGGATATTCTCAGGAAGACAAAAAATATCTGATGCAAACTTCAACTCAAATTAAACTAACGCTTTCAACTTCCAAGATCATCAACAGAATGTTTATCCCAAAGGAGTTAATTATGGGGATATATTATTTGTTCAAGGAAATATCTTTTCTACTGCTATTCGCATGTCACCGGTATTGTGGCGCCTTTTAACAATAACCAGATCTATAGCTGGTTGGTAATAGGTTCAAAAACCCGATACACGCAAGAGATGACATGTTTTCATACCGTTGGATTCTGATAAAAGGATGTCATTATATTGAAATTGGTTTTTCTGAAGGTATTGATGGTAGTTTTGATTTGGCGACAAATGCACTGGTGGTGTTGGAGATTGGAATCAAAAATGTTTGATAATATTACTTTTCTTTTGATGTAATCGTAACTGGTTTAATATGATGAATCCGGTTCAAAGTAAAGTTTGCTCTTCTCTTCTGTTCTGTTCTGTTCTGTTCTGTTCTGTTCTGTTCTGTTCTGTTCTGTTCTGTTCTGTTCTGTTCTTTTGTCTTCTCTTCTTTTGCCTTCTCTTCTCTTCTCTTCCCTTCTCTTCTCTTCCCTTCCCTTCTCTTTCCTTCTCTCCTCCTCCTCTTTCTTTAGGCGATTCTAAGTTATTCTAATATCCTAAGTTAATAGACGATTACAAAGTTAATGAAGATTTAAGAAAAAAACTCCACTTTACAAATGACCAGATAGCAAAACTCTTACCAAACTACAAATAAAACATTCAGTTCCAAGTATTTTATACCTCAAGCAAGGTGAATTTAACGCCAATTTAGAGCTAAAAACTCAAAAACTCGTGGTCTTTTAGCAGTGATATGACTTACGACTCAAACTTTATTTATGGATCAAAAAGTTAGTTAACAAAAATGCAATTCCATGGGATAAGTTGCTAAACTTCCTCCATGGAATGTTTAAATTTAAGGCTACAAAATACAATTTTCTCAAGAATATGATCTTATCTCGATAGCAACGTGAAGGATCGCTGTTCTTTTTCACAATATTTTGTAAAAAGTAAATTTTCTCAATTAAGAAAATGCTCATGGAATTGGTTCATTAGGCGTGGAACGACGATCGCGTATAGCTATCACTAAAGAATGAGACAAATTTGATTGTATAGTATTTTACAACAGGTTTTTCTGCAATTATGTACAATAGCATCGTATTTTCAATCGTAGGTAACGAAGAAGATTTAACGAGTCATTCACTAGGAAGCGTTCAAACCATTTTATTGTGTATTATTTTACAACAGGTTTTTCTGCAATTATGTACAATAGCATTGTATTTTCAATCGTAGGTAATGAAGAAGACTTAACGAGTCATTCACTAGGAAGCGTTCAAACCATTTTATTGTGTAGTATTTTACAACAGGTTTTTCTGCAATTATGTATAATAGCATTGTATTTTCAATCTTAGGTAACGAAGAAGACTTAACGAGTCATTCACTAGGAAGCCTTCAAGCCATGCAGAGCCGTGTTCCATCCATACCAATAGTTGATGAAGCTAAAGGTATTCGCGTAGAGTTACAAATGAGGGATTTGTGGCAAAGGTTCTATGATCTTGGCACGGAGATGATCATTACAAAGGCCGGAAGGTGAGAGCGAACTCTTTTTTTAAAAATCGCATGATAAATCGGTTGTCGATGTCGACCAAGAGTTTCACCATGGAATAGTTTAGCTTTGGGGAACTGACTTTCTTGGCAAACAAATGCTACGATAAAGAAAAGTTGTTTTATTTCTAATTGTGCAAAGTGAAATTTGTGCAACAAGGCAAGTTTCAGCAACAATATTTTCAGCGTGTAAAAAGAAAAAAACGTAAAAATTCCACATAAATGTCTTGCCTTTTTTGAATTTTTTCTTGCACTTAACTGGCAATTACCTCCACCAATTTTAAGTTTGTGTTCTTGTTTTGTTTTGTTTTGCATAAGATATAAAATAAAAGGTTATTGAAGTCCGCCCTGGTGACGCTTTGTCGAAAGCATCATTACCTTCCTTCAAACATTCAATTATATGGAAAATTCTAGTCAAAACATGTTCATTAACCGGAGATTTCCTCCTCTTATTTGTGTTTTTTAGCTCCAAAAATGAAGGGCTTTTACTTGTTAACGGATTCATCTTAGTCAAGTTATTACATAACGTTAAAATATGTTCGATGCCACACAAATTACACACAAACTAAGTGAGACGATATTATGTATGAAATGTCTATGTAAAAGAGTTTTAGAACCAAAGTAAAGCTATTCGTGTTACTAGAACATCTTAAAATGGTTGTTTGTTTATTCGTTTTCCTCAAAACATTCAAACCTTATAATTCTTGAGTGTCGCTAGTCGTCCATGTCTTTCTTTCTCTAATGATAAAAGGGTAAATTCTACACCTTGAAAAGATGGAAAAACTTACTGACGTTTCGGACGCTAATCCTTAGTCGGAGTAAAAGAGGTAGGACGAGCGAAGGACTAGCGTCCGAAACGTCAGTAAGTTTTTTCATCTTTTCACGGTGTATAATTTACCCTTTTATTATTACTGTTTCATTAGAAACACCGACGCAGCTCACACTAGTTTTTAGCTAGTTTTCTCATCTTTCCCTCTCTGTTTTATTTCACTGAGTTAATTTTTTTAAGCTCTGTTTTTTTCTAATCTTCTATTGCGACTAAAGTCTTGATCATTTTAATAGATTTAAGCAGATTATCGTCGGCTTATACACTCGAGAACATCTTGTTTTAGTGCTGCATGGGATCTTTCTGCAATAAACCCGGCAACACTCTCTGATTGGCTGTCATCAACTTTCAAGAAATTAAACGTCACGTGATCGTCGTCACTATAGCAACTTTTATTTATTTATTTTTAATCGAGGTTTTCTATTGAAATGCTTTGAATTTACGAGCACAACGTTTTACATGATCTAATTTAATGGATTAGAAGATGGTAGCTTTTGACCCGAAAATAGATTGGTATCGAGATTTCACATCCAACGCGAATCATTGTCGCCTACTCAAAACTCATATCGACATTAGGAAACAATTAAACAGTGCCATATCAGTCAAATACTTAAAGCGAAAATGAAACGCTGTAGCGATGGGTGGCAATAAGATACATCCATGGCGATCCAGGACTCAGTATCAGCTTGTGTGGGATCGAATTCTCCTGTCTTTGCGCATTGCTGTCCAAAATAGATCTTTTTCAAATCCGTAAAATACCGCTGTGTGCGTTGATTACAGCCTCATTTACGCAGAGTTAGACTCATTTTAACGTCAAAATATTCACAAATAAAGAACGGTAAAGTAAAGAATGCGGCACGACTTCATGCAACACTGACAAACACTTTGAAATTCCACGGACCTTCACTGGAAAACATGAAACGATTATGCTCAAAATCTAGACTTACCCTACCTAAATGATTTGTAGTCAAGGAATCATATAGCGGTATTTAACTCCGGGTATTCTACGAATTCGAAAGTCTATTCTAGATGTATTGACTTTTGGAATATTAGTTAATTGTATTTCTATTTATAATTGAAAGTTGAATGTATATAGAATACCGTTGTTGTCTGTCGATCCAGTTGGATAATTTACAAAATGTTCTGAATTTCATAGTAATATTTTTTTACACTTTTTATTTACTCATCGCGGCATCGAGAAGAGCAGAGTGCAATAATGAGTTCGAATTTGTATTATTGAATTCTTGTGCGTTTTAAGACTCCTTAAGTGCATTTATCTCTCGTCCGTCTGTCTGTCCAAATCAAGGAGCGAATCTACAAGCATGCTCAGAAAGAGACAGATCATTGAAGCGACCGCAAAAGCCGCAGACAAGTAATACCTCCCCTTTTAAGTCTAATTTCTTCGGGAAATGACAAAAATATGGGTTAAATATTCTGGTAAGAAATACACGTAGCTATCCATCGCTATCTATAAATACCATAAATACAACGACCGCGGTCATGCCTAGGGGAATTAACGTTTGAACATTTGGAAGACATTAACATTGTCGGTAGAATTAGAACGAGTAATTGAGGCAATTAGAACTCACTACGATGTCGATGTTTGTCTGAATTGCCGTCAGATCGTCGCAGCGCTAGGTTTGTTAACCGTTAATGGAATTTCAAGACTTGGGGTGCTTGGATGTAAAGATTCGAACCTCTGGTTAACGACCAGGTTAACGTCATGCTTGGTCGCTTATTCGAGGTTTCTGATGCATCACATTCGAAAGTATCATTTTGAATGGTTTGATTAGACGGTCGATTTTTCGAGGTTCCCGATATAGTGCATTAAATTTCAACCTGTCTTTATCGACCATGCTATCTTTATATTATACTTCAAAGGCTCCCTTTGGCGGTCGCTTATGCGCGGTTCTAAGCTATCATTATCAAGATAGCCACTATCGTATCAGGCCATTTAGATACCACTAAAAATAGCAGATCGCCAAATTATTGTCCACTGAAGATCCTAACTCGCGCGCAACACCGTCTTGTGATTTTTGAGATCCCTTTGAGACGAAATAATTAAAATAAAAAACACTTTTTATCTTATTTTATCGATACTCTGAAATAACCTCTGGGCTGATCTAAGTCAGGTCTTGGTTAACTCACAGATCAAACCCTGAAACAACCTCTGGGCTGATCTAAGTCAGGGCATGGCTAACTCACAGATCAAACCCTGAAACAACCTCTGGGCTGATCTAAGTCAGGGCATGGCTAACTCACAGATCAAACCCTGAAACAACCTCTGGGCTGATCTAAGTCAGGGCATGGCTAACTCACAGATCAAACCCTGAAACAACCTCTGGGCTGATCTAAGTCAGGGCATGGCTAACTCACAGACAGAACCCTGAAACTACCTCTGTGCTGATCTAAGTCAGGACACGGCTAACTCACACATAGTATTAGGATTTAGCGTGTTAGGTTTTGCGGAAGGAAGAAAACCGGAGAACCAGGAGAAAAACCCTCGAATCAAGGAAGACACATAACAAACTCTACTTACACGTGATGCCGAGTCTGAAAATCAAATCCGACGTCCATGGTCCTTGATTCCCGAACTATCGTGAAAATGTATTATGTAATTCTAAGTTAGTCTTTCTTCTTATTTCATCCAATCAAAGGCGAATGTTCCCAGCCCTTCGAATCAAACTCTCAGGCCTCGATCCACGCGCGCACTACATCCTCGTGATGGATGTAGTTCCTGTGGATGGTAAGCGGTATCGCTATGCATATCACAGTTCTAAGTGGGTAGTGGCGGGAAACGCCGATGCACCGATGCCGGGACGCGTCTACATTCATCCCGATTCTCCCGCCCTTGGCGAGGAATGGATGAGACAAGTGGTATCTTTCGATAAAGTGAAACTAACAAACAACGAAATGGACCAACAAGGACACGTGAGTATCCGTCAACTATTCCTTGATCAACTTGACGTCATTTCCTGTCTCGTGTGAATGTTCATCAGCTAAATCAAAGTTTTCTCAATATATTTTTTTCCTATCTGACAGCACATGGTGGTCAGAGTTTGGCCACCATTTGGAGCAGATAATGGTATTCAAAGACTTTTATCAGCTGATTGAAATACGATTGAGCTATATGCTTCTTATGACGTCATATTTAGTAACTGATTTACATATTTGTGCAGACCGCTGACTTCAATGACTGCAGACATATCTCTAAGTCTTAAAACAAAACATTCCAACAGTCTTTAAAAAACGTCTGATCAACTTTAAAAGTAACGATTGCATTTTTTCACGATTTTCTGCAGATAATACTTCACTCAATGCATAAATATCAGCCCAGAATCCACGTGATCAAGAAAAAAGACACAATCGATGCCTGTGTTGATGTAGAAAGACCATGTTCTGAACGAACTACCTTTTCGTTCCCAGAAACCGTGTTCACTACAGTAACAGCCTATCAGAATCAACAGGTAAAGAAACGCCTAAGGAATAATACGCGAGGGGGAGGGGGTGCGGAGCTTATTGAGACTTCGCTAGAATGATAAATTCGTCGGGAGACAAAAGAGGACGAATTGGGGCAAAGTTTGGGCTAACCCTGAAAAGCAGAGAATTCGAAACTGGAGCTTTTCCTATTTTATATTATCGTCCTGAAATCCTCCATTCGCCGTAAAAGTCACAGCGCGCACTGCAGAGTATATTCTCCACTATTAGTGTCGTCACGCCAGGCTCACTCCCCTACTTAGGAGAGTGAGCGTGACGTGACGACACTAATAGCTACTTAGGAGAGTGATTGTTGCGTGACGACACTAATAGCGGCTGCGTAGGCCACAGAGTATATCCCGTCGGTATTTCAAATCAAATTCTATTTTTCAACCGAGTTCAACAACAAGTGTTTTTCTCATTTTCGAGACGTGTGTGGGCGATTAGTAATGTTCATTCATCATAATGGCTTATCAGCTAAGTACCTATGTTTTCTTAAGCCGGCCGGCCGCCTTGGAAAGTTCAATGGCTATGCTCCATTGATTTGTACCTGATACAATTTCTCAACTTCTAATGACTTTTACAAGCAGTAGATGTTTAACCGCAATTTCTAACATTGTGCGACATTCTACTATGGCCACGTCCTTACGTAACCAGATATTTTTGAAAATTCTCGTCTACAAGTAGCGTTTTCGAACCCGTCCACACGTATTTGTTTTCGAAAAGTTGCGTTTTCAAGTGACGTAATCACCGGATTTGTGTGGCTTCCCAGCATAAGATTGGTTATCGTATGAATGTGAAAAGTATGGCACTGGCTTTACAGCACGTACACGGTACGACATGCCTTAACATTGAAATAGCTTGCCATATAAGAATGGTTATCATATGAGTGGAAAACTATAAGGTAGGACATGCCATAACATTTAAATGGCCTCATCTTCTATGAAAAAAAACAATCGCAAGAAATAGAGGATATGGTACTGCTACAATGCGACTATGGAAGCCTTAGCTATTGATACGAAATTTTTTGGCCAATCCTCGATATGCGACACAAAAATCCTTCAATGGATTTGATTTTGTTATATGTTTGAGCGAGTTAATGGAACGGTTCCTGTGATCTCGCGCGATGATGAATCGGCAACTTAGTATAATTAATCTTAATCTTTGGTAACTGTCAATTGACGTGACAACGAGGTGTTTACGGACCTTTAACGAGGTGCTGGTGATGATAATTGTTATCAGATAACAAGGAATGCCAGCCGATGAAGATACTCTTGTTTGTTCATGTTCTTAAGTTTGTAACAGGTTTTGATCATGATAAACAAGCGAACCTTGTCCCAAATCGCCACCTTTCTTGATTTGTTGCATTTTGCATGCCAAGCTCGAAATGTATAGTGGATCTCATGTAAATAGTCAGTACAGAAGAAATTATGCAAGAAAAACGTGCAGACAAAGTTTGGGGTGATTCCATATCGTCGCGACCTTCCGCTGACTGTATTTACATCACCCATGATTCACTTTATGCTTGGTATTCAACATACAATAAAACCGTCACTATTTTTTCAAAATAGATGCCTCTATAATTTAGGCATGAAATGAGGCGAACCCTCTTATATTTCCTATTCACGAATCATCCAAATTAGGTGGCTAAAAAATCTTTATCTTTCAGATTACTCGCCTAAAGATCGATAGTAATCCGTTTGCTAAAGGATTTCGTGATTCTGGACGTATCAGGTATGGAACGAGTATCAAATACCAGTAGAAAAAAAAAAAAAACAACAAACAAAAAAAAAAAAAAACAAAACAAAACAGGATGACGTGATTCATTACGCGATTCAAAAGACACCCCCCTTTATTCTTATTCTTATTCTTATTCTTATTCTTATTCTTATTCTTATTCTTATTCTTATTCTTATTCTTATTCTTATTCTTATTCTTATTCTTATTCTTATTCTTATTCTTATTCTTATTCTTATTCTTATTCTTATTCTTATTCTTATTCTTATTCTTATTCTTATTCTTATTCTTATTCTTATTCTTATTCTTATTCTTATTCTTATTCTTATTCTTATTCTTATTCTTATTCTTATTCTTATTCTTATTCTTATTCTTATTCTTATTCTTATTCTTATTCTTATTCTTATTCTTATTCTTATTCTTATTCTTATTCTTATTCTTATTCTTATTCTTATTCTTATTCTTATTCTTATTCTTATTCTTATTCTTATTCTTATTCTTATTCTTATTCTTATTCTTATTCTTATTCTTATTCTTATTCTTATTCTTATTCTTATTCTTATTCTTATTCTTATTCTTATTCTTATTCTTATTCTTATTCTTATTCTTATTCTTATTCTTATTCTTATTCTTATTCTTATTCTTATTCTTATTCTTATTCTTATTCTTATTCTTATTCTTATTCTTTATTTTGATATATTTCTCAAAATAAGTGAAAATTGCATGATCGGGAATTTTTACCTAATTTGGGTCTTATCACGCGATTAGATTAATCAGCCCACACCTTTAAATTTATTCCTCAGAATTCGCGGGAAATACTTGATCGGATATTTTTACCTAATTTGGGCCGTCTGAAATATGAAATTAAAAAGTTTTTTAAAAACTTGATTTTAATGCTCAATTTTGTGATGACGTATTTCCTCTTTGTACACAGGGATCCCATGGAGGAGATAATGCATGCGTACTCGTACTACAGACCGCCCGTAAGACAGATGATGTTCTCGGATATAAGACCAGGAGACAAGACGGGGAAAGGTGATTACTTATTTACTCTACGCTTATTCCAAGACCAAAGTGCATTGTGGGTCACAGTGACATTGTCTAAAGTAGAATTAATAATAATAATTTATTCTATTTTGAGTGTATTCCATTTAAAACAATATACTAACTACATGTAGAGAGTTAATAAGCCTGAAGCGAGATGATGTTTTACCCCCGACTCTATACAAAAGCAGTGTGAAAAGAATTATGGTCTAGAGACGGGGGTAAGACGTCATCTCGCTTCAGGTTTATTGCTGTATATTTGCTTTTTATTTCAAATTAACGAGACCCACGATGCCCTTTGGTCTTGGAATGAACTATTCAGTATGCAGTATTCAGTATTCAACCTTTTTTGAAATAGCTGTATGTTAATCTCAACGGTATTCAAAATTATGGTATTTCAAAAAGAATGTTGAAAGTAATTTGAACATTGTGTTCGCAAAATGCATATCGGTTCTTAATACACGCATTACAGAAGCTTCAATGTCTTCAGTTTGCTTTACTATAAAACCCCTATATTCAATGCAGTTTGTACTCAAGATCAGAGGTACCAAGAAAGACCAAAATTAAACTAGAAATGTCTTTAATCGGATGCTGAAATGTCGCTGTAACTTAAAGCATGCACTTTCTTTCATTTCTACCCTTCGTACATCAAAAAATACATTTCTTTTATAACTCTTTAAAACTTACTTGAGCACTTGAATTCTTGCACTGAATTACTCTACCTCACTGAGTGTTGTGTTGTTCGCTCTCATCTGAACCTTCCATGGAAGCCATGTCTACTCAGCTGCTCTGCTTGGCTTACTACGATTAATAATCAAGATTTAATTGTAAAATCATTATTGAACACGTGGGATTCCCACCTTCACAACGTTTTATGATCAGTAAAATCTCTGCACCATCACGTGACGGCAGCCATGTTAGATGGCAAGAACAATACAGTCGTTTTACATGAGAAAGAATTCAATTGCCAAGTGCAAAGGGATTTTATTGCTACCGCCATCTAACCACAGGGGAACCGACACGTGATGGTCCAAAGCCTCAATAGACCCCTTGCAGCACTTTGGAATGTAGCTCAAACTGGGGATCAAAACAATAGGTTCCAATTTTCAGTATTAGAATTCTTTTGTTTTGTTCCCCAGATCGAGATGCTTTTCTTGTCTTTCTTCGTTGTCCTTTGTAACGTACAAGAAAAGCTAACTAACAAAAGTGCAACAATGCTGTTCGTAGTAGATGGGACACAAGACTACCTACTGATAAATTTCAGGTTACCATACAAACTGCAAGGGAGGTAGGGTGGGGGAGATTTCCAGCCGTCACGGTGTCGTGCGTCTGCGATACTTTCCCCCGCTGGAAATCTGAGTCTAAGTTTTATCAGGACGTTTCATGATCCCTTTATCTACATAAGCCAAAGACTTTACATCCCTGATATGGTACACCTTCTTGTGCGACCGTTAGCTTTACCGATTCAGTGCAACTGTGTATGTGTTGTGTTGTGCCTATTTTTAAAATACCTCAGTAGAGTGCGTACGATATATCCGTGAAAAAGTTAACTAACAAAATTGTGCAAATTAGTGCAAAGTTTTGTAGGTCTACGGTCTACTGAGGTCTACTGAACTTACTAATTTGTGCACATTGGTGCAATTTCTTACAAAGGTTTTTACGGATTTATGGTGTATACTCGATCGTTAAGTAATATCCTAATATGTAGGCAATTTTAACAATCGTTTCTTTTGGCAGAGGGCCAAGACAGCCAAGCTCAATCGCCTCCTGGTCAGCCACCAATGATACTCTACCCTGGATCAAGTGTATCATCCAGCTGGTCTTCCTCAACGACTACTCGTACCCCAACTACAGTGTTAACCACACAGAACACTTACCCGTGTATCACATCCATCCCATCAGCAGCCTTGATACCCCCACAGTATCCCATGAGCCCTTGCTGTTCTTCGCCAGATGCATACGCGACTTTAGCGCATGCGTTCCATGTACCAGTCACAGGATTTAATCCCTTTACTTCCGGTCCACCCGGAAATCAAACTAGTCCTCATCCAATCAGTCCAAACAGTGCGCACTCACTTCCGGTTTCGCCACACCCTGTGGAGGGGTACCCAGGGGAGGGATTTAGTCCTAGTCACATGTATGGTTCTTTAACGGGCCAATCTGCTTGCCTTTAGTATATTTTTGTCCTTGAAAGTAAATTAAAAAATACTGCAAATTCGTAGAGGAATCTTTTGTAACATTAAACTTGCTCAGTGTTTATGGGTTAGTATTGCGAAAAAGGATTTTAAATCACCGTGGAGGGAAGGGGAGGAGGGACGTTGGTCATCATAGATACGAGGCATCAATGATCCGCTTTAACGAAGTATCCCGTGCGCGTGGGCTCAAGAAAGTCAGCGGAGGAGTACAATAGCGCATGATTGTAAATTTTAAAAAAATTTTCGATGTCACAATAATGTCAATTTTTTTATAATAAAAGAGGAACTGAAATAACTCAAGTTGTGCTTATGGTTTTTATTTAAATTGGGCGTTGTTTTCGCATTTCTGACAACTTCTGGTTTTTGAAACGTTATCAACGCCAGCAACAGTCTTTTTGAAGACTACACAATATGCAAATGAGACAACAAGCATTGTATCGACCCGATAGCCTCACTTGCATGATTCTTGAAATAGAACTATATCTCATTACGGGCTCAACTGTAATAACAGCTATTTTCAAAATGTACAAGAATACAGAAACATTGAACAGTAGATATATAGGATTTATCTTATGAGCTAATTTAGTGAGAAAATAATAGTCATAAATATTTATTTTATCAATAAAATTAGCCAAATATTTCAGTATCAAGAGACTGTGAAAAAGTTTGTCAACGAGAGGAAAACCTCGTAATCTTCTTTGCACAGTCTTTATAGTAAATGACTTGTTTCCTTCATATTTATATTATACACATTTTCACATTGACGTTTTATTTATTTTAGGAGCCGGTATGAATTTCAACCAAGATTTATGTTACAGATTATATTGCAGATTCTTAGATATTTTTTATATAGAAACTAATGTTTTTTGCTGCTATTTTCTACAGTTTTCTTTGTTTCCGCAGCTGTCGTAGTGGTTGGCTACCGTTGCCATATCGTGTCATTGTTGTTGCTACTACTGCTGCTGCTGCTGCTGTTGTTGCCACTACTCTTTTGTTGTTGCTGTTGCTGCTGTTGTTGTTGTTGTTTATTCTTTTGTTTATGCTGTTGTCTGTGTGCTGCTATGGTCTTGGCTCTTTCTGTCGCTTCTATTGCTATAATAATTATACGAAAATCCTTACTAAATTTCAAGTTCTTTAGCTCGAGTCCAATCCAGCTTAATTTGACCACGTGATAAAATGCCCTCCTGTTCAAGTGATATTTACTTACTACTCCCCCACAGCAGCAGTGGTCTCGTTGTCATGGTAATCACTTGGTTCGATCTGATTACAGTGGAAACACTTTAGGAAAGCATTAACGATCCTCCTTAACTCGTTCCTAAGCTCCTTTATGAAGACAAAATGCACCAGTGGATTGACAATCGTCTGCAATACCAGGAAACAATTGATGACCAAGTACGCAGTCGAATATTGTGATATCGCTTTTCCAGAAATCATAGCGTCTACCAGATAGTAAACCAGTGCGGGCATAAGACATATGACCCATGAAGAAGCTTCGATGACAAGGATCTTGACAGCGCGCGTGTTACGTCTGGCGCGGTTGCGAGCAGAAGAACAGAGCTCGCGAGGTTGAACGAGCTTAGCATCTCTTCTGAGCTTTCTAATAATCAAGGCATATATGAAAACAAAGAATATTAAAGGGACAAATTGTGATAGAAGGATCATTATGAACAGGATCGATATCAGCCAATCCTTGGATGTTTTGATCATACAGAGTGAACCATTTTCTCCAGAATGAAGCTTTAGGAATGGGATCATACACAGGTTAACTGATAGAGATGCCAGCCAGGTGATGACAACAGTAATGAGCGCCTTCTTGACAGTCATCTGAGAATAGACGAAGAATGAGATATTTTTATTATATATTCAAATCAATATCCATCTATTTATCCTTCTATCGACTCATCAACCCATCCATCCATCCATCCATCCATCCATCCATCCATCCATCCATCCATCCATCCGTCAATCCATCCATCCATCCGTCAATCCATCCATCAATCCCATCTATTCATCCATCCATCCATCCATCCATCCATCCATCCATCCATCCATCCATCCATCCATCCATCCATTCAAACATCCATCCACCCACCCATCAATCTATCCATCCATCCATCCATCCATCCAACCATCCATCCATCCATCCGTCCGTCCGTCCGTCCGTCCGTCCGTCCGTCCGTCCGTCCGTCCGTCCGTCCGTCCGTCCGTCCGTCCGTCCGTCCGTCCGTCCATCCATCCATCCATGGATTTATTTCCAGATATCTTTTGATATCTTACTTTTTAGACAATTACAGGCCGGGGCGTAGCCAGGATTATCCGAAGGGGGGGAGGGGGGGGGGGGAGTAAAAGAATAAAAATCCTCATTTTGTTTGAGCCACCGAAACGCCAAACAAAGAAAAAACATTAAAAAAAGGGACATTACTTTTTACGTCTTATTTTGAATTTTTAAGTTTTCTAAAAAGCCACCACTTTGTTGTCAACAAGGGGCGAAGGGGTGAAGCTGGTCCCCTTTGGCTACCCCCCTGCCTACGCCCCTGATAGGAGAAGTTTCTAGAGAACCATGTTTGCCAAAGCTTTGCAAATATTCACACGTTTATCTTAGCTCATCTTTGATGGGTAAGAATAAGCTACTCAAGTTCTTTTACCATACAAGGAAAACAGAATCTTTCAGTACATTTAGTCGTTAAAAAAGTGAATATGGACAAAGAATATATATCTGTCAAAATATTGAAGTAAGCGATATACAATGACCGGATGAAATGGTCCGTTTCAAGTAATGGCTAGACATTGTGTTTTTACACTGACAGCCACGAGAAATATACTCGCAATTATTTTATTTAAGTTTAGTAGACCCTAATGAGGCTTTGACAATACGTACTTTGATTTCATTTGAATACATGTCTCAGATATGGAGAACCAGCCAGCCAGCCAATCAGATAACTGATTACTCTTAGCTAATAGAGGTTTTAGATATCAGTGACTTCATTAAAACAACCCACACTTCCACGCTTCCGAATTCAAAACGTAAAGTATAGCTTTCTAAAAAATTATATTTTTGACATTTTTTAAACATTTTGAATACAGTTGCACTTGTTAAAATTTTTGTTTCACATCAACAAACATTTCTTTAAAAAATAAAATTATTTAACTGAAAAAAAGTATTTTAAAAATGATGAGGTTAAGATTACACTTTTAAATTTATTTATTTATATTTCGAGTTTTGAATTATTAATTTTAACCCTAACTTTGACGCAATTCAAGACGTTTCCATATTTGTGAACCCATCTAAATTGACATTTTACTCAAAGATAATATTATGAAAAAGTCCGGTAAAAGGTTTGAGCCAAAATAACGATAAGGATTGGTCACGGTGGATAATTTAAAGTTATGAACGAACATTTAGACTCTAAATTTTCACGCAACTCGAATCGTTTTTCCATTTTATATAATTCCAGCAACAAACATTTTACTCAAAATAAATTAAAAACTAAAATACAAACATACATTTCTGCTAAACTGGAGGTTTGACAATAATGTTTTTATTGTTGATTTAGAATATTCAAAAGAAATGGTAAATGATGATGAAAGCTTTAGTCTTACGAACAAAAAGATCTTCACATTGAATCATCCCTGAATATTAAGAAAAAAACTACTTCGTGATTTTATATTTGTAAAATTAATCTTAAAAACCAATTTTAAATGGAACTGAGATAAATTTTGGTCAATTAATTTATATCATGTCTGGTTTTCTGCTATATTTATTATATTTAATGAGGTTTGGCCTATTATTTACGGAAAGATTGTCAGCTGCTTATATTATTTCATTTTCCTTTTCCAAAACTAAACGGCGAGTAACGGAAGCAGAAAAAAAAAAGAGACTTAAGTAAAAGTAATTGATTTCAAGATGATGACCTAGATATTAAAAAATGCCAAAGATAATGATTAGATAATTATAAATAATGATAAATACTAATAACATAACGTTGATGATTTTATGCTGATGCTAACGATATCGATGATGATGATGATGATGATGATGACGATGATGATGATGCAAAAATCATTAAAAATATAAAACACATTGTGGCACAAATTTTTATAGTTCTATTTACTATGCAGCGCTCAGTAGTTAGAAGTTTGAAAAGAAATACTTATAAAACTCGACAAAATCAGCAAAAACTACAGCTAATAAAGCTCGGAGTCGCAAGGACTTATCAGTAAAGGAAAGGACTGGCCGGTAGGAAACATGCAAGACAAGACAAATTATTTTTTGGGTTTCCTGTTCTCAAAGTGTGGGACAAATGGAAAACAATTTGAAGGACGATGTTTTCGTTAATTAGACACTGAATCATAACACACGAATAAACGGAGATGAACTTGTTTTGTTTATTTAGGAATGACCCATCACCCAACATGGCTGCCACTTTTATTCCCTTAGGGATGATTACAAACCACCTATAGTGAACATCATCCAACATGGCCGCCACTTTTATTCTCTTAGGAATGATTACAAACCACCTATAGTGAACATCATCCAACATGGCTATCACTTTCTTCCCTTAGGAATGATTACAAACTACCTATAGTGAACACCATCCAACATGGCTGCCTCTTTCTTCCCTTAGGAATGATTACAAATCACCTATAGCGAACATCATTCAACATGTCCGCCACTGTTATTCCCTTATTAGGAATGATTATAACCCACCTATAGTGAACACCATCCAACATGGCTACCACCACCACCTATAGTGAACATCATCCAACATGGCTACCACCACCACCTATAGTGAACACCATCCAACATGGCTACCACCACCACCTATAGTGAACACCATCCAACATGGCTACCACCACCACCTATAGTGAACACCATCCTACATCGCTACCACCACCACCTATAGTGAACATCATCCAACATGGCTACCACCACCACCTATAGTGAACACCATCCAACATGGCTACCACCACCACCTATAGTGAACACCATCCTACATCGCTACCACCACCACCTATAGTGAACATCATCCAACATGGCTACCACCACCACCTATAGTGAACACCATCCTACATCGCTACCACCACCACCTATAGTGAACATCATCCAACATGGCTACCACCACCACCTATAGTGAACACCATCCAACATGGCTACCACCACCACCTATAGTGAACACCATCCTACATCGCTACCACCACCACCTATAGTGAACATCATCCAACATGGCTACCACCACCACCTATAGTGAACATCATCCTACATCGCTACCACCACCACCTATAGTGAACATCATCCAACATGGCTACCACCACCACCTATAGTGAACACCATCCAACATGGCTACCATCACCACCTATAGTGAACACCATCCAACATGGCTACCACCACCACCTATAGTGAACACCATCCAACATGGCTACCACTTTTATTCCCTTAGGAATGATTACAAACCACCTATAGTGAACATCATCCAACATGGCTACCACCACCACCTATAGTAAACATTATCCAACATGGCGGCTATGTTTAGTATCTTACGTCATTCAAAACGGCCTTTCCATTTTATCAACATCTGTAATCGTTCTCACCATCGACTGATACCAAGTCACTTGGCAACCCAAAATTGTTTTATAGTCCGAAAACCATTCGTCAGTAAAAGTGCCGTGATCCATTTAGACATCCCTCCTTTTAAACCAATTAGCAATACTAGTTTTATAACCTTTTATCCTATTGAATCGGGCTTTTAGTCACGCGTGGAAAAACAAACACCCATTTAGTTCTCAGCGTCCTTTATCCGCAAAGGAAAAGAAGTCTTATACAGGTGCCATTCATACGTAGGAAACTGCACGCGGGAAATTTTATTAGCTTACATTTGACATTTTGTCTAAAGCGCTAGGGTTAGCGAGAATGATCAAGCTTGTTTGAAAATTTGTCTTTAATTTGCAAGAGCAATCATGGATAGATTGACAGGTCTTGGTTAAACGTAAGTAGGATGATCTTAAATAATGGCTCTTGGGTCAATATGAGTGATATACGTGCATAATCCCAAACAATGAGTTTCAACTAAAACGAGGTGAAAGTGTCCCTATATTCGTTTTAGCTCAATGGACAAAAACGTGTTTGATCGCTCGATTAATTGTATGATTGGTTGGATGGATGGATGGATGGATAGATTGATGGACGGATGGATGGTTGAATGGATGGTTGGATGGATGGATGGATGGATGAATGAATGGATGGGATGAATGGAGGGATGGATGAATGAATGGATGGCTGGTTGAATGGATGGATGGATAGATTGATGGATGGATGGATGGTTGAATGGATGATGGATGGATGGATGGATGGATGGATGGATGGATGGATGGATGGATGGATGATAATTGTGAATGAATAGAAAAAACTGAAGAAATTAATGGAGGATTTGATGAAAATAGATGGATGGAAGAAAGAATGAAGTATACTGTACATCGACTCAAACCAATTATTCTACCCATACCTGTTTTTTCGTAGGATGTAAGATAAGATGATATCTCTCGAAACTCAAACTCATAAGTGTCAACACAGTAACCCCAAACGAGGTATATAAAATCACATTGAGCGCCTGACACCCACCAAGTCCATAGGGCCAGCTTCTCCTTTCCGCCACAATTAGATATACCGGGATGTAGAAAATAACCTTCAACAAGTCACTGAAGGACAAATTCAAATTGTACACGTTGGTAACATTGTGGAACCTTTGTCGACGAGAAATGACCATGATCAGAAGAAGGTTGCCAAAAATACTCAGAAATATCGCTAAAGACATCCAAACGTTTCGGACGATTGAGCGAGTTTGGACGTCGTTGTTGTCAGTCATCTTAGTTTGATCGAAGTGCGTCGATGTAAAGCAGTTAAGGGAGAAGAACAATTTGGAGTAGTAAACGAAATCTTTGAAATAAGCGTCTGTTTTTCACTTCCAATGCGCTCGTTGGACGAGAAGATTTGACTAATGCTTTAGATCTTGTGCGATATTTGTTGAAATAGCAATCAACTATACATTACATCATGGACAAGTGACATCACATCCGGACTGATGACTTGAAATAAATTGAATTGATTATACTAAAATCACCTGCTAAGGCTGGAGACAATATAGCACGAAAAACAATTTATTAGCCCAGAACTTTCTTTTGAAAAATAAATCAGTATAATTATAGATCGTGAATGAAGTTTCGAGGGAGGTCGAATGGTCGAGGGTTGTTTCATTAAACGAGCTGATGTGATGTTCACAAGTGACATCTCGAGGTTTGATTTCGGCAGCCGGGCGTTGTGACCATCGGCAAGATGGCGTAAGATGACGAGGCTTAGAGCTTACAGGAGTGACTTCTAATACAACAATTAACTTTATCTCGCAAGATATAAATCCATGGTTCACGCTAAGGTCCTAGGAAACGCTAATCGACAAACGTCGTGCTAAACGTCATGTTGAAGCATAGGAGATAAGAGTTCAACCAATCAGCGGCTAGTAAACGTCATTAATACAAAACTTCTATTAATTATATGGCTATGTCTGTTAAACTTGAGAAAGGGTACTCTTAAAACCATGGTGTAGTAATTTCAAAGCTTCCTTTTTTCTCTAAGATTTTATCAGGCTTTCATTCTCATTTTTTCTTGCTTTTTCTTCTTTTTTCTTCTCTTGTATTCCTTTTTTTATTTTATTTTACTTCAATTCATTCTCTTGCATTTCTTTGCATTATGACTTTTCTCGTGGCGTGTCGTGTCGTGTCGTGTTGTCTTGTTTTTATTTGTCTTCTGTTCTGTTCTGTCTTTCGTTTCCTTTTCCTTTTCTTTGCTTCCTTTTCTTTTCTATTCTCTCTTATTTATTTTCTTCTCTTGTTTTTTTCTATTTTCTTTATCATTTCTATTTTTATTATATGATTATTTATTTTTCTATTTATAGTATTTTAGTTTTATCGTTATATTTTCTTTATTTAGTTATTGTGATGTTTGTTTCGTTCTATTTCTTAATTCTCTTCTTATTTCTAGTCTATCTGTTCTTTTTCTTTCTGTATCTTATACTTATATTATTTATATTCTTTCTCTTTCTTTTTTTTTATTTCTTTCTCTTTCTTCTTCGCTTCTCTTCTCTTCTTCTTCTCTTCTCTGCTTGTCTGCTCTTCTGTTCTTTTCTTTCGTTCTGTTATTCGTCTGCTTGCTCTGCTCTGCTCTGCTCTGCTTCTTGCTCTCTCTTCTTTCTTTTTTTCTGTTCTGTTTTTGTTCTGTTCTGTTCTGTTCTGTTCTTTGTTCTGTCTGTTCTGTTAGTTCTGTTTGTTCTTGTGTTGTTCTGTTCTGTTCTGTTCTGTTCTGTTCTGTCTGTTCTGTTTGTTCTGTTGTTGGCTGTTCTGTCTGTTCTGTTATGTTCTGTTCCGGTTATGTTCTGTTGTTCTGTTCTGTTCTGTTCTGTTCTGTTCTGTTCTTTTCTGTTCTGTTCTGTTCTTTTCTGTTCTTTTCTGTTCTCTTCTCTTCCCTTTCCTCTCTTCTCCTTTTCTTTCCTTCCCGAATAGTCACTCACCAGGAGATTCATTAGGGATATCAACATTCTCTTCTCTCTTTTCATATCTTTATTAATTATTCATAACATTTGCTTCCTTAATACATATTATATTTTTACATTAAATTTCAAATAACCCAATGTCACTAAGAAAAACTAACAAAAATAAGTATGACAAAGTTGAAAAATCAAACATCAAAAATGCTAAGACTAAAGCTAAATCCACAAAAGTCCGCCAAAAAAACGTGATAGATGAGCCTTATGCTTGATAGCCATAATTTCTATCCTGTGATGTTATCCATGTATGTGATACAAGATAAGATTAACAACACGAAAAAAACTGGCCAAGATGCATCAAATAGCAATATAGTGGGAGTTAAGAGAATCATAAGTATGTAATGGACTTTTTAACTAAGCAAGTGCTGAATAAAAGTGTTACTTGACGGATCAAATGTTGGAATGAATAATTCATAGACACTAGAGTGCCCTTGGAATTTTACAAATTTGTAAAGAACGTTCTGTTTTATGAAATGGCCTTTTTAACCAAGCAAGTACTGAATAAAAGTGTTACTTGAGAGATCAAATGTTGGAATGAATAATCCATAGACACTAGAGTGCCCTTGAAACTTTACAAAATTTGTAAGAACGTTCTGTTTTAAGTTCATTCGATGTTGCTTTCCGGTTTGCCTGACCGTCTTAGTTTACTTGTTCAATTCACCATTTTCCATACATTAGTTCACTGGTCAAACACAAAGCGCTCAAGCGAGGCGCCAAGGTACTTGCTTTCAAAGGAATATTCAAATTTGAACCTTGCAACCACGACTGAATGCTTTGTGTTTGACCAGTGAACCGATGTATGGAAAATGGTGAATTCATATATGTTTTTTGGGATTTTTTTTGTACGTTGTTGCTGTTGTTGTTGAAGCTGCTATTGGTGCTATTGATGTTTGTCGTTGTTGTCACCGCAGTGGCTTGTGCTTTGTATAACGCGTGAAATATTACAAATAATCGAATATACGGTTCAATGTTTTTAGTCTTATCACTGCAGTACATGACAATTGTGTTAAGGTTATTAGTGTTTTATCGCCATCTGTCTCCATCTGTCTGTCTTCTTACACGAGAAACGTGATCCTCTCAGCACCTAACAAGTGCATTTTAAATTTCCTACGTATATCTTAATGTCATTCTTTTTGTTTTGACAATTATTATTATCATTATGGCGGCAAAAAAAAAAAAAAAAAAAAAAAAGGAAAGAAAAATTATGAGAATTTTAGAATTTCGTTTGCATTATCAGAAACTGCATATAAAAATATAGCATAGTGTGGAATTACTAGCTATCGATAGAGCGAAAAACAGATGAGATATAGGTAATTTTGTAATATTTAATACGAAAAAAAAACCCATTAATTTTCTCTTATTTGTATATGGATCCAACCTGATAAGACTCAATGCAACATAAGTACTCTGGTTTTAACTCTGGCTTCGTAGTGTATGACAACAAATAGTGGACGAAAGGAGAGAAAGGAATATCGAAAATCGTATCATGACTTGAACTACTTAACGCAAGTAAATATTCAACCAGCATCATGGTAACAAGCTACGGTTACCATGGTAATTTAAGATAACGCTCCATAAAACCATCAGTCTGCCAATATGATTATGCACATTCGCAGTTACGTTGGAATGTATAGGAACCGTAATGATAATTGAATCGATAGCTATCCTTTAACACGTAAATAACCCAAACAAAGTATCATTTTCCTCTACGAAGTCTAACATTCTCGTTTATCATTTTTATGTTATCTTTACATCGACGCGGTCCAATACTAGTTTTATACAATCTAGTTTTTTGAACACTTAACACTTAAAAACAATTAACTCACTTGTTTTATGCATCCTCTTTGACTGGCTGGCTTGTCACAATTGACCATCTTGATCAGTAGGTGCGTCTGACAGATCTGTGACTGCTAAATCATTTAATGGTGACGATGCCACGGTGGTGCCCTTTGTACCTGCGTAAAAAATTAGGGGCACCTTATAACTACGATGGCAACCCACTTTCCATTGAACCATCGTTGTCTCATCACTATAGAGCGTTTCATATAACGTCACGTGCACAGCCACCATATTGGTGTACCTTTGACAATAACATTGTCATTAGTTTCTTTTGTTAGGTACACCAATATGGCTGCCAATATGGCTGCCATCTCTGTTGTCCGACATGACGTCACAGCCGCCATATTGGCGTATCTTTGACAATAACTTTGTCATTAGTTTCTTTTGTTAGGTACACCAATATGGCTGCCATATCTATTGTCAGACATGACGTCACAGCCGCCATATTGGTGTACCATTGACAATAACTTTGTCATTCGTTTCTTTTGTCAGGTACACCAATATGGCTGCCATATCTATTGTCAGATAACTCGCTAGGGACTGAGTAAAACGCTCCAAGCAAGACAATTCACAGTATGAATCATTACTATATGGTACATAGCTCACTTTGAACCGTTACGGTAACACAGTCCACATCAAACCATTATCACAATGACAGCGTAACACACTGATATCATTACAACAAGCTTACCGTATGTATTGAGTAACCCTGGAGTTCCCATATGCTCCTCTACCTTGGCGCTTTTTAGTACCATATGCCCCATCCCGCTGACACCAATTCTTTTAAACCTACTCATCATTGCTTCATCTAGTTCATCTGACGATCTTGTCAGTCTTTCTATTTCTACTGAAGCCAACGCTTTTACTCTCTTGATGGAAGCCCTTCTCTCAGCAGGCTTAGAAACCCTTACTCCTGTTTCTTGTTTGCCAGAGCTTCCATACTCGTCCCTGCTACCATGATCTCTCCTGAGATCAACTTGATTGATTTGAGGGATAAGTATCTGACCTGAGAGGGAACGTTTTCTGCGTTCCTTAAACATGTCAGTTCCGGAAAGTCTACCATGGATATCTGGTTGACTCAAAGGTGATGGACTTCTGGAAGACACTATGAGAGGCAGTGTTAACTTCGTTTCTTTACTACTTTGCTTTTGTCCTCGATCGTACTCATCAACAAACACAACACTTAGGTCATTTGAACCAAAGTCATTTTTTTCTTCTCCCAAAGGACAACGAAATGTCCCCCTTGAATTGACCTCAGTGTAGTCTTCTCGAAGATTCCAGTTTTTGTTTCGTCCATCACTCTGGGGAGACCTCGGCTGTTTATCTCTACTTCTACGAGGAGGCATTTTGATATCCTTCTCTGAACCACTAAGGCTCCATTTTGATGGGAGAAGATTTGATAAGGACTCCGACATGTGTCGAGAAGAAGTATCATCCAATACATCTTTCTTACTCCACTTACTGCTGGTGCGACAAGTCAACTGAGGAGTAACTGTTGGCAGTGATATTCGACGCATGCGCTGGTTAGAAGGGACACAATCCAACGATTCCTGATTCGGTGCCTGATTGCTAAGACTCCAGCGATGAGGAGTGTTAGTTAAGGACATCCTCCGCGCTTGTTGTTGAATCGGAGCCTCTTCACTTTTCGATCTAATAAGGTCACTATGAGGAGTAGATTGAGCAGAATTTGAAAATAATCTTGAAGCCGAGCGCTGATGAGAATTGTTAGTCCAAATATCCATTCCAACACTGTTTTGCAAGTTTTCGAGTGACTGACGCCTGACGACTGGCACACTCAAAGTTCTTTTCAATTCTTTCTTTGATCTTTTTTTGGCTTCAAAAAGAAGTCGTGCATTTTGAATGTCTCTCAGCTCCTTGGCAAGGTTTTGTCTTTCCTTGTCTATTCTTTCAGTCACTCGCTCCAAACGTGTTGTTTCGCCAGAGTTTAAAACTTTTATACGATGGTTATCAACCATGTTTTCAGTATACGATCTATTCACAAAGTATCACCTAAGAAAAAAAGGAAGTAAACCATTTATAAAGTGACAAAAATAGGAAGTTTTGCTTCTACCATGTTGTAGAGCCGAGCAATAGAAATCTCTCGTTTGAGGAATGTTTTTTTCTGCGTTCAAAATATATTATATATTATTGTACTTTAATGTTCATGAAGATCTGCAGAAAAATACTATTCTATCAATCTACCAATATAGTTTCCGTCTTTTCCACTCAACTAGTACCTACTTGACTGATGTCATCAATACCGACTCTGCTGCATAATTTAGACAAGGGACATTTAACTGGAATGGTCTACCTCGAACTTTCCAAAGCGTTGGACAATTGAGACCACGATAGTTTACTTGATAAACTTACTGCACTATTGATGGGTTGCAAGCATTTCCAAGAGAGTTAAAAGACAAAAACATGGTGGCCATTGTGGTACCGTTAACAATGGATGCTAATGAGAAATCTTTTGTTAAATGGTACCAACATGGCCGCGATGACGTAACGTAGAAACGAAGAATAGACTCATCTTTCCGACATATTGCAAATTATTATTGTTAATGGTATATTTCAGCCCAATAGCCTGTCCCACAGAGTCTGTTTTTGGTCCCCTACTGTTTATTATTTCATTTTTATTACTTGACTATCGATTACTATACCACCTACTGTTGCTTGGGACGTTATGCAGATGACCGTCTAACAACAACCTATGACCAAACTTTCCCCAAACTCTGGCAAAACTAAAATCATGCTAATGTGCACTACTCAAAACTCAAGTTCAGTCGGTCGGTTTGCACGTTTAAGTATCTAGGCGTCATGACCCAAGGTTATCTTGTAAAGATCATGTTGATCACATAGCTAATAAGATATTATTGAAGGATGATGACGACGGTAATGATGAATGATTATTATCCAACTATACTCAACAGAGAAAGTAGAAAGTAAAAAGCCTGGCGCGAGTACAAACATCATGGGACTTTAGGTTATTTTTGTATATTAAACTGGTTTTGAAAACTAGTTCAAAGAAAAACATTCTTTTGGAAGCCTTTTCTTGTAAAGAAAAGTAAAATCTGTTGGATAAAAAGTAACTTATTAGACAATTTAGCGTGCAGTAGAAGTGGATATTTTATGCACCCATACTAAACCCTAAAATTTCATATAATATATATTCATTATCAAATAAACAGTGTTAGTTCTCTTAAGAAGTATCCCTAAAAGAAGTGACAAGTTCTGGTTTTATCGCTCATGATATTAAGGTCCATTGTAGAATATCTTAAGAGGATTCATCTCATCACAATAGAAAATCCCTCGACATTGTACTCACGTCCACCACATAAACAAATGCAATACACACTTGAATTCTAAGTACCATTAAATAGATACGAATTCACGAATATGATATTTCTGTAGAAATGAAGCTTAACAAAATTGTGACAAACTAAAAGAGATACAAAAAGTGGACTACACTCGAACGAGCAGATCACACTATTAATTAAAAAGAGCTGTTTTAACTCGTTCGGATTTGAGGAGGCGTTTTTGTTTTCAGTATAAATTACAGCCCAAACATTATTACAGCCACTTACGTTAAGCACACCAATGTACACAATACAAAACAATATCTTTTCAACAAAATAAAGGATATGATTTTCACTTAAATAGACCCTGTTTGACAACAAATAGAATACCCTAAATAATTCAACCATTCTTAGAGCTGTGCTTCGGGGCCATACATGGACAGTATAGGTGCCGCCAGAGGCATGCTTTCAGTTCGAGCCCGCTAAGCTGCGCTCTTGCTGTACTCGCGTTGGTGATAAGCGATAACAAGTTTTTCATTGTTAAAGGAAGGAAGGAAGGGTTGGAATAGGAGTGCTCAATGCACTAATCCTAAGTATGCAACTCATGATTATTATGCCTTGCAAGGGATAGTTATACTATTTAAGATAATCAAGTGCATTTGGTACCTGTTTGGGTCTTTGGTGTCTTGCTTTCTCGTCAAAACAAGGAGCTGTAAATCTCAATGACAATGATATCATTATTACAAGTACATATTCTTGAGCTCAAACCCAGAGAAGTCTTTCCCTTCACCAAGCAAATCAAGCCCCTGTTTACAAGGTTTAGATTAACCCCGGTTCTTGGCCTTTTGTTGTCTTTTCCCAAGTGATACAAAAAAAAGAGTCCGCTTGTTTTTCGATTCCATTGTTTTTAATCTCTTTTATTCTTCTACGGACATCAGCAAACGCTTTAAGACTTATTTTTGGGTATTAGTATTACAAAGACAAACAATGGATCTAATTTCTAAGGTACAAAAAGATACTCGTACACACTGTAAGTACGATATACAAAAAAAAAAAAAAAAAGCACCCATTTTACAAACACAAATGACAACATTTCAACATTTTGACGAAACCATATCTAAATTAAGACCCTGAATAAATGAAAATGTAGGTTATTTTACATCGAACATGCCTTCCAAGCCAGGGCTAGGGCCTAGTCACGACGTATACGACTTATTGCCTCCGTTCTCGGTATTCAAAATATCTCATGAAAACTCAGAAATATATAATATATAGACAGACAGCTATATATATTTAAACAAAATCTACAAGTTAGGAAGAGCTAGAGCACGAGAAAAAGTGAGCATAGCAACAGGCAGGCGTAGCTGGACATTTCTTTCTGTTTTTCTCGTGGTATCAACTTCCATTGACGCAAAGGGTAGCTTCACTGCTAGTATACCCATTTAGCAGCCAAAGATTTCAGATTCGCTAATTTTTTTCCATACAAGCACCATCTTCTAGATTCATGTTCCATTATCGGGTCACGTGATGGTAGCCGCCATCTTGGATGACATTAATGAATCTCGGCGTACCCTCCAGCTTGGCGGTACTTGTGACCACGTGACGCTCAGTCGTACGAAGGGATCATAACAAAGGTGAAAAGAGTAGACGAAAAAAGCACAATGATAAAACAGTACAGCAATAATCTATCAAGGACATGCGCAGCAAAGATCCATTCATCTCTGTCCCCACCCATGATATCCTCCTCTTGGAGGTTGTCAGTCAACTTCTTGATGCCTTCGACGATGTGATCCTGACGGTGAATAATGGCTCCAAGCAGCGGTAACACAGGCCGCAAGCTCGCGCATGTGCAGTCTTCTTTACACTCTGCTGCATCAAGAGGCTCATCACACAGGGATCCCGCAAGGCTGATTTCTGATTCTTGAAGATTGCGGTCGGTGAGTTTGTACATTGCTGCTTCCTGGAAATACTGACTGACTGGACGTGATGGTGCTTCCTTGTTTTCCTGGCACACCTTGCAGCTGGCTTCCCCTGCTGAAGTATTGAAGAGTTTCTCGTAACTGTCTGACCTACAATAGAAAGATTTACAGTTGTGTATTTAGCTGCGCGTTGTTCATTAGTAAATCAGATTCTCACTATTTCGATATGACAAAAATCAATAGCACTAAATTTTATTCTTTGCTCGGTTTCAACATAACGTCGTCGCTGCCATGTTGGTCGTATATTTATAAATAAAAGATTTATTATTGTCTTTGCCGTTTTACCTTCTTGCAAACCAGCAATAACAAACTGTCAATGAATTCATTGAAATATCTGGTTACGTTATCGTATATTTTCAATAGAATAATTATTGAGCAATTCAAATAGGACCATACCTCCAGACCTAAAGCTGAAGCGCAGTATGGCAGCGCAAAGCATTTACGGCTATGCCGGAGATTTCGGCCCCGACACCGCTATCCATTCACTGATCAGGAAGCTCGGCCGAAGCCTAAGGGAGATATTAGTCGGCCCCTGGACCGCATATGATTAACCCCTTGCTATGACCAGCGAATTTGGAAAAGTTCCTGAGATAACCAGGTCTCTAAGTTGTCATTACTCCATGTCGGATGAATTTTGAACAATTTCACTTCAGTCTGACGTGCGGTCAACAACTACCAACGTCTCAGTGCGTTAAGGAATCAAATGTGTGCATTTTGTCACGCCAAACTTCACGCCAAATTCCACAGGAACTCCATCGAAATAAGTCACCAAGAGAGTCATAAAATAAATGGTACATTTTAAATCACTTTTACATAAATAAAAACCTGAAGTTAGGAAGGGCCTTCTCGCCCTAAAGGCGAAAAGAATCTGGGACATCTGCTTAGGAAGCTCCCGACCTCACGGTTTGTACTTACCTTGGAAGGGGCAGGCTACTAAACCCAAATAGCTTGTTTCGTGGTTCTATTTTTGGTTTCTTGAGAAGACCATCTACACCGTCTTTTGCTTCTTTTTCAGCAATCTTATGCTTGATTTTTTGTATCCTTAGCAGTTTTCCGAGCTTCTGACAGACAAAGTACCTCATCCAGAAAGGCATTTCATTCATGTCAGGATTGGTATGGTAACACTGGAGTACGACACAGGTTGCTACCAACGCAATACCAACCTCATAGAAAAGCAATTATTATCATTATTATTGGTTCTTTCCGGTACTAAGAGGGATTCGCTTAAGGGCCTCCAATCTTCCTCCATCTTCAAAACTGAAATTCTAATTGGTCCCTTGCATTATAGCTTCATTCACTACTACTAACAAAATCACTTGCACACTTTCTTCTGTGCAGTTAATTGGCACCAAATGACTTACTATTCTTATCAAGAGGAAATACAAATTAGAATAAGAAAGAAAATTCGCGAAGAATCTTGGTAGTGGTAGTAAAATGATGCTATCGCGCAAACGGCCTATTGGACGCATTTGTCCAGACAATGTGTCATTCCCTAGAGTATCATTTCTTTCTTTAACTGTTGCGCATAAGAAGACATATGAATATGGATACAACTCAAACAAATATTCTTACTCTAAAGAGAGTGACACTTGGTATGAAATGAAAAACTTTGCGCCCAAAATGAAGAGGTCTATTGCAATTTGATCTGGATTCGAACGCTTCACTCATGAGCCTCTTGCTCGGAATGCTTGCAATACACGTGAAATGAATAACGACTTTACCTCGGTGATAGAGCACGTGATATAGATGCTGATCAAGGGAACGACCTCTGATGTTGGTGGTAAGATATCAGCTACAATCAACATGAAGACAGTCAGGGCCAGTAGGTTAGTGATGACAAGGGTAATACGTTCTCCAGACTCGGTGGACACCATGAAAGACAGCAATGACAACACTAAAACATACAATAGACCGTTGTCGAATTAGTCGAATACCACTGTGCTCCTAGATTACATACTCATTGATACATAGTTAGCCTGATATCAGTTTCTTAATATTCACAAATAAATCCCTTGAAAGAGACGTCAAAGCAGCTCAATTTGGAAGACAAAACAAAAGAATTCCAATCTCCTGAGAATTGGGAATCTATTGCAATGTCCTCCAAATTGAGCTGTATTTCGACATGCTGCAATAGGTCTATACTAACGGTAAAGTAAAGAATGTACAACTTCAACAATACAAACACTTAAAAAACTCCAAGGACCTTCACTGGAACACATGATTAATATTTAAAATAATTTCATACAAAATCGCGGTTAATCCCACAAAACAGCTACTTCAACCTCTCGTTTTTCTGCATTTTTTGCCAAGAAATGGTACGTGACCTGCTAACGGAGACCTCCTCATTCGAATATGGCGGGAAACGATCACGTGATCAATCCATACCTGTTATCAACATGCAGGGTATAATCAGGTTAATCCAGTAATATTTGGTTCTTCTCCTTATTTGGAGTGTGCACGTGACGTCAGTAAAGGGATTGGGGCAGCAGACATAGGACTTCTTGTTCTGCTCGCAGGGAAAGTCAATCAAATCCCATTCACCATTCTGTTGATAATCCAGAAGATTGGCTGATGGCGCTTCTGGGACGATGTCAACTGAAGCAGCATCGTACGTCCAAGAACCAAATTTCAGCATACAATTCTTGAGGAACGAAACAAAGTATTTATAAACGGGTAATGACTAGCGGTTACTTGTCAGGGCTGTGTTGAATACAACAAGTGAATAAGAATGACTAGTGGTTACTAGTTGGGACTGTGTGGGTGTGTTGAATAAAACAAGTGAATGAGAATGACTAGTGGTTACTAGTTGGGACTGTATTGGTGTGTTGAATACAACAAGTGAATAAGAATGACTAGTGGTTACTAGTTGGGACTGTGTTGGTGTGTTGAATACAAGTGAATAAGAATGACTAGTGGTTACTAGTTGGGACTGTATTGGTGTGTTAAATATAACAAGTGAATAAGAATGACTAGTGGTTACTAGTTGGGACTGTGTTGGTGTGTTGAATACAAGTGAATAAGAATGACTAGTGGTTACTAGTTGGGACTGTATTGGTGTGTTGAATACAACAAGTGAATAAGAATGACTAGTGGTTACTAGTTGGGGCTGTGTTGGTGTGTTAGATATAACAAATGAACAAGTAGTCTGACCACTTAATGGAGAACCACGTACCTGCTGATCGAAGGGAAAGTACCTGACATCTATTTTACATGAGCTGGTCAGGATTATGGGAGCAAGCCAGGAGTTTTTGCCATTACTTTCTACTTTGATCTTGGCTTTAAATCCATAGAGTGAGCCATCAAATGAAGCGTCGGCACTGAATAAATCAGTTTCATAATTAATGCCTTTGAATTAGTGCATTCGATTAAATAGCATGCGCTCTCTTGGTTTAAATATTTTTTAATGCAAACATATATTAGTTATACAACGGTTTTGAGTGGCATACCATGGAATATCCCATGAGTTACTTGTATTTTCTAGTAATAAAAAGTAATAATAATGATGACGATGATGACGATTATGACGATGGTGATGATGACGATGATGGTGATGATGATGATGGTGATGATGATGATGATGGTGGTGATGATGATGATGATGGTGATAATGATGACGACGACGATATTGATTATGATGAGGATAATATTTTTTTTAAAATAATCAATGTACTTACTTGTTGTAAAGGTAGATATCTGGCTTCCACAGTTCAGAAGGTTCAACATTAATCTGGTCGATTCCTCCGTACTCAGAGGAATTCCATTGAATGAAGTCATTAGCCCAAATCTGTCGAGAGATACAGGGAACAAATCTATAATCTGATAGATCAGGGGGTGCTAGGTTCGGTCAGGCTAGTGACCAAATGCCAATCTATTCGTAAAGTCCACATGTTTTGGGTTAGGAGAGGGGACGAAGGTGTTTTGAGTTTGGTGTTACCCATGGGTGTTCCCCAAACTTCTTTCTGAATTTCTCTGAGTTTCTTTCCTGGGAACGAAGAAACCAAAAACTAGCCGAGCAGGGAAACCTTGCAAGGGAAACCCTCTAGAGAGTTAAGTTTTTTATACCTGCCGGACGTTCAAGCTCAGTTGCAAGATTTGGAATTTCTCTATCTGTTAATAAAAGAGCGAAAATTTGAGGTTAACTGAAAGTTTCACATAAACTTCATCATGTTCATATGCATATCATTAACGAAACAGATCTTATG
The DNA here is from genome assembly GCF_029948245.1 of Actinia tenebrosa. Taxonomy (NCBI): domain Eukaryota; kingdom Metazoa; phylum Cnidaria; class Anthozoa; order Actiniaria; family Actiniidae; genus Actinia; species Actinia tenebrosa. The sequence goes on along the minus strand of NW_028292582.1, from coordinate 8,331,380 downwards.
CTGAGGATGACACAACCTTGGTTACATTGCGCAAAGGCTTATCTACATTGCGCGCAACAGGACTTGGTTACTTTTCAAGAGGGCGCACAGGCTTGGCTACATTGCGCACACGCTTGGTTACATTGCGCACAACATGGCTTGGTTACATTTCAAGATGACGAAGTTGCCTGGTTACATTTCGCACAGGCTTGGTTACTGTTGACCGGGGCTTCGTCACGTTTCAAGATGGCGCCATAGCGGCAATTCCTCTCTACATACCACGTCCATAATTTGGTTGAGCGTCAATCCCAGAACCACTGTTACATTTTTGTGTTTATCTATGACAGGGCGCAGCTTTTTATCGTAGCTTTTCCCCAGTACATCTTCAAGTAGTCTGGCCTCATCTGTATCTATTACTGTCAAATAGCAGGATAGAAAATGGGTAAAAAGGTCAGTGTAACGATTAGGGATGGTTAATGTCACGGCACGAAATTGACCATATCTATTGAACAATCAAAGCGCGCGAGATCATCGTTCATCCAATCGAATAACTAAAGACATGACATGTTGCTATTTTATGTTTGGTTGTCACGCAAAGTAACGTAAGTAACATTTTATGATAACAAGTAACGCAATGTGATGTGTAGTGTCATGCAATATTCTGCTTACCTATTGGAGTCCTTGCAATAACAGTCATGATCCCAGTAAAGAATACAATATTCAATAGTAGATACATAGTTAATATTTTTTATATTCAATTTTCTTTGGCTTGTCCTCGTTTGCTGTTATCTGAAAAAGAAAAAGTTAAACAGTCAACAATCTCAGTAAATACACAAAAACATATTAAGAAACCCTTTCAAACTAACTCAATAACATCTCAGTTTTCGCAACAATATTCTGATCATTTCGATAGGAATTGTTTCAAGAGCGTCACAATGCTGATAAGGATGCTTTGTAAATCCATAGCAATCAAAAACATATTTGTACTGCTCGCTAAAGGTTTAAATTTTTGAGCCATTACAATTTCTAATTTTTTTTTCTATTTCAATATCAACGCATTTTTAGGTAAATATTTCAAATTATCGGTTAACGTAATTTTGGGTCTTCTGTCGCATAACATTTCTCACAATATATAGACATTAACTGGCTATTACGACAATGTATTTCTACAATAATCTATGTTTTACAACACTACAAAAGAGTCAAATCTACTAACATACCTTAACGGGCTTTCTGAAGAATGAATCGATACAGTATTTGCAGTCTAAACGTTGGGTCACTAATGCATGTCAACCATGAAGAAGATAAGGCGGCTTCGTCTCAAGAGTACCACTGGCAGAGATTTCTCTGTTGCTCTTTTTGACGAGAATATTCCCTCACAGTAATCTAAAATTGGTCTAAAACTTTAAACTGGTTTGATAAAGACGAGTTGAAGAGTTAAATACCTGTGGACGTTTGAGTTTTCAGAGATTTTTGAGACATATGTTGGATGGTAAAGATAAAGATTTGCCAAGCAACATGAAAAAAGGCTTGTTTTGATCGTTACTGATTGTTAGTCATTTTTTTAACATTCTAATGAATTTACAATTGAAGTACGCTTGTTATTTTCAGACACCCTGCTATTAAGGACACTGCATAGATTTGTCCCTACTAATTAACACATTTATCACCTAATTTACATACACCACAGGACACCCATAATCAGATGTCCCTTCACATATTCATACTGAGGTACAGATAAGATATACTACAAGTTAATCAATTTGTACTATCTAGGAAAGACAAGAAAAGATAAAATACTAAATGAGATGAGTTTCTAGTGGCTTCTCTCCTGTGCTTCGAGGGATTATCTCCTCTGCAAAAATCAACAAAAAAAAAAAAAATCCATTTCGATTGACGTAAAATAATTCCCTATAAAATGACGCCTTTCATCTTCCTTTCTCTTTTTCTTTTCTTCCCTTTTCTAACCACTTTTTACTTTTTTATATTCAGTTTTTATTTACAAATATTAATACTTTCCAAATATATATTTTCTTCGATTTGGCATGCTACGTTATCGCGGCTATGTTGGTGCTATTTAACAAAATATTTCCTATTAGTATCCATTGTTAACCACACCAAGACGTCCGCCATGTTTTTGACTTTTTAATCCCTTGGGAATGCTTAGCTTTGCAAGCCGTTAATATATATATATATATATATGTGTGTGTGTTAATGAGCTGACGATATAAGGTGTGCCATTTCATTAATAATTCATTAATAAACATAATAAAATGTCATTTTATCAAGATCAACATTAAGTAACATAGATGCAAATATTGATGTTAATCAGATAAGACCAGATACAATTGTTCCTGCCTCCTGTCATGGCTGCCATCACGTGATGGTGCAAAGTATCTTTTATTAAATTTCATCTCTAAGGGTGCCAGTGATTTATTTAACAAAGCAAAAGAAAAAAATCTATACTATAGAATGACACGTGGTCTAAAATGGGTAAAACATTACGCCAAGTAGAGTTGATCCATATACAAATGATTTGGCGCAAAGTGTTTCAGCATCGTATCTTGACAATATTTAATTCTTTTCCACACCTTAATCAACCAACTAATCTAAGCAAACTGCCCACTTTCTACTCAACAGTTCCTAATGGTTTGGGCTCAGTACACAGCTCAGTACACAACAAAAAGGTTGGTGAAGAATTTGTTGCATGTTGCTTACTAAGCTTGAAAATGTATTATATTGATATGTAAATAATGACAGCAAAGAAGAAAATATACCGCTTGACACGACGCTCATATTCAAATGCGGTATGTGCAACTACAGCTAATTTCAAAAAGGTTGGTGAAGGATTCGTTGAATGCTTACTAAGCATGAAAATGTTTTATATTGATATGTGAATAATGTCAGCCGCCATAGAAAATATGCCGTAAAAACGAGCAGACAAAGTTTGGTAAAATTGCAAGTTGTTTTGACCTTTCGCTGATTTCATTCACATTGCCCATGCTGGCTGAACAGCGACAAAACCTTTACCAACCCTTTTTTGAAATACCTGTATCTTTTATCGCTATTTTTAAATATAAAAGAATCAACAATATTTTCTACGAATAACATTTTTCTGTTCGAGGGAAACATTTCATCGTATGCAAAAGTCATAGCACAAATAACTTTGAATCTGTCATATATTAACGTTGCTCTTCGCATGCCGATTGAAAAACCCGCGTGGATTGTTCCAACAGGGTGAGATCTATTAGAGCCTTTTAACTGTAGATCATTGCGCTGGCAATTTAAAGCTGGTCGGTTGTTCTTGCTTCGTTTATGCGAAAGAACAACACTGCTGAAGAAACGATAATGCTCAATAAAAACAGCCAGCAGAAAAAGTTATCCAAAATGGACGCCGCCAACTGCCACTCATCTTTAGCTTTGGAATCTTCGTTTTCCTCCTTCTGCGCACGCGCAAGGATCTCTAAGTTTCTGGACATGATTTCTTGCTTGGCAAGGATTGCGTGAGCAATAACACTGCGGTCACAGGACGGTTCCGCCAACAAGTCGTCAAATCTATGCGTCGAGTACGGAGTTCCGCGCCTGTGCATTTCGTCATCAGTCTTTGAACTCATACTTAAGTTAGAGCCTTGATCTGTTGCATGTGGAAGTGGCTTCAAAGGGATATATCGCTTGTCTCGTCTTTGGTTCTTTTTACCGCACGAATCGCTTTGAAGCAACAAACTGTCTGTGATTCCATTTTCCATTTTGGAAGGTTTTTCGTTCTCTTTTGAGGAAGGTTTCTCAAGCGTCCCTTCGTCAGAGTCGTTGGGGACTTTACGGAAAAGTTTGCCCATGCATTGTATCACGATAAAATGAACCCATGGAGGCATTTTATGGACAGAAGTGCTGCAGAAATGATATTTTAGAACTACGCAAGTACCAAGAAGAGCGATGCCAACCTTGGGGGAAAAAAGGAAAGATGGATGCGATATTCTCACCAACAAAAACAATGTACGTTTTTGGTACATGTCACGAGAGAGAGCATATGTAAGTTTGTGGATTTTGAGCAAGTTGGAACATATAAAAAAGATTGGAAAGTGTGATACATGCTTCAAAACAGACTCTGTTCGCAGAGAGTATGTAAAGTAAGTCTGTATAATTAGGCAAGATCGGCAAACAACATAAATGAAATTATGACGCACGCTTGAAAGCAGACTCTTTAAAGTACGTAAGCAAGTTCGAAACAACAAAATTGGGATGCATGCTTCAAAGATTTTCTAAGAATACAATGAACGCGTTCGTACAATATAAATAAAAACTGTGATACATGGTTGAAAACAGACGCTGTAAAGTACGTTAAAGCAAGTCTGTGGACTTTGAGCAAGTTCGAAACGACAAAATTGGGACGCATGCTTGAAAAATTGCCTAAGAATACTGCGAATGTATGGCTTGGCACGAGTTGTAGGATATGGGTATATATTACACCACGCAGGCATTCTTCCTACCTCAAAGATTGAGCACGAGTAAAATATGCTGATAATCGATACTTCGTCGGAAGTTGGAGGTAAGATTTCGGCGACGATCAACATGAAAACAGTCATCGCCAGTAGGTTTGTGATGACGACGGAAATTCGTTCGCCAGAATCAGGAGGAAGATAGAAAGACAAGGACGTCAACACTGAAGATAATATTAATGAGAAAGTTGGAATCAAGGAAAAGCTGTTCTCATTTATATGGCCATCAAAATATTGCAGTTTTATTTAGCATTGATTATTTGATTTAAATGATCTTTTTTTTATTTTTATTCATTAGTGGATTGGATGAATTATTTAATTATTCGGTGATTCAGGGTTGACAACTCATTCATTTATCCACCCACCCACTCAGCCACCCAGCCACCCACTCAGCCACCCACCCACCCACTCAGCTAGTTAATTTAGTTTAATTTACAGTGGTTTTCATCAGCTCGTGAAATACACTTAAGCTTATTACATTATTATTACACTTATAGTACACTCAACAAAATTACTCGACTCTGATTGGTCAAGAGGAGTACAATTATAGCGTTAATTGTACTCCGTAGGAGTACCGAATTAAGTCGCTATGGCAACACGGCCAAAACAATGTCAAAACAATTATTTTCTATCATTTTGTACTTAAAAAACATATAAATAAAATTTTAAAGCCGTAAGAACTAATCTTTTTTATACATTTCAGTTGCGCGATGGACTGAAAATCGGTCGCCAAATAGACAAAGATGAACAGCGTCGCTTTGCATTTTTTACTGAAATTTTGTTGAGTGAACTATAAACAAAAAATCGCACGATCTTCTCGTACAATTTAGAATTAATAGACACTCGTAATGTTTTGAAAGTTCTTTAATTGTACTCGCCTAAAGGCTCGTGCAATTACAAGAACTTTCGAAACATTACTCGCGTCTATTAATTTCCAAATTGTACTCGAGATCGTGCGATTTCCTATACTAATTCTATTGCTTTCTATTGTGTTTTATAATAATAATAATAATAATAATAATAATAATAATAATAATAATAACAATAATGCTACTACTACTACTACTACTACTACTACTACTACTACTACTACTACTACTACTACTACTACTACTACTACAACAACAAATAACAACAACAACAACAACAACAACGATAATAATAATATTAATATTAATAATAATAAAGAAATAAATTCAGCTCTGTACTTACATACAATAACCAAACAAGGAATGATGAGGTTGAAGAGGAAGAACAACACTCTTCTTTTAATATGGATACGAAAAGTCACATCAGGGTATGGAGCCTTGCAGCAGTCATAATACTCTTCATTACGTTTAGCAGGTACGTCCACCAAGTCCCATTCTCCGTTCGGTACGAATTTTCCTGTCGCAGCAAAGGGGGCCTGGGCTCTAATGTCCAAATGAAAGCCATCAAAGGTCCAAGATCCAAACTTCAATCTGCAATACTGATAAACCAATGGGGTATAAACATATTATATTCATTAGAATGCAGTTTGTTTGGCTTTTACTAAGATAGCAATGCATTGTGGTCTAGCTCGGGTACAAATATATTTTCTTCATGGCTTATATGGTGATGATTATACTCAAGTTAAATTAGACATAGACATATTTTGTTCATCAGAATGCACCTTGTTTGGCTTTCATTAAGATAGCAATGTATTGTGGTCTAGCTCGGGTACAAACATATTTTCTTCATGGCTTATACGGTGATGATCGTACCTAAGCTAAAATAGAATGCATCTCGTTTATCGAACTCAGAAAAGAGTTATAAAGGGTTTTTTCCATTTACCTGTTCATCAAAAGGAAAGTATTGTATCTTGATTTTACAGGAGCTAGAAAGAATCACTGGAGCCAGCCACATGTTGGTGCCATCGCTTGATATAATGATACGAGTCTGGAAATTCTCCAAAGAGCCATCGGTGCCTGGGTCGGCACTACAAAGGAAAAAAGGTGAATAGAAATGTCAGTTTTAGACCTCTAAATACCGACCATAGACTTGTAGCAAACCTCTTGACACCGACCACTAAGGGCCATATATAGGATAGTATTAACCATACCTAAATTAAAGACTTCAAGTAAAACCTCTAGCTATCGACCATACTTAAAGTAAAACTCTCGATAGCCACCAGGTACTATTTCAAGACATATGGTTTGCATTCTACCAAGTAGATTTTTAGTGCAGGCATCCCAGCCACTTTTTAGACAAATTTGATAGGAAATATAGGCTGTGCAAGTTCTAAATATAGGAAAATATAGGATTTTTTTCCAAAAATATATGCACCTAATATAGGAGCTAAGATAGCTTTTCGGTGGCGTAACCAGGGATCGGGAGGGTGCACAGGCAATAATTGGCAGAACTAAAAAGCCATAAAAAAACAACAGCAAAAAAGGGCCATTTTATTTCCTTCGCCAAATATGCTAAACAGTGTAAAATATAAATGAATCACTCAGCAGTCGTCCTATTTATAGGAAATATAGGAGGTTTTCTTTAAATATAGGCTCTATATAGGATCCTATACAAATTATAGGAAATATAGGATATATAGGAGGTCTGGGGTGCCTGTTAGTGGCTGAAAAAGCCGCCATGTTGGTTGTTTTTAACAAAAAAAATAACGCTCACGTCTTCTATTGGGCAGTGTGTAGTTTCACTTACTTATTGTAGAGAACCAGATCCGGCTTCCATACTTGTTTAGGGCTTACATTGATGGATTTGATTCCCCCGTAATAAGTAGAGTTCCAGCGTAGAAATGGATTATTCCATATCTGAAGAAAAGAAACGCCTACAGTTAACTTTTTTCATTTTGAAAATTGAAAATCAATATCTAGGTTGAACGTTGAGGCTTTTACGTCAACTTATCATTGAAAAAAATTGTCTCTGAAGGAATTGGAATAGTGGATGGGTTTAATATTTCAGGGTTGTGATGGTGATAGTGATGATGATTATGATGATGATTATGATGATGATGACTAATGATGACGATAGTGGTGTTGATGATGATGGTGATCTTGATGATGATGAATATGATGATGATTATGATGATGATGGTGATGATGATGACTAATGATGACGATAGTGGTGTTGATGATGATGGTGATCTTGATGATGGTCGTGATGGTGATGATGATGGTGATAATGATGATGATGATGATGATGATACCAATAAGAAGAATAGTAATAATGATAGCAATGTTATTTCAGTGTTGAATCCGGACTCTCTAAGTTCATGCATGCACTTTCGTTCATGCATGTTTACTATTTACTTACTTGTCGTATCCACAAACTAGTCTTGATAATTTGATTCTTCTCATCCTACAGATAAAGAAACCATCAAAAAAACAAAGCAATGGACTATTGCTACTCTTGTTTACTGAACAAATAATCTATAACCCACCTGGGGCTCAAACTACTCAAACAAGATGTGCGTTACGCCATCGCCGCAAGGTTGGTGGTATTTAACATAAAGTTTCTTATAAGCTTCCATTGTTACGATGCGGACACACTAACCAGCGGGTATTGACATGAAAGAAACTTTAGCCAATCAGGAGAGATCAAAATTAGTATCATATTGACCTCAGCCAATCACGATTGATTGTTAGATTATTCCTTTTTTTCTTCTTCGACCTTGGTCGCGATTGGTTAACTCTTTCTTCAAGTGGTCCCGGTTATAATGTCTCACAGTAATACCACCAACATGGCCGCCATGTCTTTGTCATTTCACTGTCTTTGGAAAACTTGTAAACAAACAATATACCTCGTTACCTCGTACATAATGCTTTTCTATTTCAGACCACGTGTCATTCCCTTGAGTATCATTTCTTTGTTTAACGGTTGCGCATGAGAAGACAAATGAATATGGATACAACTCAAACAAAGAATCTTATTCTCAAGAGAATGACACGTGGTCTGAAATGGGAAATTATTACACCCTGGGAATGAGGCGTTTAATGACGTTTAATGGTTGCACATGAGAAGACGCATAAATATGAATACAGCTCAAACAAAGAATCTTATTCTCAAGAGAATGACACGTGGTCTGAATTAGAAAAACATTACGCCCAAGGTAGAGGTCTTTATAGAATTTCTTACCACGTCAATAATCTGATGCACAGAGACCCCTAACGTCACAGTAACATTATCCTGTTTCTTAAACACTGGTCTAAGGCCTGGATCATAGTTCTTGAACAAGTCTTCAGTGATTCGTTGTTCATCGAGATCCACATCATCTGTTCGTAGAATTCCGTTCCCTCTTGGAGCCTGGGACGATAGTCTTGTTGGGCGTGCCGGAGGAGTCTGGATACTAGCTGTTGTAGGACCTAGGAAATATTGATGTTATAATAAAAATAAATAATAAATATATTTATATAGCGCTCATATACATATATAAAGTTAGTCGTCACGTGACCGTGACAGTACCCAGTTCCTTTCGCGGTATTTTGACTGTGGTGTACTACTTTGTGTTCTGCATGTGGATTAAACCTAAAGCCATGCTCATGATGGTTAGTTCTGACTGCGTGCGGTCAGGGATTCAAAAATGTATAACAAAATAGCTAAGTAAAGAGGCTGTTTATTGACACTTGTCGTAATTTGATGATCCAGTACTAGCCAAATTAACTAGTCAAGTACTTGTCATCTGCGAGTACTTTGAATACCTTGCAAAAATTGTGGGTTTTCATCTCTTCTCTTGCCTTCTCCTTCTCCTTCTCCTCGACTCAAACACACAAAAAGGTATCCTCCAATTGACTTATTTATGGTCTGTTTCCATGGAAACAGTCAATTTCATGTGTCTTTTTTTTAAACTATGTTGCAAATACTAGCGAGAAGTATTAAGACTGCTGTAAATTGGATAATCCTATTATTGAAAGCTCACGAAATGATCTCACGATAAATGTTCCCTTATCGCACCTTTTTTGGATGCATTCCATTCTTCTCCAACACTTGTTGTCTATTACTTCTGAAACACGCGAAGCCTTCGAAGATTTCTAAGTCAGAATATTGTTCCTTCATTCAATCATTCAAATAAAGAATAAAATGAAATAAAAAATAAAACTAGCAATTTAAAGAATTCCATCAATATCTTTATCAATCGCTCATTATAAATTTGTCATTAGTGAACTTGACATTGTGTCTAGAACTGAGATTACAACATCCACATGATAATGTCTTGTTTACTTTGCGTAGGGATTGTTTAATCGCAGTGCGACCTCAATAAATTGATATTGGATTGTTGCGAACATGTTCCAGGTAACAGATTGTTTTACAAAGTTAAAACATTCCGAAAATTTGGTTCAAGTGCGACCCGGGCCTAACTGATAATATGATTCCACATCTTCCACAACAATAATCGTCCAGGTCCAGAGCCCTCTGGTTAACGATAGTCATAATGATGTGCGCGGGCACAACAAAACCGCAAATGATTATGGAGAGATAAAAGGCCAAAAAAAAGAGGAAGTTCTAAATCAATGCGGTTTAGAAAACAATACAATGGGCCTTTATCACACGGCGGCCATGTTTATTCTCATGAGAATAAAAACCTTTGTTTCCCCCGCATAAATTTATTCTCAAGCGGTTGAATTTGAGGCTACGCGTGGTGGAATCTATTGTTCAATCCAACATGGCTGCCGCGTGAATAAGGCCCATGAAAAGCATATAAAAGAAAGTAGGTGGGTCTTCGTGGTTGTTGTCGCTTCCTTTCGTTTGTTCTGCTTTGCGTTTTTGTGTAACTTTTGTGCTTTTTTGTGCGTTTTTGCACTTATATAACCAATCTTAAGGCTGTTTTACCAGAAGATACGAATTAACAGTCACAAACCTTAATTAATTCAACGCTTGTGGCTACTAGTCTTCTACATAAAGATTAAAAAAACTATTGTTATCGCTCAAAGAAATAAAGCACTTGACGTAAACTACACTCCTGAGGTGATGTACAGCAAGATAAGATCATTTCGTTTGCTACAGAAACCCAACGTTCAAAAATAGAATACTATACTATTTACTCTATATATCTACTTCCCTTGAAAAATGCCTTGTGAGAGCTGGTTCGTTTTGTATGATTAGTGCCAAAGGTTCGAGAAAATGATAGCAGATTTTTTTGAGTGAAATTCAAGGTACATTTTAGGGTACTGATCATTGATTGACTGATATTAAAAACAGATGGCATCGGAATATGCTAATGGATTGAATGTTTAGACCCTGGGGCTTTGAAAGAAACCCTAGTTATTGTGTAAAGAGCTTGGGAATCAAGCCGAAATATAAAGTGTGCTAAATAGGGGATAATTGTTTGTTTCTTTGGAGGAGATAATCGTAGAAAAATTGAACATAATCAAAACGATTTCGTTAGATTTGCATCAGTGTTGTTGAAAAATATGGTTAAATGCAATTTTTTACAACATTGTAGATGAACTAATAAGTGCTCGCACTAAACCCGTGAAACAAATACTAATTTTTAGTACTAAACAGTGACAATCAAACAATAGAAAACAAAGGATTCTGCATGAATTACTACTAATTAGTGCTAAATGCGTGCAAATGTAAAGGAAAGGAAAGGAAAGGAAAGGAAAGGAAAAGAAAAGTTTGGACATTTGTTTGCACAGGGTTCCCACTCATATCAAAAATTAAAATTCCCTGACTTTTCACTGACTTTTCCCTGACCAAAAGTAATTTTTCCATGACCAAGTGGCAAACTTCTATTTAGTACTTTTAATTAATAATTAATTAATCCATGTGAGGTAAAAAACTTTTAAAATTACAAACAAATAATGTACATGGACAATAGCAACAGCAACGAAAATTATCGCAGTTCTTTTATTGTTTTTGGTTTCTTTTGTAGGCATTCAGTCTCATGATTCGATGATTTCCTTTCTAAACTGTTTTCAGTTCCTTCTGAAGACGATCGATATTGTGCTCTTCCTTTTCCATTTCTTTTCTCTTTTCCCTTGATTTCGTTCGTAGGGCATTGGACTTCACAAGAACACCGAGGTCATTTCTCTTTTCTGCATCTGCAGCAAGTTCATCTGCTTCCTTAACGAGAGCATTAGCTGTCGTTTCAAGCCTATGCTTTTTCTTTCTGGCTTGTCTTATGTCTTCTTCAATTTTTCTTTTCAAGCCTTCTTTTTGGCTAATTTCTACTGATAATTTCTTAACTGCCAAACATGACTTGTATCTACCATGAGCATGTTTGCAAGAAGTGAGAAGCTCTTTTGTGATACATTCTTCAATAGGACAATCTAGACTTCTGATGCCACTGTGAGCTCTGCGAAAGCCAACCAATGTATCTTGGTGCATATTGTTGCTCATGATGTCTTTGTTGTCTGAGAATCCTCTCTCAACACATGATTGACCATGGGACATGATGAGCAGCATCTTCATTGTTAACCATAGGTCTGCATACTGTGGCTTCTGATGTAAGTATTCAGCTAGGAAAACATCAAGACCTTTGTCCGATGGGTCATAGGACCTAAAGTCATCTTTATGATACCTCCCAACATCAGCTATAAATGCCTTGTACTGCTGTAGGACAGAATCACAAAAGTGTGTAGATTTCAATTTGTGTGATATCAGCTGCTGCAGAACATTTGAGAACCGGGTTGTAGCAGATTCTGGGCTTGATGCTATGTACATGGGGTTTAGGGACACCAGATTCCTAGCCATTTTGTACTTCAAAGGGGATCTTTCCATTACTTTTCTAGATAATTGCTGCAGAAAGATGAGGCAATTGCTTTGAAATTCCAAGATTTGTAAAGGAGTGGCTTCCTTAGTACTCTCCATCTTTTGCATTGACATCTTTGCAGCAAATCCTATATCTACCTTCTTGGCTGGCAGAAGGTTGTCTTTCTTCATGACATCAATGTTAGCCAGTTTAGCACATGTTATTGCACCTTCCAGGACAGATTTGTTTACAAACTTGGTAAGGATTGCCTCGAGGATGGTTTGCAACTCTTGTGCCAGGAAAGGAACCATGGGCTGGTCAGTTTGAAATTTCTTCAAAAAAGGCTCAAGGATTCTTGCAATGCAAATAAAGAACTGAAGCTTTGCAACAATAAGTGGATCTTGAATGAATTCTTGCAGATTTTTGAAGGACTGGCTTGTAGGTATCTTGCTCTTTGGTAGTTTTGTCACTTCTGTAACATATGTAGCGGACATCTTCTTTCGTTCAGTGGGGACATCTAATTCAGTAATGGGTACACAACGCAAAACGCTCGTCGATTATATCAGCGATTAATTCTCGATAATCTTGATGTTCTTCAGTTATTTCATTCACAATAGACAGATTTATAATTACGAGGTTCACTAGAAATAAAAAGTTACAAATTAAAAGCCTATATCTTACGGAAAATCAAATATAATCTTGACATACCATATGGTGTACGTATTACGATCGTCTTGCTGCCTGTCCCGGCTTACATCCCATAATTTCAACTTATGAATATTAATAACCTACGCTAATTAGGAAATCAAATAGTTGTCGTCTACATTACTGGCCCCAAATGAGGCATTTCTTATGGATCATTTCTTAAATCATTGTCCTGACGACAATAACAAATTAATTTGGTTTCATAGCACAATTATCAATTAACTCAACAATGTTCTTGTGTAATTCGCTAACAGTGCTTCCTTGATTCTTGAGGCTTTAATCAACTCCTTCCAGCAAGCACAATTTGTGAATGGGACGGACCAACTCTGTCTTAGACGTCTTGACTCTTGCGGAGCGTACAAGTCCCTCCCTTGCCTTGTAAACTTCTAGTACACATGCCAGAGGCCACTGGCCCCGTTTAACGGTCTCGTCCACCACCAAAACAACATCACCTTTCGCTAGGTTCCTTTGTGGGGAGATCCATTTCTGCCTCAATTGTAAAGTTGGTAGGTACTCTTTGAGCCAACGGCGCCAGAACAGATTGGCTAGATATTGACACTGTCTCCATCGACGTCTGCCATAGTTATCAGAAGCCGTGAATACACCTAGAGGCATACTCGCTCCTGGACGCAGTAACAGGATATGGTTAGGCGTTAAAGGGGAGTCGTCCTTGGGATCATCACTGCAAGTTGTCAACGGCCTACTGTTAAGAATGGCCTCCACTTGCGTCATTAAAGTCAACAGGACTTCGTCTGTAGTAACTTGCTCCCTCAACAGGGCCCTTAAAATGGACCTTACAGATCTTATGATTCTCTCCCATATTCCACCCATGCTGCTGGCTCCTGGGGGATTAAACTTCCAGACGATTTCTCTCTGTTTTAGGAAACTCTCGATCTTCTGAACATTCCATTCTTGTAAAGATTTGCGTAGCTCTCTCTCACCACCCTTATAGTTAGTACCATTGTCGCTTCTGATTTCGATGGGTCTTCCTCTGCGATTCATGAACCGCTGCAACGCATTGATGAAGGAATCTGCTTCCAAGCTATGAGCAACCTCTAGATGTACGGCTCGTGATGTTAAACAAGTGAAAATGCATCCGTACCGTTTCTCTGTGCTCCGACCTCTTTTCACTAAGAATGGACCAAAGAAGTCTGTTCCAACAAATGAAAATGGTGGTTCGTCAGGGGTGAGCCTGTCAACTGGCAAGTTTGCCATCTGTTGGGATATAGGCGGGGCCTTACGTCTTCGGCAGTCAAAGCATGTCGTCAGCACACGTCTAATTAGGGATCTTGCGCTTACTATCCAATATCGCTGTCTTACAAGGGCCAGTAGGTGTTCTCTTCCAGCGTGGCCGTACAGTTGGTGATAATGTCTAATAACAAGCTCGCAGACAGGGTGGTTCTTCGGTAGAATTGGTGGATGTTTGGCTGCATCAGAAATTGGGGCGTTCTCTAAGCGGCCTCCAACTAATAAAACTCCTCCTTTAAGCACGGGGGCTAGCTTGAAAATGCAACTTGCCTTTGGTAGGGGTTTCTCTCTTGTGGAAACTTTGACTTTCGACTTCTCAATCTGTTTGCTCAAGATATTCACTTCCCTTGTGAAGCCTTGGCCTTGTACATCCTTGATAATCGCAACTTCTGCTTCTCGAATCTCTTTCACAGTTATTCTTCCTCTTGTAGCAGGCTTAACTTCAATATCATGCTTTGAACTTCTTAACTTGTTTACGAAGTAGTTTCTGAATCTCAGCATCCAGGCAATGGCCACCTTTAAGCGATACCAATCAGAGTAATGCTCGTACATTCGTTGCAGGAAGTTCTTTGAGTCCCTTTGCTGTGCCATATAGACCTGTCTCTCTCTCTTCACTTCTGGGTCGTCACTTGGTACCTCAGATATCTTGAGAACTGGTGCTGGCCACGAATCTTGGCCTTTCCATAAAAACTCAGGGCCGCACAACCATCGCCTTCCTTCGTCTCCTGTAATTTTCTCCGCGGTCAAACCTCTGGACGCATCATCCGCAGGATTGTCTTTGGTATTCACATATCTCCACTGCTTGGGGGTAGAAAATTCGTGAATGATAGCAATCCGATGTGCCACGAAGATGTTGAATCGTCTTGAGAAGTTGTTGATGTATTGAAGCACTGTTGTAGAGTCAGTCCAGAACGTCGACTCAGTCAGCGGCAGATCTAGCTCGGCTGTTAACATCTTATCAATTTTGACTGCTACAACGGCCGCCGATAGTTCTAAGCGAGGAATGGTCACTGGTTTTACAGGAGCGAGCCTTGACTTCCCGTTCAGGAACGAACAATGTACTTCCCCATTAATGTCAACCATCCGCAGGTACGATACGGTGCCATAAGCTGACTGGGAAGCATCTGCGAAATGGTGCAATTCATAGGTGACGATGTTTCCAAGGTCAGGTGACTTCAAGCATCTCGGTAGCTTCACATTTGACAGTCTTGGTAGGTCTTCTAGCCATCTCTTCCACTCAACGAGGTTATGTTCAGGGATTGGGTCATCCCATTTTAATTGCTGTCTACAAAGTTCTTGCAAGATTAGCTTGGCTAACAGGACGAATGGAGCAGCGATACCCAATGGATCATACACAGAACTCGTTATGGATAACATCCCACGTCTTGTAAGAGGCCTTTCCTTTACCTGTGTCTTAAATCCGATGCAATCTTTCTCGACATCCCATTCAACTCCTAAGGCTCTTTCCGTCGGAAATCGTTCAAAGTCTAGTTCCTTTACAGCCTTAGCTCTTTCAGATTCAGGTATCGACTTGAGGACTTCTTTACTATTGCTCATCCACTTTGTGAGACGAAATCCTCCTCGTCGTAGCAGTTCAGTCACTTCAGATGCAGTTCGTATAGCGCCTTCAACAGTACTTGTCGACTTCAGCATATCATCCACATAGAAGTTCCTATGCACGATGTTCACAATCTCATCATTAAATTCGGTTTGATTGTCGTCAGCTGTTTTTCTGAGTGCAAAATTCGCACAACTTGGCGAAGACGTTGCACCGAAAATGTGGACTAGCATTTGAAAATTTGCTGGCTGTTGACTAAGATCTCCATCAGGCCACCAAAGGAATCTAAACATGTCACAGTCCTTGGGCTCAACCTTGACTTGCAAAAACATAGCTTCGATATCTGCTGCTAGTGCTATGGGCTCTTCGCGAAATCTAGTAAGGACGCCTACGAGATTGTTCGTTTGATCAGGTCCTTGCAATAGTTGGTCATTTAATGACATGCCTTTCCATTTGGCGGCGCAGTCGAATACCACGCGTAGCTTCTTGGGGGTAATCACAGCATGGTGGGGTAGGTACCACACTCTCTTCTGGTCAAAATTCTCGTTGGGAAGGCGACGGGCATAGCCCTTAGTCAGATGGTCATCTATAACTTCTTTGTATTTCTCATAAAGTCCAGGATCGTTCAGGAATCTTTGTTTTAATGTTGCAAGTCTAAACTCAGCCATCGGTCGATTGTTCAATGTACAATAACTGCTGTTTCTCCACGGCAGGGCCATTTGGTAGTGACCCTCAGATAAAACCGTGCTTTCCTGCATGATAGACAACGCTCTTTTATCTTCTGCTGACATGCATTCTTCGGAACTTAGTACTGCATCTCCGAAATCGGTCCTCCAGAATCTTTCAACTTGAGCCTTAAGCTCATCACCATGGGAAGATATGTAGTGTGCGTTCAAGCTTTGTTGATGCCTAGACTCAGTCATCGGTCCTACGATGGTCCATCCAAGGAGTGTCTTGACCGCATACGGTTCCTTCCGTTGTCCTCGTTTCTCTTCTAACGCCCAAAAGGCTTCAGGCGTATCATTGCCGATGAGTAAAGTAACTTCATCAGTGTCTATTTCAGGTATTTGTATTTCTGCTAGATGTGGCCACCTACGAATGTCTTCATCTCTGGGTGCACCTTCTGTAGTGATGTGCAATTTTTTGACTGTCCATACGGTCGGTATCTCGACGACATTGTCTGAGTCAAGAGCTGTAACTTCCAAACTCGCGGTTAATCCCTTTCGCTGAACGTTTGCCTTTTCGATAGTTGTCAACGAGAATGTTCGTTCGGCGCCTTCGATTCCCAGCTGTTCTATTAGGCGTTTCTCGCACAATGTCGTGTCGGATCCTTGGTCCAAAAGAGCGTAGGTGACAACAGATCTCTGACCTTTCTTTCCACGAACCTTTACGGGCACGATTGGAAGACATACTCTTTTCTCCTTGGCAAGAACATCGACGCTGTTTACGCTATCAGCCTTGACGACATTATAATTTTTAGCACTGTTCGTATTGTTACTTGAATCCTGGCTCGGCTGTTGATTAAGGTTAGAGCTGTTCGGTGGATGCAGCAACGTGTGGTGTTTTCCCTCACAGGAATCCACTTCACACTGTTTTTTCTGATAGCAATTCTTTGCTCTATGTCCTCGCTTAAGGCAGTTGTCACATAACCCTTTGTCTCGAACAAACTTCATTCTTTCACCTTGCGTCTTCTTCTTAAATTCATCGCAGCTTGTGAGAAGATGTGCTTGGGCACAAAGACCACACTTTACCTGGTCGTTTAAAGTATATGCGGCCCTCGAAGCTAATTGTGAATCCTTTGTTGTTGCCGTCACTTTCGGCGTTTCTGCTTGGTGTGTCGCTAGGGTGGTAGCTCTTGGCGGCCTTGGCGTGTTCTGAAACGGTTTACTTCGGGGTCGCATTCTGTCCCTGGACGTGTCCTTTGAGTCCATAATCTGTCCGAAAACAGGATCATTTGCGGCCTTTGCTCTCTCAGACAAAAATTCGGACATATGGTCTATGCTGGGTTTTCCTCCTCCGCTTCGTATCACTCTAGCCTTCTCGAGCCACCTAGCCTTTAGGTGGACAGGGAAACGTTCTGCTATTTTCTTCAAGTTGTCAGCATTGTTCAAGTCGTCATAATATCCAACGGCACGTAGAGTTAATTCACAGTCCTTTAACTTATCGGCGAAAACTTGCAGGCCTTGTCTATCAGACGCCCTCAGCGGGGGTCCCTCAGTTACAAGATCAATGTAGGCCGTGGCTATGACATAAGGTTCGCCGAATCTTTCAAGCAATAACGTTCGTGCTGTGAGGTAGCCGTCGGTAGAGTCCAATACTACACAGTTCTTGATCACTTCTTTCGCCTTGCCCGTACAATATTGCAGTAAATAATTCAATCGTTCTCCGTTATCCTCAGTCTTTGCTTCAATGTTCTGTTCGTAGTTGCGAATAAACCTCCAGTAGTGTAATGGGTTTCCATCAAAGGTTAATAGCTCTGGTTTAGGAAGCATTAAAGCGTTGGTCATGGCGCTGGTGATCCTTTCTTGCTGCTTTATCAGTTGACTGAGGACCTTCTCATGGACTGCTGGCTTAGGTGGTTCATCGTTATTGGCAGTGTCGCTTAGACGGTTATCATAATCAGCGACGTAGAACTCGGGTGTGTTCAGGTCCAGCCATGCCTGTGGTGTCGGTGCATGTGCAGCATGAACAAACTTCGGTTTGGGCTTCCTGTGTACTACATCAGGCCATTCTGTCGTCGTAAACGGGTTACTTGAGCTTCCCCTTGTCGGTGTTGCTAACGAACTGCCAGGCGTCTGGGCCATCGGGGCTGCGAATGGGTTAGTGGAGATCGGTGTTATCGGAGTTGCAAACGGGTTCACAGGGAGGCGCTGTCTAAAGTCTGCAACTCTAGTCGATTCCTTTGGGGCACTTCTTGGTGTGGAGCCAAAGGGGTTTGAACCAGGTAACACGTCGTCGTCGTCGTCGTAAAAATTGTATAGCTCAACTCGTTCGGCCCTTTCATAGATTTTTAGTTCAGTGTTTCTTTGTTCCATTTCGTGTTGAGCTTTTAGTAATGTGTGTCGACGTTTTATTTTATTGACTTGAATTGCCTCCTCTAACCGCAATTTCATCGTCATCTCTTCAATTCTTTCTTGCAATTCTTGCTCTTCCTTCAACTGTCTAATCTTAAGCTCGGCAACAGCTTGATCTGCCCTCGCTTTCAACTTTAACTTCGTTGCTGTACTTGATTGGGAACTTTCGTTAGAGCCTGCTTGGCTACTAGAATCGCAGGGTTCGACAAGAGGCAGATCAAAGTCAATGAACGGTCTTTTGTTCCGGTGGGTCCACGCATCAATTTCTCCCTCAATGTCTTTTTTAGCTTCTAGCTCTCTACTGTAAATGCCTTCAGCTTCTTCAATATCCAACTGTTCCTTCAAGCATTCTAAGTGCTGTTGACAACACCGTTCGAAGTTATCAAATGTGTTCAATATTTTCTGCCTTATCCTCAGAACGGTATCAATATCATTGAAATTCTCTGATTTCATCACTTCTTTTATATTTCGATAATTCTTTGTCAATTGGCCAATATATCCCGATCTTGAGCGTCTTAGAGCTTCAGCTCTCTCTTCTCTCACTCCGTCACAACTTTCACGATCAGCGGGCTTCTTGCGTCTTGCCGGCGGGCTTCCTGTGTCATCATCCATCGCTGCACATGGAAATTCGAGGAATTCACAAGCCGTACGATTCTTGTAAACACTCTTCGGAGATGAAATAAACGCTGGATAACTGCAGAATCAAGCTTAATAAATGTCCATCAGTCGGTGAATGACATATGTGAACAATAATGTAGCGGACATCTTCTTTCGTTCAGTGGGGACATCTAATTCAGTAATGGGTACACAACGCAAAACGCTCGTCGATTATATCAGCGATTTAATTCTCGATAATCTTGATGTTCTTCAGTTATTTCATTCACAATAGACAGATTTATAATTACGAGGTTCACTAGAAATAAAAAGTTACAAATTAAAAGCCTATATCTTACGGAAAATCAAATATAATCTTGACATACCATATGGTGTACGTATTACGATCGTCTTGCTGCCTGTCCCGGCTTACATCCCATAATTTCAACTTATGAATATTAATAACCTACGCTAATTAGGAAATCAAATAGTTGTCGTCTACAACATATTTCTTGATATCTGGCCAGATAAGCACTGCTCGTTCTGCCACTGGCAAATCTTCCAGCCACCTTGTTCCACAAAATCTTAGTGGCCATTTAGAACTCCCAGATAGAGCTTCATAATCTTCTCTTTTAGCTGGTGAATCTGAAAATGTATACCAGAGAGATCTAAGGAGTTTATCAAGTCTCCAACCTGTGGCTGTAGCACCATACTTAAATGCCTCATGTACCACATGTAACCCACAGGCACCAATATTAATAAGCTTCGGAAGATCTGGATCAGTCTGTTCTCTATCTTCTAATAGGTCCTCAAAAAATTTCCAATTGACGTTTGGCCCGTCCATGGATACCTGGACAAGGTTGACAGGGTTTAGCTTTTGTAGAGCTAACTTGAAGCTTTCAAGTAAATCCACAGCTCTTGTATGACCAAGGAACTGGGAATCAATGTATCTGGATACAACTCTATTCTTTTTAATGTCCCAAAAGCGAACAATCAGATCCATTTGCTCTTTCTGGATCACTTTGTTTAATGATTCATCAAATGAGATAACATACATTGTTCCTTGTTCTTGAAGTTTTTGAATTAATTCATCATGAAAATATGGGGCAATGCCAAAGCAAATTAAGTATGTACACTTTGTTGCTCCACATTGGAATTGTTTGGCAATGAGACTGTCTGGGAACATATTAGAAAACAACTTGTCAGTGCCTGCACTACTATTACAGGAATAGTGAGACATGAGGACTTTTATGGCCCAAAGTACCTCTGCTCTTAGTGTTTCATCTTTGATAACAAAGCTTTTAATTGTGCCTTTAGAGGAAGAATCAGACACACCAGCACCTTCAGGAAGATCAGGGGGAGGAGGCGGTACAGTCATTGTACTATCTACTGTAGAAGAGGCCATTTTACTAGATTCTTGGTTTTGAACATTGACAAAAGAGTTCAGATAGTTTTGTTGAGCTGACACACCCACTCTCCAAATGTGTTTCTTTCCTTTAGCATGACTAATCAATGCTTGTTTTCCCATATTTCCAAGTTCAAATGTAACAGAGCATATTTTACACCTTGCTTTAGTTGATTCTTTCACGTGTGCAACCCATGCAAATAGTGGGTCTTGAAGCCATAGCTTATTAAATACTGTTCGCTTTGCATTACTCATCTACAAATTAACGAAAAAGAAAAATCAAGCGTACTTGTAAATGAATTTAAGCAAAATCCTGATGTGAATTTAACTCTTTAACAAGTCAAATGTGTATTAAGCTTATCATAAGTGCTTTAAAATGATGAAAACTATTAGCCAATGCTAGAAAAAACTATAAAAACTAACTTTTATTTAACAAAAACACTTTGAATATATATAATTAAAAGTTTTGTTAAAAATGATTGAAAAGAAATCCATAAAAAATAGTATTCCAATAGCATTCCAACACTACCTTCGCTAGCATTCCAAGATGGCCGACTAAAACTCGTACCCAGTTTCACCACAGGGAATCCACAACTGGTATCCAACTCACCTTTTCATGTTTTACCACAGGAAATCCAAATAAATAAAAATATACATCGGGAACATTTGGGAAGTTTCGTTTGGGAGTGAAATTACAATATTATCGCCAAGAAGAATTTGAGAATGATGACAAAAATTCCCTGACTTTTCCCTGACTTTTTAATAAATTGCAAATTTCCCTGACTAAAATCCAAATTCCCTGACAATTCCCTGACCTTGAAAAAAAATCAGAATTCCCTGACTTTTCCCTGACCGTGGGAACCCTGTTGCAGCAAAGAAAAAAAAATCTAGATAGAAATCGAGAAGTTACAGGGTCATCTGTAAAGAATGTTTAAGGGTGTCTGGCATGGAAATACTTATGCAACAAGTGACAAACCAAAGGTTAAATGAACCCCTTATCGACTCCCCATATCATGTACTTAAGAATGCTCAAGACTTAACCTGATGAGCGCTAAGAACCAGTGTCTAAATCCTTTATTCTACTCTCTGTAGACCTGCTAGACAAATGATCACTTCCCAGTATAAGCACGAAGCTAAACAATCCATGTTTGAGCTCCAGAAGTACATTTGTTGTTTCTCAAGCGGTAAAAAGAAAGCGATAGTTTATAATAGTCATTCTGTGGATGGATCTGATTATTGATAAGTTAAACTTACATTCCATACGATGTAATAAACACTCGCATGTGTTCCAATAGGCTCACAACCTCAAGCGAATGAGTAGTTCCACAAATATTAAAACAAGCTAGTTGAAGCTAATGAATCATACAGTGATTCTGGAACTCAACTACGTAATTTAAAAAACATCCTTTTGCCTATGGAATGACAATGAAATAAATAAAATAATTTCTCGCAATCTCACTCCGCAGTCTTCTGCAAATGACCTGCTCCAAAAACATTTTAATAAAGAATACTCTGAATGTTACCCAGCGAGAGAATCTCTTTTTCACTCTCCTTCTGCCAGCAGGGTAGGTATACATGTCTGAGAGTTAATTAGAAATGTCTAGATATCGTGATGTTCATGGAACTCAAAAATGTGTCAATTATCTAATTAGGTTGAAATATCCATGAAACAGATAAGCCTATATTTGTCTGAAAAATCCATGTGCTGTCAATTTGTTCACGAAAGCACTCTTTTTTTCATGAAGACAAATGCAAAGAAAAGATGGTTTTAAAATATTGTCTGCAAATGATACATCTGAGTAAATTATAGCTCAACTAGAATTCAGTTTTCGTTCGTTTACTCGCAAACGTGGTTCTATAAGAAAAAACCTTGGTAATTTTTGTTTTATGGCATTCGTTTGGGTAGAACTGCCCACGAGCAGACGAAGTATATGTACGATATATGAGTGTATTGTTCGAATGTCTTAACGTGCAGCAATACTTGAATTCAATAAATGAATGAAACAGAAATTAATGATACGTGTTTTTTGTATCTTAGTGATATTTGTATTTCTGACCTGAGCTGGTATTGATGGCCAACGAAGCTTCCTCTATCATCAACACAACGCCAAACCCAACCAAGGCGAACGCGAAACGACAGTCCATTGAAGAAGTTTTCCAATAGATGTACGTTATAATTCACAAATCTGTGGTTTCACTTGGTAGCCTCGATTCACAGACTTCCTGCGAAGATATCAAATTAATTAATATATTTTATGCTCACACTCCGCCAACAGTTATCAATAAACGTAACGTTCAGTTAATTACGATATGTGTGATCTATTAACACTTTGTAAAAGTGATATCCAAACAACGTTATTACCTATCTCAATTAGTTGCTCGTTAGTGGATTGAATTACAACTTGATTTCCAAAGGAATTCAAGCTTCGATAACGAAGGAATTTCTCCGGTCTTTGAGGAGAGCGAGGATAGAGAAAGGATCTACATAACATCGCCTACTTTAGGATAATCACAGCAGTAGCTGTTGATACTCATAAGTAAAACCATAAAATTCACAAAAACACTCCTGGAGAATTTTTTCCAATTTCCTAATCATGGCATTTTAAAAAATATGTCAACCAATGAACATTATTAAAAATGAGAAACTTATTTAGGCAAAAAACGTGCGAAAATAATAAGAATTTAAGTAGCAATTTATTCATGTAAAATATATAAATATTTGGAAAGCATTCTTGAAATTTCTGTATCTGCGATAGATTTTATTGTTAGCCTTTGAACTTCATGTATTGACAACGCTTTTTTTTTGAAAAGCAATGAAGATTGGAAGAACAAAGACAATAATGATGTCTTAAAACAGAAAGGCTTCACAACCTCTGTTAACCAAAGGTCGGTCTATACTTCACGCCTTTTCATTTTATGAACATTTGTATACTCCTTCCACTTAAATCTTTGGATTCCAGCAAGAAATACGTAGACTTATGACCACAATATGTAACACTCTGCAATCATTCCAAGAAACATTTGCCTTCGTGTTGATAACAGTGAACAATAGCTGACACTTGAATCAATCATTAACAATTTGAAGAAGTTCATTTGTGGCCATTGTTCGTTTTACTCACGTGGTCTCCCTATTACGAGATGACGTTTTACCCCGTCTCTAGACCATAATAATCCTTTTCACACTGCTTTTGTTCTTTAATTATGACTATTGTTCCTGTATTCTCTAAGGAATCAAAAATTTTAATATGAAAGAATTTTAAAAGCTATCATGGTATAGAGTCTGGGGTAAAACGTCATCTCGCTTCAGGCTTATTGAATCAAAATTATGTTATGCGAATCTCGTTGGAAGCTTGAATATGAGCACGTCACGCGTGACAAGTAAACGCTATAATGAACTATACAAAATAATCTTTATTAGATTAAATGGTTAGTAACCTGCTTATTTTCCTCGATTAATACAATGATTTGAAACAACTCATATCAGGAACTATTTTTAATGGTAAAATGTATCGCAAGTATTTTTCAGTCTCACTGGTCTTTTATACTCTTCGTTTGCACGTTATCGCGGCCATGTTGGTACCATTTAACAAAATATTTCTTATTAGCATGCCTTGTTAGCGGTACCACAATGGCCGCCATGTTTTTGTTTTTTGGCTCTCTTGGGAACACTGGCAACCCATCAATACAAGGAAACCTTCGAAAACCAGCTATTCTTGGATCTTGGAATGACCTTTCTCTGCAGGTCGCCTTCTTTTAAACAGGTATATATATTTTTTGATATATACATATCTTCTATCTCCTAGCGTGCCTTGTTTAATGAAGATTATATAGTAACTAATAAGTAGCATATATCCTATGGTATAAACTCAGCACGAGAAAAAGGTCCTTTGCATGATAAATATGAACCGAATCAGGTGTTGCTATATTTAGTCTGCAAGTGGGTTGCCAAAAAAGGGGCGCGAAGCGTGAAGTTCTATCTTCAGAAATCTCATCATCACATTCATCTTAAAAATTGGTCTATTTAAAAAACCCGATTACGCGGAGCAATTTCATCTGCAACTTGCTCGGGTATTGCGATACAAGTTGCAGGAGCGTTGCAGCGTGTAACCTATATCAGTTCGCGCAAAAATGTTGTGAGACAAGTTGCAGCAATCGTTGCCAAAAGTAGAAATCGTTTCTACTTTGGCAACGATTGCTTCACCGTGTAATTGCGCATTAAGTGCTAATTTGGTCTAGTACTTTAGCACTAATTGAGAACACTTTTTAACTCACGCACACTAACACTACATTAAATATTCTATGCACGCGACACTAGACTCACATGTTACTTTTACGGATAAAGGAAACCGGGAGAACCCGGAGAAAACCCGGAGAAAACCCGCGAAGCAAAGAGCGGAACATAAACAACATTGAAATTCAACTCAAATCAAGTACTAGCTTGGACTAGGCGACTAACTAGCTTAGACGAGGGGGCTGTTTCAACTTCTCTCTGATCCTATTTTTCTCAACCAAGAAGTCAAGGGAGCACTACCTGATCGAAAGGTCGGCCTTCTTAGGAGAATTCCTGAATCACCTGTTAGCGCTTAATAATCACTCATAAGTGAATACATTGTATAAGGAATCCGAAAAACAAAATTTTGTAACACAAAAAAATTTTCAATTCGAGAAAGTATAGTTTGGATTACGTACCTCTCATTAATTCTTGTAAAACATAATATAATATGTAGTTATTTTTTTAAGTATCGTAGTATTACAACCAGGGTATTTTGGAATGGAGAATACTATATAGGAAGCGCAATCCAGTCAAGGACATTTAACGAGATCGGGCGAAAACCTCGAAAACCAAAGCGCCAAGAATATGCGAGATTTGCGGCCGCAATCTGTTTTTTAATGACCCAAAGTGCGGCGAATTTGGGAACATAAAACAAAGTCTGCCTATCATTTTATTGTATGAGCGGTCGTAAAATATTTTGGGAAAGAGAGATTATTGCGTCGCGTTAATGGGGACTAGGTTCTTCTTGTTTTATCAAAAGTCGCCGTTCCTTTTCCTCTTGGAATGAAGAAAAAAGAAAAAACCACAGTTATGCATGCGTTTTGTTTTACGAAACCCTAGAAAAAGCCACTAGAGAAAAGCTTAAAATATCTGCCTTATTCATCTAAGAATCTCTTGCTAAGATTTTATTTATTCAACATTTTTTTTCGCCGTCTACTATAAGAAATAATAATATAGCTAGAAGGAGAACAAAAAAACGTTATTAATATTTTTATTAATATAAGACTTAGTTGAATAAAAATCTATAGGTGTTCTCCTTTAATGTGAGTGGTTAAGAAATATTTTTTTGAAGTTTGAAGCTTCGGGAAATAAATACCATCTGCACATCAACTCACACCACATTAAGATGAATCTTAGCCTGCGTTAAGATAATCTTAGCCGGTATTTTGGAACAATATTTTTTTACAAGATTGTGGTAATTGAAGGTAACCAAACGACAGAAAAAATAATTGGGTTTGTACGTAGTTAACGTATCGTCTGTGGAAAAGCGCTAGTTGCTATGACGTAAGCTATTGTCATTACTGTGCCAACCAGATATCGATTCTGCTGATGAAACAAAGTAACCTGCTAAGAACTATCAGTAAATCAAAGATTATATTTATTTGTCTCACGATTGTGGCAGTTGGATGGACCGCAATCGTGGAGACAAATAATTAAATCTTTGATTTATATTTAAGATGACTAGTCCTTTCCATTGTGATAATGGTTGAGCACTAGCTACAAAATAATATAGCAATGCTAACATTTGTAAACACCAACAAGCGCTATATCTTTTGCGCATAGGTAGATAGTCATTCATCCGTGGTACTTCAGGGGGTTGGAGCACACGAAATAATTCATGCTTTTCAGGGTTACGCAAAGATTCCTGTCAAGATAGTCTTATTCATTCAGGAGTAAAATGAAAACGCTGGTATCATTGTACAAATTGCACAAGGTGGTAGGATATTCGCTGTTAAGCTAAAACAAAACAGTTTTACCTTAAAGAAGACTAAAGAAAACGGTATGTAAAAGAACAATGAACCAATTATTATATAAGTTGAACCTTTTGAAAGTTAATTTGGTGAAAAAACGACAATTAACTAAAAAATCAACTTTTTTGTGTTTACGCCTCTTTCTGCGCACTATTTACAAAGTGAAAAAGGTTTTCGTAGGCAAACAACATTACAACTTTTTTCTTCATATTTTTCTACAAATTGATCAATCTTGACACACACACAAAACAAACACTAGAAAACAAACATTTTGCATAATAAAGCTAAACAAGCTAGAATTGAATTAATTTAGAAATAATATCCCAAGAAAGAAAGAATATTTTTTTTGAAGGAGAGGATCAGTAAGTAATATAAGTGTGTATAAATCTGCAGGATGCGATGTCCAAGCGATGTACAAAAAGTATCGATAATATCATCACGAGAGTAAAAATCTCTCAATTTTGTTCGAGAATAATATTTCGTCTTTTCTTCAAAAACAAAAGTGCCTCTACCAAAATGTTTTATTAAAAAAATACCTGGATCGAGATAGACCTCCAAGGTTTCTAATATCAGTTTCTAAGCTTGTTTGGATATGAGTCTATTGCATTGTAATTTCACATTTATATGTTCGTCCTGCACTCATGCAAGATTAAATTAGTTTTGTGTTATTATTTAAAACAGTCTCAGATATAATTACAAAATTTAAGTTGATAAGGCAGGTTAATTTCCTAGAAAATCTCTTTTCCTTTCAAAAATATTTATTCGAAGATTATTAATATTCGTACTCACGAATATGCAAATATATCGAATAACATGAAAAATATCAATACTTTTAGCTAAAACGCAGACCTTAAGAGTCTACTCATAGCCCATTAAAAAAGGAAAAAATCTAAATTTATAAAACAGTTCATGCATAAGTGGAAAACGTAAGGTACTGAGTGACAGCACGTGCACGGTACGACATACCCGCGCAACACTGAAATGGTAACATCGAAGAGGGAAACATACGGTATGACATGCCGTAGCATTGAAATGGCTTTCTATAAGAATGGTTTTTGTATGAGTGGGAAACGTACGGTATGACATGCCGTAGCAATGAAATGGCTTCCTTAAGAATGGTTTTCGTATGAGCGGCAAACATACGGTATGACATGCCGTAGCATCGAAATGGCTTCCCATAAGAATGGTTTCGTATGAGTTTGAAACATACGGTATGACATGCCGTGGCATTGGAATGGCTTCCCATAAGAATGGCTTTCGTGTGATTGGGAAACATACGGTACGACATGCTGTAGCATCGAAATGGCTTCCCATAAGAATGGTTTCGTATGAGTTTGAAACATACGGTATGACATGCCGTGGCATTGGAATGGCTTCCCTTAAAAATGGTTTTCGTATGAGTGGGAAACATACTGTACGACTTACCTTACGTACACAGTAAGAGATGCAGTTCCATTGAAATAGCTTAAGATATTGTACGGTTGCCTCGTATGACTGCCAAAAATTGCCGTATCCTTTACCACCGACATTCTATCGAATGATCATTAAACAATAACTAGCATACATGCGTGAGCTCAGGCTTCCTGTGGTTTAACTCACTATAAAGCAACCTGAATAAAAAAGATGCAAAAGGGAACCGCACATATGAGCATATGCACTTGGAACATGCGTGTTATAAATACGAAAGTTATTGTCATAGTATTTATATTCTAGCTGTAACATATCTCGGTCATATCATAAACAATGTGGCTATATGCCCGGTAAAAAAAATTTATATACTCTGTAGTATTTTCGACGATTTTTCTAAAACGAATTCTAATCGAATCAAAGAGAACTATCTTTGTAGAGAAACTTCAAGTAAATCTACTCAGCTTAACAGATTTCAATTTGATGTGCTTGTCTTTCCTCGGCATAGAAAACTATTTTAGAGGAACATATTTCCAAAATGGCGTCTATTTTATACCCTACGACAGTCCACAGTACACTCAGTGCAATACCAACTAGACCCATTTTTCCCTCTCAAACTAAATAATACTAGGCAATACTGGAGTAGAGCCGAGTCCAAAACATCCCATTCATTAATATCCCAAGGTTAAAGCATTTTGCATCTCATTCAATATCTATCAATAATAATAATTTGTTCATTGGCATATGCTATCATTTACAGCCGATTATCCAAGGTTTGTGCTCAAAGTCTATAACCTTCATAAAAGAACACTGCAATAACATTGCAAAGGTATGTGATGATGTAGCTAGTCAGATGATATATGCATTATAAACAACCAGCCTGCTTTCTAGGTATTTAATACTTAAAATATGTGCAAATATTTTTGTACTCGTAACATAGTCAGACAACCTGTTAGATAATTCACACGGTATGAGATAATCCCAGAAATATTCATTATACAAAATAATCGTTTTGGCTTTTTGGATCGCTTTTCTTTTCTTACACCTCGAATTGACCGTTGAGTATCGAGAAGGTGCAATAACATAGGAATATGTTATGAATCTTTTGGTCGTTGCATTCGATTTATCATTTTTTAAGGCAAGTAATTAGCCACTTACCCTACTGCAAAGTATCGTGATGCTTATTTCTAGATTAACCAGTTTACTGAAGGTTGGCAAACATGTTTTTAGCCTAGAATCATCAAAATGTTTACTCATACAATATGCATTAAATTAAATTTGAAGATGCATACTGCATAGTGCTAATGATAACATATTCCTTACAAGAGATAGTCCTGCCTATTATGCTGTCTATAACGCCTGTTCTCATAACAATGTCGAATGCTTATGTTGGATTAAAATACTTAGTTTTATGATAAGAGGTTGTAAACCTTCTTTTTCATCTCGATTCCCGTCTTCTCTTTCTTTTTCTCACTTTTTTTTCCAATAGCCATACAAAAAGCGAAAAAAAAAAAAAAAAAAAAAAAAAAAAAAAAGACAAGATACAAAGTACAACAGAAAAAGAATTCTTCAAAACATATTCTTTGTTAAAAAATTTCTGGAGCTCTTAGCAATGCAAATGAGAAGTGATAATCTATAGGATTCGAAAACCTGCAAGGGTCGCAAGAATTAAGGCCTTTTTGTAATAATATTCATATAATATAATTCAAATTCGTAAGACAAATATATTTGCTTTTTTTTTTTAACTTACCTTGACAACTATTCAACCGTCTTTACTTTGTTTCGACTTCCAGAATATTCCTGAATGATTGAAAAAACACTATTTGAAATGGTAAAATCACATTGATAAATAAATTATCTGGAAAGGTTTTAAATCGTCGAGAAGAAAATAGTTCCCATGTTAATTTTGGCGTAAAGTCTTGACTTCTGTCATTAAGTTTTCATAACATTTGCACTTTGCAACTAGGTGTTTTGTACTTTGCAGCTATTATCTATAATGAATGCAAGCAACGATGGGTATATAACACTTGAATAAAAGTATCATAAAAACGATTCAATTTTTTAAAGAAAATAAAGAGTGAGTGAGTGAGTGAGTGAGTGAAGTGATACTTTATTTATACTCGAAAAAAAATTCTATCAATATAAAAATTGCTTTACAAGAATGTCGAGTTAAATAAGAATACAATTTAGACAGCTAAAAAAGTTTATGAGAGTCCAACAGAAGAAAGCTTTCTCTTAAATTCCCTTATACTTCTAGCTGACTTAATATCTGAAGGCAAAGAGTTCCATGCTTTTGCACCTTCATAGGAGAACGCACGTTTGAGGTACTCAGTGTTTGGTTTCGATAATTTTAAACACTTTTCTCCCTTCCGCAAATTATATTTTGTAGTTTGATACTCAAAGCGGTCTCTTAAACTTTGAGGTGCAAGAGCATTCAAAGTCTTGTACATTATTGTGGCTTTATGTTTCTTCCGCCTGTTTTGAAGATTTTCCCATCCTAGAGACATTAAAATGTCGCGCGACCTAGTTTCATAATTACTCTTAGTTATAATTCGGCCTGCGCGATTTTGCATTTTTTGGAGTCTGTCAGCTGATGTTTTTGGTAAATTATCCCAAACCACATCGCAGTAGTCAAACCAAGGAGTTATCAGCGAATTATATATTGCAATCGCCGTCTCCTGGGGGACGTAATCACGAACCTGTCTAAGGCCAGCCAGGCCTGATGAAACTTTTTTACATATATGATCGACATGGTCAGCCCAGGACAGGCGTTGGTCGATTACAACCCCCAGGGTTTTGGCTGTTTGGACACGTGCGATTTGTTTACCTTCAAGGTAAACATGTGGTTTGGAACTTATTTGACGTAATTTGTCGTCAGACCCAATAAACATATATTCAGTCTTTGTTGAATTAAGGCTTAATCTATTTGCCATCAACCAGTTGGATATGCTAATAATATCAGAATTGATCTGCTCAGATAAAGATTTTACGGAAGTATTACAAGCCGTGAGGCTTGTGTCGTCCGCGTACATTCTTGTACTTGAAAAATGTACACTATTTGGTAAATCATTAATATACAATATGAATAATAATGGACCTAGGATTGACCCTTGGGGAATTCCACAAAGGGTTTGTTTTATAGTAGATAATGTATTATTCACGTTGCATCTCTGTCTTCGCTCAGTTAAATAGGATTTAAACCACTTCAATGAATTTTCTGCAATGCCGTAATTAGCTAATTTATGGAGAAGGATAGAGTGATTAACTGTATCAAACGCTTTCGTAAAATCAAGGAAGGTGATACAGTTAATCTTCCCTTCATCTATATTTGTAAGCCATTCAGTTGTAAGTTCCAGCAGAGCAGTAGTCGTTGAGTGCTGTGGTCTAAAACCTGATTGTTTTTCAGAGAGCAGGTTATTTGAACTAAGATAAGTATATAACTGGTTGAAGACAATTCTTTCGAAAAGTTTAGCAATGGCAGGAAGTACTGAGATAGGGCGATAATTGTTTAAATCATCTCTAACATTTGCTTTATGAATAGGAGTTACCTTGGCGAGTTTAAGGTCATTTGGAAAAATACCACTGTCTATAGATTGATTGAAAATCTTAACTAAGGGATTAATAATAATTGGAGCACCTTCCTTTATCAAGCGCACAGATATGCCGTCTAAGCCCGTTGCCTTATTACTTGATATAGAGTTTAAGATCTTAGATAATTCATCAGAAGTCGTGTGTTGTAATTTAAAGGTCGAGTTTGCTTTATTTAGGTAATAGTTAAAGCTTAGTGGTCCTTCCGGGATTGTACCGGCTAGCTTTGTCCCTATTTCAGGAAAATGAGCGTTAAAAAGCTCAGAGATTTCTTGAAAATCACAAATAGTGTTTTCCCCGCTCTTTAAGGAGGTTATACGAGTTTTGTCTTTACTTTTTCGAGATAAGACTTCATTTATTGTTTTCCAAACTTCGCTCGAATTTCTCGAGATTTGTGAAAAGTGAGTTTCATAGTATTTCTTCTTAGCTTTTTTGATTTCATTGTTTACTCGGTTTTTACTTGCTTCGTATTTTTCCCAGTCATTATTTTGGTTTGTCTTTATTGCTAATTGTTTTAGTTTGTCACGTTCGAGCATCAATTTTCGTATTTCAATTGTCAACCAAGGCGTCCTTCTATTTCTTATGCGCTTCCGCTTTAACGGTGCGTGCAATTCAATAATAGATAGAAACAATTCTTTCCATTTTAACCACATATCATTTGGGCCCTTTAAATCATTCAGGCTATCCCAAGGGAGTGACGCCAAGTCCCTACGAAAATTGTTTGCATCAAAATTTTTGAAAGTTCTAAATGTTATTATTTTGTGCTTATGATTTGTTGGTATAGCTATCTTGCGTATAGCATACACCAGGCTGTGGTCACTCAAAGAGAGGTGTATAACACCGCTCTGGGCAACCCTGTTTGGAGTGTTTGTAAGAATGATATCAATCAATGTTTTGCTTCTTTGGGTGAAAGAGAACAAAGCTTAAAGATGTTCAAGCTTAGCAATACACTTTCAACATCCTGCAACGAGGGGTATACACATTGAAAAAAGTATGACGAAGGATATTTTGAAAAATATATATATATAATAGGAAATATATGGCGAAAAAAGCGTAAAAGATAATTAAGGCTAACAGTGCACGTGCACAATCGATTTTTGAGTACATAATAATGAATACCTACATGCGACGATGAAAAAACACGATGGTGAAAATTATTCAAAATTTGTAAGAAAATAAAGAAAAAACAACTTAAAATAGAAGCAAGTCAACAGTGCACGCTAGATTTTTGAGCATGTCAAGTTTCACTACGGCAAATAATGTGCAAGGTCGGAATGACCTCTTGAAGTCCAGACACATACTGTGTTTCTATTGTTATATAACAGTTAAAGTTCTAGAACGAGTTAAATATATCATGCATACTTTATTTTTCATTCTTCAAACGAAGTGCTCGTTTAAAAGGCGAAGAAAATCACCAAGCCAATGACTTGGATGTTCTCGCTAAAGTTAATAGCATCGATTTGATGTTAATGAGGTAAAGATGGAATACTTTGACTGGAATCTTAATGGCATGCAAGCAAGGTTTAAAATATCTAAAATCCTCTTCTTTTTTTCACTTTTTTTTTTTTTCATTTTCAATCATATATGTTACTCTCTTGTCAGTTTTCTTCCCGTGCTTCAAGGCTTCCGGGATCTCTTTCTCCCTTCACGAAAGTCAACTTCTAAATTCCAATTCGATAATGGAACAAGGACCACACGCTTTGTTTGCCATTGTTTATCAAGCGTTACCCTCTTAAATTAACTTAAACTATTTTTATAAATATGTTCTCTTGGTTAAACCTTTGGACTTAAGGCAGTGTAACAAAGAAGGTCTTCATATTCAAAACCAATGCAATAATAATAAAAAAAGATTGAATTTTGTATCGGTTTCCTTTGATTCTATCATCAAGTTTCAGTTAAACGTTCAAATTATATAGATAAAGATTTTGAAACACAAAAGATTTAGAACAGATATCATGAGAGCAAATAAAACCTAAACTATAGATAAACTTTTCTTCAGTTGATGTTTTTAAAAACAGTTATGTTCGAATAATGTTTTATATATAATAAATGAATGCTACTGATGATATGGAATGCGGTTCCGTTGTTGTGTTTTTGCCGAGGGGTTCATGGAATAAAGGATGTGGACTCCTAACGTGTTACTTAATTAATAAAAAGATAAAAAGACAGTGATAAAGAGTATGCAAAAGGTTTAATTAGTAGTGGTTGAATAAAGGGAAAGGAGAGAAATAACAAGGACAAGAAAGGTTAAGAGGGACGGGATGGACGGGAGGGACAAAGGGACAAGAATGGTTAACAGGGACGGGAGGGACGAAGGGACAAGAATGGTTTACAGGGACGGGAGGGACAAAGGGACAAGAATGGTTAACAGGGACGGGAGGGACGCAAAGTACAGGGACAAGAATGGTTAACAGGAACGGGAGGGATAAAGGGACAAGAATGGTTAACAGGGACGGGAGGGATGGGAGGGACAAAGGGACAGGAATGGTTAACAGGGACGGGAGGGACGGGAGGAACAAAGGGACAAGAAGGGGTAACAGGGAAGGACAAGAAATGGCAACAGGAACGGGAGGGTTAGAAGGGACAAAGTAACAAGAATGGTAACAGGGAGGAGAGGGATGGGAGGGACAGAAGTGGGATAGTAACGTGTTTCGTGTTGGTAAGAGTTAAAGAAACTAAATTATATAAAATGAAGGGAAAATGAAGGAGGAAAAGGAATGGGATAATAAACTAATGAATGAAATTATAGTTTAAGATTTATCTTATTTTTTCTTTTGTTGCTATAATTTATCTCCCTCTTTCTTTAGCCTTTTTTACCCGTTTGTTTGTCTGTTTGCGCTCATTATATATTAATACATACACCTTATTCTATTTATCTATTATAAATATACATACACATGCATGTTTCTGTGAACACACAAATTCAGATGCAAATTTAAGCCAAGTTTCTAACATCTCTCTCCATTAATCCTCATTCAACTCTTCGTTATTATGTAAAATAATAACAAAAGTAAAACTGCTCATTAACGATATCTCACCTTTTATGTAACACGGCAGAGTACGTCCCTACATTTTGGTAGCAGCAAGTGAATGAAAAATCCTGGGGAAAAAATCGTAAAACAGACGAATGAAACTGTTTTAATTTCTTCCAGATTGAGTCAAGTATTAGAAAGACTTCAAGTAAAAGATTAAATGGTAGGTGGCCACTCGTCTTTCAAATTCTAATCTGTAGCTTCATCACTAGGGAAATAGAAATGGTTGTCTATCATTGTGTCAAATCAGAACACAAATCATCCTCTCTCCTCTACGATGGCATGGGAGTTAACGTTTTACTATCTTTCTTTAAGTAGCTCTTGATAACTAACTGAACGATCTCTTGTAGCCATGGCGATTAGCTGACCACTTAGCATATATTGATTGCCATTAACACTATCCACTTCGGGGAGTGACAAAAACTTCTTAAAAATGATTTTTAGAAGAAGCCACACTCAAACTATGAACCTGTTTTCGGGTTATTCAACATCTTACCCCATGTAGAATAGAATAGAATAGAATACCTTTATTTAAACACGATAAAATTTAAAGCTAAAAGCTTGTGGGGTCGTGCATAAAATAAATTAAATAAATAAAATATAATATAAGTATGAATCTGTAAAAATATAGCTAATTAACTTAGATAACTTTAAATATCTTATATATAATTCTCACACACATTCACATACACAAACTGCGCAAGCTATTAGACCCGCCAGGGGCAGAAAACACAGACAAATGCGGTGAACACCGTGTCAATAGGCATTCACCTCATCTGAACAGCACCCGCCACCCATAGCGAGTCCAACAGCCCGCGCAGTTACATTCACTCCATAATAAAAAATAATGTTACATATATACAAAGTCCTTTTTTCTAAAGCGAGACGTCGAGGCAGTAGAGTCAAAATTGAAATTTATAAAATAGTCCTTGGCACTGAGCTGTACTTTGATGTCCTTAAAATTTGAATGTGTTACCTTATCAATATTACAAATTATTAGATTCCATAGAACTGAGCCTCGATACACCAATGAGTCCTTTAAAAATCTGCTTTCAAACCTTGGAATTGCGAGAGTTTCATTTCCGCGTAAAGAATATTTACTATTGCGCTTTATAAAAATACTTTCTGATAAAGATTCTGGTAGACTACGATTGCTTGCTTTATGAAAAATCTTAAATATTTCTAATTTATAATCTAACTTAATTGTTGTCCATTTGTCAAATGCAAGTACATCAGATGACGCCATATCTTTGGGTAAATTGAAGATAATCCTAGCTGCCCTACAATGTAATCTCTCAATGGAATTGAAAATTTCTGAATTACAGCACGAACCCCATAAAACTAAGCCATATTTTACAGAGGGCAAAATTACTCTAAAGTAGAAGTTCCGTAAGATAT
Organism: Actinia tenebrosa; assembly: GCF_029948245.1. Classification (NCBI taxonomy): domain Eukaryota; kingdom Metazoa; phylum Cnidaria; class Anthozoa; order Actiniaria; family Actiniidae; genus Actinia; species Actinia tenebrosa. The sequence goes on along the minus strand of NW_028292582.1, from coordinate 8,295,206 downwards.
CCTTAGGTAGAAATCTTGAACGTTTTAGCAGTTCTAATTTGTTGACAAAGTTCTTCTTTAGTTCCAACGCATGTGGTACCCAACTAAGCTTGTCGTCCACAGTCATACCCAGAAGACGCGTTTCTGAAACGTATCGTAAAACTGAGTTGCCCAGAAGCACAGGAGCTAACGGTCCAGTAATGGTCTTCCTGCTAATTATCATCACTTCGCTTTTTCCTGGATGTGGTGTTAAACGGTTGACCAAGCACCAGCTATAAACTTCTCGTAAGGCTTTATTGAGATGAGAGACAGCAATATCTGCAGATTCGCCGATACAGAAAATTGTTGTGTCATCTGCATACATATACGACGATCCTGAGACAACAACAGATGGTAAATCGTTAGCAAATAGTGTAAAGAGTGTTGGACCTAACACGGATCCTTGAGGAATTCCGGTAGACACTGGCAGCAGTTCAGATGTAACTCCATTCAACACAGTAAATTGCTGTCTTCCTTCTAGATAACTCTTCATCCACTCTAATAGGCCACCTTTGATGCCGAAATTATTTTCCAATTTACGCCCCAAGATGTCGTGCGAAACGCTATCGAACGCCTTTTTGAAATCGATAAAGGCTACTGCCACGACCTTACCCGAGTCTACGGCCTTTCTCCACATCTCCGTCAAATGAACCAACAACAGTTCTGTTGAATATCCAGCACGATATGCCCATTGCCTTTCTGAGATTAGATTATTGTTCTTAAAGACATGCTGCACCAGTCTGTCGTTAACCTCACTTTCCAAGATCTTACTCGGGACACTAAGTAAAGAGACGGGCCGATAGTTACCACAGTCAGTATCATCGTCCTTTTTAAAGATTGGTGTCAGCCTTGCGGTCTTCCAAGCCGTGAAAACTGTCGTGTGGTCAATGCTATATCTGTAAATGTCAACAAGTGATGGAACTATGGCGTTTCCCGCAAGTTTAAGAATCTTGGGTGAGATACCATCAGGTCCGGTTGACTTGTTAGCTTTAAGTTTACTGATCTTTTCATGGACTGTGCGGTGAGAAATTAATGTCATCGCTAATGGTGATGGTTGATGCTGCAGTACTACGTCATCATGTTGACAGTTATCTTCAGATGCTGGTAGCGTATTTACTAAGTTTTCCCCAATCGTAGCAAAATAAGAATTCATCAGCTGAGCTTTCTCCTTGTCTGTCAATACGAGAGTACCATCATCTTTTTTGAGAGGGCCAATTTTACTTTTGCAGACTGTGCGATTTGTGGCCTTATTAATTAAATTCCAGTAAGCACTTGATTTTTTGACTTTATTGAACATCTGATTAAAATAGGTTGCTTTGGCTTTCCTTAAGGCTGAAGTAACTTCGTTCCGAGCCTTCCTGTACTCCTTCCACAACTCAGGAGATCTCGTAGATATAGCCGCTTTAAACAGCTTGTATCTTCGGTTGATTTTAAAACGAATGTCATTCGTTATCCACGGTGCAGACTTGCTTCTAATCTTTACCTCTTTCCAAGGAGTGTGTTCATGTAGAATCAATACTTTGAATATTGCCAGAAGGGTGATAGCGATACGGGCAATTTAAGGTTTTTAATGTAGAGTGATAATAACGTCTACTATATGCTTTAGGTAAGTTAAAATAATTTATCTCTAAATGCATACAAAGACCAAAATTATGATCTAAATTAGGATAGTCCTGTTCCGATTAAATCTCAGTGTGTTGATATTGTCTTGTCTGATGTTCGACATCAAAATAAGAAAAAAATTGTCTTTAACATTTATATGCCATTTCTTAAATCAATAATTAATAATATCAGATAAAAGCTTTAGCGTTAGAATGGTAAAAATATTTATGAATTTTAGATGAAAATAGCTTTAGCCGACAACAAAAAGACTAAAAGTTAGTACTTTTTCAAGATATTACAGCTTTCGAAATTGAGTACTTCTTCCTGAAATAGTTTAGTTGCTACAGGGTTAAAGTTTGAGGTTGCTTGCTCCAAAGAGTAGCGCAACGCAGTCGTGACGTCATAAAAACGAAGACAAAGGCGAAATTCGGACAAACTTACAAGTTTACTTTCAGCAGATAATTTACACAGCCGATCGCAGTTGATCTTATTAGTTTACATGGGTTATTATTGTAACTTTAAGTAAAAATAATAAAATCGGTTCGTATAATCCTCGTAGCGGTTAGACAGAATGCAATGTTTGTCCGAATCTATAAGCTATTTTTAGAAACAGTGCGCTGCTCTATTGAATTATAATCTAATAATTTTTACTAGAATATCTTGGTCAAAAAAGACATCTTTCCCCTATTCTTGTGGTGCAATAGAATAACACAAAATCTATTATAACACAAATAGCAATAAAATGGCCGCCATGTTGGTTAATCTCACAAGAAAAGCTAATGAGGATGCTTTGTTATCGTCAACCAAAATGGTGGTTATGACATAACGTGTACCCCAAGAATTTGAAAAGTGAAATGACAGATATATTCCAGTTGCAGGTAGGTTGGATGGTTTGGAAATTTCTTTTTCCATAAACTGTAGTTTCAATTCTCAATTTGAGCGCTAGTCCTAAACCTGTTGAATTGTGTTACGGTCACCAAAAAGTTCGGACATCGCTTTCGAATTCCCATACAAATTCAAATTTAAAAAGAAAATTCAGATCGACTTCTTTAGTTACTTTTCTAAACAGCTTTAATTTTTTAAGAAAAGCTTCAATCAAGTTAGAGACTGATGATTTTTTTGCTTGTATTTAGAGAGCTAACTAAAGAAAAGAACGATGACTGAACTTTTTGGTGACCGTAAGACAATCCAACACTTTTTACACCACGTGACGGCAAGCGCTCTAAAAGTGTCGCTTCGTTTTTGGTCATTGGTAACTTGCCACTTATTACCCGCTTGAGAAGATAAAATACAGCTATGAAAAGGCTAGTGAAAGTATTCTTGCATGTTTTTTGCTAAGCTTTTGATCACAATATATCAGCACAGAACAAGTTATAACAGAAAAGTGTGCAGACAAAGTTTGGGAAAATTTTTCAATTCACTTCGCGTATTTTTCAGTTCGGGCTTGTCTCCCATGCCTATGGCTAATTTAAAACAAAGGAGTTTCTAACCAAAAGATTTAAAACGGAAAAAAACCTGGCTTTAATGAAGCAATGTTAATTAACTATCTAAGTTTAAATTTGAATCGGTTTTCTTTGTTATTCGTAAGTTAAGTAATTCGAAGCAGGGGAGCTAAGGATTTGATAATCAGCAGAAAAAAGCGGAGTTGGTGAAATTAATTGAATTGCTCCTTATAAATTCATGGGGTTTGAAACAGCATTTGTATATGGCTTAACGCCTCAGTGTTCGGTATTTGAGTATTACTTACATCCAACCTAATCTCAAATTCATCAAACACTGCAACAGTCTCTGGACTGATCAAATATAAACAAGTTTTGCCTTAGTATTGATCAAAGCAGGTTCCAAACACCCTTCAGCACCGCTATCTACCACCTATCTACACACAACTAATGTCGATGTTTAGGTGCATCAAGAAAGTTTTAGAAATTTAACACCAAGAGATAAACTACGAGTGTTTTAAAAGACAATGTTTGTGATTTTTGAAAAAGAATGATTCGTTCCACCGATCACGAAGTTAGGGCTGCTTGACAAAAAGTCAGAATTTTATAATCTTTACGCCATGTACACTCACTCGTGATTGTCTGAGTCAAGGTGAATAGTGGAATATTCTTTCTTTCTTTCTTTTCTTTTCTTTTCTTTTCTTTTCTTTTCTTTTCTTTTCTTTTCTTTTCTTTTCTTTCTTTCTTTCTTTCTTCCTTTCTTTCTCTCTCTTTCTTTCTCTCTCTGTCTGTCTGTCTGTTCAGTCTATGCAGACGTGTTCGTAACCGCTCCGTAATCTTCAACATTTTATAAAGCTTTTATCGAATCTTTGTCTCCAAATGGCAAATCTTATTGAGTATTTAAGTTATGATGAAAAGGATAACGATTTCACTTGGCGTGGTACGCAACAAGAACTTAAATCTTTGGTGGATTTTATGTTCGATGTCCAAGAAGGCAGTAATGGCGTCTTTAAAGAAGACAAAGCTCACAACGCAATAACGTATAAAGTGAGTACCGATGACAAGGAATGCTCCGTAAGATTCTACACATCATCACTTAGACTGAAAATCTTTGGGCCAAATCAAGAATGCCTTAGGAATAAGTTTCATGAACTTCTTCCAAGCAAGAATGATGGTCCTGCAGAAAAAGGAGTTGAGCCTTCACAACCGACTGATTCTGAAATTGCCTCATTATTATTCGGTTTACTGACTGACTTGCGTAAAGAAATAAGTTTATTGAAAGACACTTTCCAAAACGGAGAGAACTTTGATATCCAACAAATGAAGAAGGAAAACGATGATTCTCGTAAAATTATCTGTAATCTTCAGGAGGAAATTAAAATTCAAAAACAGCAAGTATGCAAATTACAAGACGAAAAAGCCAGCTTACTAACAGCGTTGAGGCTAGTTACGAAAGAAAACGATCAATGTAAGAACAATGATCAATGCAAGAACAATGATCATACAGAAACTAAACAAGCTACTGTAGTTGATCTTACGACCCCGGAGAGTAGTATGAGTGACACAATGAATGAATCTCATTGTAACTGGAAAAAGGTACAAAGGAAACAAAAAAAGGCCAAGCAACAAAAGACAACACCAAAGAACAAAGCTGAGAACAAGCTACCTACTAATAACCAGGACCATTCGCTTCAGGACAGAAACAAAACTAGTACAGTTATAATTGGAGATTCTATAATATCGAAGCTCGAAGGTTGGAAAATGGCAAGCAAGACAAACAGAGTTAATATAAAACCCTTCCCAGGGGCCACAGTGGAGGATATGGAGGACTATATAAAGCCAATAATCAGAAGGAAACCTAATAATCTTATTGTACATATTGGTACAAATAATCTTAAGTCTGATGAATCTAAGGCCATTGCAGAGAGGATAGTTGGAATCTGCGAATCTGTGGAAAAACAGCTGCCGTCTTGTGAAATAGCGATATCTGAATTAATCATTCGCCAAGACTCGAGTCTCCTTGAAACAGCAAGAAAGGATGTGAACAAATCGCTTAGAGCCTTCTGCAACGAACGGGAATGGGACTATATTTCTCATAATGTAACAGAGAAAGGACTTAACACCAAAGGACTGCATTTAAATCGTGCAGGAATAGGAATCCTTGCGCAAGATTTCAATAAATATCTTAAATCTAAAGCATGATTAAAAGGTAAGGAACCACTAGACGAAACAGATTCCTCTATTCATCCCTCTAGTATTGTCTCAAATACTAATATTGATAAGTCTGACGGTGATAATAGACCTCATTCTATTCCTAATGTTAGAGGTTTTAAAATGGCCTCTTTAAATATAACTAGTCTTGTAGCTCATATAGATGAACTGAGATCATGGGTCATTCAGCAAAATTTTGATCTTCTTTGCATAAATGAGTCAAGGCTCGATCCATCAATCCCAAGTTCAATGGTGAGCATCGAAGGCTATGACATCCATAGGTCTGATAGAAACCGCAATGGAGGGGGAGTTTGTTTATACTTGAAAAAGGGCGTAAATGGGAAAAACCGTAGTGACTTAACTGATGATAAAGTAGAGTCCCTGTGTTTTGAAATCATGAAGCCAAATAGCAAGTCTTTTGCCGTTTTAGCCTGTTATAGGCCTCCTAACTATGATACACGCTCATTTTTCAATATATTTGAAAATGTGTTAACAAAAATAGATTCTGAGTTTAAGGAAATTTATATCCTAGGGGATTTAAACTGTGATTTATTATCTACTAATATTAATCAGCAAACCCGCTATTTGAATACGACTGCTGAATTGTTTCAACTTACGCAGTTAATCACAGAACCAACTAGAGTCACTGAAAAAAGTAAAACCCTCATTGATGTGATCTTAACGAATAGCCCAGATAGGGTAGTCCGAAGTGGAGTGGTTCACATTGGTATCAGTGACCATAGTCTGGTTTATACAATACGGAAAATAGCAATTCCGACAAACAACAATCACTGTAAGATCTCATTTAGATCGGCTAAAAACTTTGACTCCGACAAGTTTCTTATGGATTTAGCAACACTCCCTTGGGATTGTTTGGATAATAAGGAAAGCCCGGATGACATGTGGGACAGATGGAAAGAGTTATTTCTCTCTGTTCTTGACTCGCACGCTCCGATCAAAACAAAACGAATAAGAAACAAGAAGTCTCCCTGGATGACAACTGATTTGAGGAAAGCTATGTACGATAGAGATAAAATGAAACAAAAAGCTACTCAAACGAATTCGAGGGACGACTGGAGTGATTATAAGTCTATTAGAAATCGCGTCAACAACGAGATAAAAAGAGCCAAGAAGTCATATTATGAAAATCATTTTGCACAAAATTCAAAAAACTCAAAGGAGGTCTGGAAAGCTATTAATGAAGTCCTCTCACGAAGGACTAAATCTGGCTCTTATGTAACATCTATCAAAACAGGTGATACATCGATGTGTGACTCGAAGGAAATAGCTGAGGTATTCAATTGTCATTTTTCTGAAATTGGGACTAAATTAGCTTGTTTAATTCCCGATGGACCGACTGCTTATAATGATTATCTAATTAGAATTGGCTCAACATTCACCTTACGACACACATCAGTTGATGAACTTACTGAAAATCATTAATTCTATTGACGTTAAAAAAGCGACAGGTCTTGACGGTATACCATCTCATTTCATCAAGATTGCTTCACCAGTAATAAGTCAATCACTAGTGAAGCTATTCAATCAATCAGTTGATAAAGGGATTTTTCCTAACGGCTTGAAACTTGCGAAAGTTACGCCAATTCATAAAGCTAATGACAAAGATGATTTGAATAATTACCGTCCCATTTCGGTCTTACCTACTATTGCTAAGATTTTCGAGAGAATAGTTTTTAACCAGTTATATGAGTATCTAAACTCAAATAATTTACTTTCTCAAAAGCAGTCGGGATTTAGACCGCTTCATTCGACTACTACTGCACTCCTAGAAGCCACAACGGAGTGGCTTACCAATATGGATGAAGGTAAATTGAACTGTGTCACTTTCCTAGATTTTAAAAAAGCTTTTGACACAGTAAATCACTCCTATACTTCTCCACAAATTATACTATTATGGGATTGCAGAAGAGTCGATAAAGTGGTTCAAATCTTACCTCACAGATCGTAGTCAGAGATGCTACATAAACCATACCTTATCTAGCTCTAGAACACTCGATTGCGGCATCCCTCAAGGCTCAATCCTTGGGCCATTATTATTTATTATTTACATAAACGATCTGCCAAATAGTGTCAAATTTTCAAATGCTAGAATGTATGCTGATGACACAAGTCTCACCACTTGTGGCACATCACAAAAGACTCTATTTGACGAGGTGAACGCTGATATTTCCAATATTCATAACTGGTTGAAAGCTAACAAACTTAGCTTAAATTCAGCTAAAACAGAGCACATGTTTATTGCTTCTGACGATAAATTGAAAAAAATTACCTCCGAACCACACATATATTTAAATAGCAAACCAATTACTAGAGTCTCTACAGCAAAAACTCTGGGTGTTGTGATTGACGAACGGGTGTCTTGGGTTGCTCATATTGATTACATTTGTAAAAAAATATCCTCTGGATTGAGTGGCATAAGACGAGTCCGCGATTACATCCCCTTGGAGACAGCTATTACCATATATGAGGCTCTCGTTTTACCTTGGTTTGACTATTGTGACGTGGTATGGGATAATTTACCAGTAACGTCTGCTGAAAGATTGCAAAAAATGCAAAATAGAGCTGCAAGAATAATAACAAAAAGCAGCTACGATGTCAGATCTAGTGATATTTTAACTTCTTTAGGCTGGAAAAGCTTACAAAGAAGAAGAAAGGAGCATAAAGCAATAATGATGTTTAAGACTTTAAATGCACTTGCACCAAAATCTGTAAGGGAACTCTTTTATTTTCAAGAAAATACCTACGATCTTCGTGGTAGAGAGAAGTGCTTAAAGTTACCGAAACCCAGCACTGAGTTTTTAAAAAGAGCTCTCTCTTATGACGGTGCAAAAGTGTGGAACTCGTTACCCCAAAGTGTCAGACTGTCCAATAATTTAAAATCTTTAAGAGGAATCTTTCGTCTGTTGGTCCTTAACACTTTAATTACTATAATATTTTTGGGGGGTAGATGAGAATTTATTTCATAAATCTGTCTATATATTCTTAACGTTATTATTAATTTTTATATATATTACCTATGAACTCGGTTTTCATGGAAAACCAATTTGTACATTGATGAAATTTCCCGAGATTAAATAAAAGACAGCGCTCTCTCGCCTCAGGCGCGCGCGGGAGGGAGGGCGGAGGGGGCGGGCGGGGGCGGCGGGGGGAGGGGGAGGGAGGGGGGGCGGGCGGGGGGCGGGCGGGGGGCGGGGGCAGGAGGCAGGAGGAGGACGGAAGGAAGGAAGGGAGGGGAGGGAGAGAGGGGAGAGAGTGGGGAGGGAGGGGGGAGGGAGTGCGAGGAGCCGGGGGAGGGGGGGCGGGAGGGGGATGGGAGGGGGGAGGGAGGGAGAAGGGACCTTGTGTCGTGTTTAGGGGGGTCGTTTTTTTGGGTCTCTGTTCGGTGAGGGGGGGCTTTCTTATCTTCGGAGGGGGGGATTCTTTTTTTCTTTCTTCTTTCTTCTTTTTCGTTTCTTTCTCTCTTTCTTTCTTTCTTTCTCTCCTTTTTTCTTTCTTTCTTTCTTTCTTTCATTCATTCATTCATTCATTAATCAGATTACTAGTTCACATAGCTAGAAACACCTTTATCCTTCACAACGATCATGGCCCCCAGCTATTATGACTAAAACACTTTCAACACAGACTTCTTGATTTTGGATTCCACCTTTGCGGTTTGATACCCGACAAAAGCGTCCCCGGCGCGAAAAATTAATGGCCTCTTGAAGTTAAAGTCAGAGAGAAAAAGAGAGTGAAATATCAGTTCTCTACTTTCACATCCCCATAATACTTTGCGTCTTTGGGGGGTAACCAGAGGGTAAAAACCAACTTATTTTGCTGAAGGCTGATCAGACAATGTTGACAATACCTTGTTTGGTATCCAAAAATGAAATGGAGAAGCAAAAAACAGAAAAAGATAGAAGCTTGAAGACGTTAAATTTTAGAAATTTTTCGTAAGTCAATACATTTTCTGTAAGACCAAAACGTTAGCACGTTACGTCATCGCGGCCATTTAACAAAATATTTCTCATTAGCATCCATTGTTAACGGTACCACAATGGCCGCCATGTTTTTGTCTTTTGGCTCTCTTAGAAATGCTTGCAGCCCATCAATAGGCCAAAAATACTATATTCCGTAGAAAGTTTAAAATCCATGAAAGACACCTTTACTTTGTTGCGTCTATGTTGAACCCCCCTTTTTCTCGATATTATGAGATATATTTTTCATTAAAGACGACTAATCAAATTGCTTAAATAGCATATATTATATATATAGTTATATTTAGCAACCGCCATAATGACTAGTCTGAGCGTCTTCATCACAGAGATTCTTGTCTTCATAAAATGAATGAATAAATCAATTTTATTTAGAGAGCGTGACACGTGACAGTCTGAAAGATTGTATCATGAAGATTCTTGTCTTCATAAAATGAATGAATAAATCAATTTTATTTAGAGAGCGTGACACGTGACAGTCTGAAAGATTGTATCATGAAGATTCTTGTCTTCATAAAATGAATGAATAAATCAATTTTATTTAGAGAGCGTGACACGTGACAGTCTGAAAGATTGTATCATGAAGATTCTTGTCTTCATAAAATGAATGAATAAATCAATTTTATTTAGAGAGCGTGACACGCGAGAGTCGAGAAGGCTGCAGCAAAAATTTCTTGTTTTCGAGAATAAATCAACCTTATTTAAAAAACGTGACAGTTTGAAAGATTGCAGGAAAAAATTGTTGTCTTCATATAATTAATGAATAAATAAATCAACTTTACTTAGAGAGCGTGACTGACAGTCGCAACTGATAAAATTGTGGCCCTTTTTAACGTTTCTTTAATGAGACGGGACCGCCATTTTTACGTGGTGATCCGAGCCACAATGAAGGTGTAACCATTTGCAGATATTTTTGGAACAAAGGCAACAGCTACTCAGACCCTGAGTGCTGGTCCGGCAGCGGCCATGATACGGAAGAGAATAACACGTGGTCTAAAATGAGAAACATTACAGCCAAACAAAAAATGTATGTGATAAACAAAGAAATGATACTCGAGAGAATGCGTGGTCAATATATGTGATAGACAAAAATAATGATACTGAAGCGAAAGGCACTTGGTCTTTAATGAGAAACATGAAGGCTAAAATTGTGATAAATCAAGAAATGATACTCAAGAGAATGACACATGGTCTAATGAGAAAACATTACGCCCTAGCTGAAGTACTTCTGTCTCAATTTCTAGATAAGATAGTTTTTTATCAGTGAGAATTAACTGTAAAGAACTCTTAAAATATCCCAACTTAATAAATGATTACACTTGAATGAAATTAATTCCGCTCTTAAAACATTTGCGCATTTATTGCGTGTTTTATAAAAAAACAGGTTGCTATAGCAACAGTCTCGTCATGCCACTGGAACGATCAACCAAGATAAGAACTAAGCTACAAAATTTTGGATTCATGTTTTCTGTTTTAAAAAAGCCAATTTCATCTTGCATACTACGAATCGAAATATGACGACCAATTTGAATAACTATTGTTCTTCACTGACTAGCGACTGACTAGCCTCGTGTTCACGTGAAAAAACATAAAAAGGTTTTCATTCAGTCGCTAGTCAGTGAAGAGCAATATTTATTCACATTAGGCGCCATATTTCGATTCGGTGTACACAGGCGAATAGACCTCCTGGTATTGTTTTCCTTTTCGAGTTTTTCAAGATGTCTTGATAAAAACAATGTTGTATCATAAGCAACAAATTACATGGAAACTAAGTTTCCATAGCAACCGTTAGTCTTAGTAACGATGACAACTACTATGACTTGACGTTAGGTCATGTCATATTACATGGAAATAAATTTTGTTAAATGTTTCACATCACAATAGCATAGAACGTTTTAGCTTCTCTGCAGAACATTTACTCCCAACTTTTTTTTTTTTTTGGCTGAAGGAACGACGTTTTGGGCCCTTAACTACAAGGTAATGAAACTTACAAACTTGGGTAAAACTTAATGTAGTTTTTCGTTTTTCGTTACATTAAAAACATAGTATAAACCAGCTTGCCTTATTTTACGTAGTCAAACGTTGAACTCTCAAAGCTGTTTTAAAATAGTATCATGGGGCTTACTGAACTCAAACATCGGGGACCAAATGTAAGCTGAGCTTTTGCCGCGTAGATTTCACTTCTCCTAAAAAAAAAAAATCAGTGTAAATTGAGTGCATAGTTTTAACGTTTTTTGTTTGTTTTCAGTTGGGTGTTTTTATCAGTAGGGGACCTTGTGTTCTATTGCAATTTCACCTGCCCATTGGCGAATCAGTAAATCAAATTATGTAAAATGAATGAATGAATGGAATGAATGAATGAATGAATGAATGAAAGCAATATATGACTCTAACACCTGTTATCAGCCAATTAGACAACACCTGTTATCAGCCAATTAGACAACACCTGGTATCAGCCAATCAAACAACACCTTTGTATCAGCCAATCAGACAACACCTATTATCAGCCAATCAGACAACGTCTGGTATCAGCCGATCAGACAACACCTGTTATCAGCCAATCAGACAACACCTGTTACCAGCCAATCAGACAACACCGACGACTAGTATACTAAATGAGCGGTAATTAGCCAAATCCATGAAGGACCGAGTCGAATGTATCATCATTAATATCAACACTACATAATTTCATTAAATTCACAGACGAAAACTCTAGTCAATATTGGTTCAAGTCGTCACATCAAGTCTGTCCTTGACTAACTACTTCATTATGGCCGTCATAAGGATTCTAAATAGAAGATTAACTTTTCCAATAGCTCTGGTTTTCAACATCTGCTTTAGTGGTAAGTCATAAAACCAACGTTCATATTCCTGGAATATGAATACTAATTCCAGGAACGTGCGTCAAATATACTGTAACCAAAGATATCTATGTCGTACGTTAAGTAGATTGAAAGAGACATTTTTAAATGAGGTCAATTTAAATAAGACTAAACATCTATGGCAATTTTACATGGACATTTTTGGTACAAGAATTGGTTTGTCAGGAACGTGCCATTTCAAGGAATAAAATAATTCATTTTAAAAATGTAACTGAATATGAAGACTGTTTATGAGCCCTTAATATATTAAAAAAGTGACTTAACATACTTAATAATATAATGCTTTATATATTTGTTATATAAAATATATACTGCACGACAACGATTGCTCTTAGGGATTGCTCATAATGGGCAAGAATGCATTAGCCAGTGCATAACCTATATTACAATTCACAGATGGAATTGTAATATAGCTTAGGTTTAGTAGTCTAGCGAATCGAGTGCAAGCAAGCAAGCAAGAAAATAAAAAAAAAGAGAAGAAAAAAGAGATAAATAAAAACAAAGAAAAAACCCAGGTGTTTAGCAATCTCATGCACATAGTCGAACTCCTTTCAATGTTGAATTATATACTTCAATTAATACCCTATTTTACTTAAATACGAATGCTATTCAACTTAAATTCAAAGAAGGTGACGAGAGCGGCGGGCTTTACAGAACAGTATTCAGATTACGTTTATTTTCTTCTTTCATTATCGTACTTAATGAAACAACAGATGGTGAAGTTCAAACATTTTCAACAATAGAAACATTTCTCTTGAATCTAGTTAGGCATATAATGATTCTTCTGAAATTTGGCTCGCAACTTTTTAAAGTCGGTACGACCAGATATAGTGTATAATGTATTTTAGTGTTCAGTAAACGAAAAAAGGATTACGTTATCTATGTAGGGTTGTTTAATAAACTAAACTCGTGCCTAAGATGAATACGTGTTGCTAAGATAAAGAAAACACTGGACTTTGTTCGTTCGTTTTTATAGCGGATGAAGTAAGATTTGGTTGATGCCAAACGTTTTCATGACTATTTAAACACAAACCAACTAAGCCACACTTGCTCCTTGAAACAAGTGTATGAGGTCACTGAAGATCAAACTATGGACCTCTTGCTTAGCAGGCAGCACACTAACTAACCAAGCCACACTTACTCATTGAAACAGGTGTGTGAGGTCAGTGAGGATCAAACTATGGACCTCTTGCCTAGCAGGCAGTACACTAACCAACCAAGCCACACTTGCTCCTTAAAACAGGTGTGTGAGGTTAGTGAGGATCAAACTATGGACCTCTTGCTTTGCAGGCAGCACACTAACCAACCAAGCCACACTTGCTTCTTAAAACAAGTGTGTGAGGTCACTGAGGATCATACTATGGACCTCTTGCATATTAAACAACAGACCAAACTTGCTCCTTGAAACATGTGTGTGGGGTCACTGAAGATCAAAAAAAAAAAAAAGCTGCAGCCTTTTCGCGTATTTGCCAGGCTGGGTACACTGAAAGCTTAATATACTGAGGATTCATGCCTACGTATACAAGTAATAAAACTGATCTTTGTTAATGTTAAGGTATGATTGCCAGTTTGCAATCCAAGACGATATACGATGATGATGAGGACCGTCTCCTGAAAAGAGTATTTCAGCGGTATAACCCTGAACTACGGCCTGTCATCGATAAAAGAGACAAGATAATGGTCACGTTTGGAATCTCCTTGCATCAGATAATAGATATGGTTGGTATCTGAACAACAGAACATTGTAATAAAAATTACTGATTATCGAACTGAATTCTCTACAATATTCTTGTTGCAGCACGAAAAGAATCAAATACTCAAAACAAGTCTATGGGTTCGACAAGTAGGTCTCTTTAGTAACAATGACGACTGACCATTATTACCTTGTCCTCCATCATTATCATCATCATCACTATCGTCATGACCATCATCACCATCACCATCACCATCACCATCACCATTATCGTCATAACCATCATCATCACCATCACCATCACCATCACCATCACCATCACCATCACCACCACCATCACCATCACCATCACCATCAGCACCACCGTCGTCATCATCATCATCACCATCGTCATCATCATCACCATCACCATCTTTATCACTCACTTTTCCACATTCATGAGACTCACAATTGATGAGCTACATTTCTGGTTTGCAGAAATGGCACAACCCTTTTCTCTCGTGGAACTCCTCAGAGTTCGGTGGAATACAAGAAATAAATGTGGACCAGTCAAAAGTCTGGAAGCCTGACATCTACTTATATAACAAGTAAGATGCTTTGTATTACTGGTAATTCTCTAATTTAAGGGTAGTCCAGATTTTATAATTTTGGTCCCAGTGATGCCTTCAGCAAAAATAGTATATTACAAAAACGTCAATCATCTCGGTCTGATGAACATGATGACTTTGAGAATGAGAACGTGAGAGAAATTGAAGGAGAAACAAGCTGGAAACCAGTATTCATAATTAATTTGGTCATCCCCTATTGATGGGTTTCACGTCGGCCATGTTGGAGAATATTGGAGGATGTTGATAAATGATGATAATAATTATGCTAACGTTGATGATGATTTTGATGTTAATGATGCTGCTGCTAATGATGATGATGACGATGACGTTGATGATGGCGTTGATGCTGATGTTGATGATCATAATCATGGTGGTGAAAATAATGATAATACATGATGCATGATGGGTATAATTTCTTTTTAAGCGACATTCCTCAGAACCTACCACAGGGTTCCCGAGGATGAAATTTAGTTTGGTTCACACGAAACAAGCTCAAGGCTGATTAGTTAGTTTTATTTCAGTGCCGACGAAAGAGTTGATGGAGCTCTTGATCGGTTCAAGACCAAGATAGTGGTCAGCTCGAATGGCCTATGTAAATGGCTGGCTCCAATTATCATATCAAGTTCGTGTAAGATTGACGTGAAATATTTTCCATTTGACAAACAGGTAATAGTGGAATAATAAGGGCTTATGAGCACCTGAAACTTTGGGGATGGGAGAAAACATATCATCCATCAACCATAGATTATTAATTATTTTATGCATCACTATTTCCTTTCTTGCTTCCTTCGTTTCTCTCATCCTTACTTGCTTGCTTCCTTTCTTCCTTCCATGCTTCCATTCATCCATCCATCCATCCATCCATCCATCCATCCATCCATCCAACCCTCCATCCATCCATCCATCCATCCATCCTTTCTACCTTCCTTCTTCCCTTCCTTCCTCGCTTCTTTGTCTATTTGCTTCCATCCTTGCTTTCATCCTTTTCCATTGCCTGCTTGCTGGCTTCCATTCTTTCATTCATCTACCTCTTCGTCTGTCCACCCATACACCAATGCATTCCCCGCCACTTCACTCACATTACACTTGTCAAAATCTCAATAATCTGAATCACAGATCATCTAGTGTCTCCCAACATATTCTAGACTTTCGCAAAGTCCACCGCCCTTAATAAGAACTCCTCGGGAGATAAGAGGAGACGACTTGGGGCAAGTCTAGACGCACTCATTTAACCATAAATGACCTATTTTAGGCTTGCATACTTAAGTTTGGTTCCTGGACATACGATGGTTTCAAACTCGATATAATCCAGGAAGGTCCATTTGCAGACACCAAGAAGTTCGTTAAGAACGGAGAATGGGACTTAGTTGACTTTCCCGCGAAAAGAAACGAGTTGTACTACGTCTGCTGCAAGGAGCCGTACCCTGATGTCACCTATACCCTCAACATCAGAAGAAAACCCACTTATTATTACATCAACATTATCATACCATGTTTGGTCATAACAGGTAAGGTCACGTGACAGTAAGATGAAGTCTGGCGCGAATGGTAGAAAAGATGAGAACATTGCTATGAAAATACTTGTTAACAAAGTACTGTCTTTGTATCTATCTATCACTGGGTTTCAATCAGCTGATAAGTCTTTGAATCTCATTATTTGGTCCAAACACTGACCACCATGTGCTGTTAACCAGAGAGAATTCTATTGAAAACTTGTGATTCAGCTGATGAACATTCCGCACGAGACAGGGAATGATGTCAAGTGAAACCCGGCGATTATTTTTATTGATTGATTATTAATGATAAATATCAAATACTATTTATTATTATCTATATCCTTTGGACTAATAGAGATATAATAATTTGAACAATACTAAAAGAATACTGAAGCAAATTAACTTACCCAAAGTGAATTCACTTCTCAGGTACATGGTCTCCCCTGCATAGCACTCCTCACTATTCATCATCGAAACTTAAATAGTCTTGAAGTTATTGCTAAACAGCTTGACGTGATTACCAACAGCTATCTGTTTCGTTACTCATTCTTGCTTGGCTACTTCCATGTTTTTGCTCTTGCCTGAAAATGTAGAGAAAACATGATTTAGTTTTTTATCGCTGTTCAATTTTTTCCCCTTTGCAGCACTCACGTTATTATCGTTTTATCTTCCACCCGACTCGGGAGAAAGAATCACATTAGTCATCACGAACTTGTTGGCATTGACTGTGTTTATGCTACTCGTAGCAGAGATTATGCCTTCTACCTCCGAAGTGGTGCCCCTTATAAGTATATACTACACATGTACCATCATGGAGGTAAGTTGATGAGGCTGATGCTGATGTTGCTGTTGTTAAGAGGGTGCCTCTTATAAGTATATACTACACATGTACCATCATGGAGGTGAGTTGTTGATGCTATTGTCGATGATGATGCTGTCGTTGATGATGCTGATGTTGATGATGCTGCTGTTGCTGTTGTTGTGTGGGTGCCTCTTATTAGTATATACTACACATGTACCATCATGGAGGTGAGTTGTTGATGCTATTGTCGATGATGATGCTGTCGTTGATGATGCTGATGTTGATGATGCTGCTGTTGCTGTTGTTGTGTGGGTGCCTCTTATTAGTATATACTACACATGTAGAATCATGGAGGTGAGTTGATGATGCTATTGTCGATGATAATGCTGTTGATGATGATGCTGATGTCGATGATGATGATGTTGCTGTTGTTACGAGGGTGCCTCTTATTAGTATATACTACACATGTACCATCATGGAGGTGAGTTGTTGATGCTATTGTCGATGATGATGCTGTCGTTGATGATGCTGATGTTGATGATGCTGCTGTTGCTGTTGTTGTGTGGGTGCCTCTTATTAGTATATACTACACATGTACCATCATGGAGGTGAGTTGTTGATGCTATTGTCGATGATGATGCTGTCGTTGATGATGCTGATGTTGATGATGCTGCTGTTGCTGTTGTTGTGTGGGTGCCTCTTATTAGTATATACTACACATGTACCATCATGGAGGTGAGTTGATGATGATGATGCTGTTGTTGATGCTGATGCTGCTGCTGTTGCTGTTGTTACGAGGGTGCCTCTTATTAGTATATACTACACATGTACCATCATGGAGGTAAGTTGATGATGGTGATGCTGATGTTGCTGTTGTTACGAGGGTGCCTCTTACTAGTATATACTACACATGTACCATCATGGAGGTAAGTTGATGATGCTATTATATTGTCGATGATGATGATGTTGCTGTAGTTGCGTCGATGCCTCTTATTAGTATATACTACACATGTACCATCATGGAGGTAAGTTGATGATGCTATTGTCGATGATGATGATGTTGCTGTAGTTGCGTCGATGCCTCTTATTAGTATATACTACACATGTACCATCATGGAGGTAAGTTGATGATGGTGATGCTGATGTTGCTGTTGTTACGAGGGTGCCTCTTATTAGTATATACTACACATGTACCATCATGGAGGTAAGTTGATGATGCTATTATATTGTCGATGATGATGATGTTGCTGTAGTTGCGTCGATGCCTCTTATTAGTATATACTACACATGTACCATCATGGAGGTAAGTTGATGATGCTATTGTCGATGATGATGATGTTGCTGTAGTTGCGTCGATGCCTCTTATTAGTATATACTACACATGTACCATCATGGAGGTAAGTTGATGATGCTATTGTCGATGATGATGATGTTGCTGTAGTTGCGTCGATGCCTCTTATTAGTATATACTACACATGTACCATCATGGAGGTAAGTTGATGATGGTGATGCTGATGTTGCTGTTGTTACGAGGGTGCCTCTTATTAGTATATACTACACATGTACCATCATGGAGGTAAGTTGATGATGCTATTATATTGTCGATGATGATGATGTTGCTGTAGTTGCGTCGATGCCTCTTATTAGTATATACTACACATGTACCATCATGGAGGTAAGTTGATGATGCTATTGTCGATGATGATGATGTTGCTGTAGTTGCGTCGATGCCTCTTATTAGTATATACTACACATGTACCATCATGGAGGTGAGTTGTTGATGCTATTGTCGATGATAATGATGTTGCTGTTGTTACGAGGGTGCCTCTTATTAGTATATACTACACATGTACCATCATGGAGGTGAGTTGTTGATGCTGATGTCGATGATGATGATGTTGCTGTTGTTACGAGGGTGCCTCTTATTAGTATATACTACACATGTACCATCATGGAGGCGAGTTGTTGATGCTATTGTCGTTGATGATGCTGTTGCTGTTGTTGCGTGGGTGCCTCTTATTAGTATATACTACACATGTACCATCATGGAGGTGAGTTGTTGATGTTGTTGATGGTGCTGTTGCTGCGGGGTTCGACTGTAGATCTAGCTACTAGAATATTCTTACACTATGCAGGTTGGCACTGCCCTAGTAGCAACGTGTATCGTGCTGAAGTTTTATTTCCACAACCCGGCAGTGTCGGACATGCCAGGATGGGTTCGTCTTGTGGTTCTGACATGGCTGGCAAGATTATTAAAATACGACTTGAAGAAGAAGAAAGATTCCCTCAGTAGACAAAGCTTCTTTGTAGAAATAGCTGATAATTATAAGGAACCTCTTCTAGAAGTAGGTAAGGATTAGGATAATAACCTAAACATTAAAAAATTGCTATTCAGTCTTAGCCGGAGTGGGCCCTTCCCTGACCTAGATCAGCTCAGAGGTGGTTTAATGGTTAGATATTGTCAGTTAGGCCGCGCCATGCCTTAAACCAGTCCAGAAGTTGATTTTAAGGTCCGATCTAAAAGTTGGATCAGCTCAGAGGTTTTTTACTGTTAGACTGATCTGTGAGTTAGCCGTGCCCTGACTTAGATCAGCCCAGAGGTTGTTTCAGGGTTTGATCTGTGAGTTAGCCGTGCCTTGACTTAGATCAGCCCAGGGGTTGTTTCAGGGTTCGATCTGCGAGTTCGCCATGCCCTATAAATTAGTTTCAATACACTTTGGTCTTCAATATCTCAGCAGATCACGACATTTTTCATCGCAAAGTGGAAAACCTGAACAGAGAATCCACCAATCCGGTTCATTTAACGCCTGGCATATCAAGTGTACACCTTTCCCCCAACGGAAACCTAAGAAGAAACAGTCGAAATGGCTCCATCCATACAATTCCCGAGAAGCACCGCGAGTCATTTCTGAGCATGCGCAAGAATAACATTGATCATCATTTCTCAGGAATAAATGAGAACTACCGCTGTTCTTGTTGTCACATGGCGCAAACGATCGACGATCACGTGATCAAACTAATCGATTCTCAATCGTCGTTGTTATCGAGCGTCAATAATCTGCTGAAACAAACCAATGCTAAAGAAATGCTAAACGAAAGTAAATTGGAATGGATACTCGCGGCAAATATTGTCGATCAAACTTGCTTTGTTATTTTTCTTGTGCTGCTGTTTTCATCGACAGTGATTATATTTACCCAAGCATACTAGAGCCTAGTCTCCTTTTTAGGCGGGATTTTGAGGACGGTCCCCAAGAACGCCTGCAAAGGAGACTAACTAGAAGCATTATCTTAACACTGTAAATTCTCGCTTTCTGGTTGGTCGAGAGCCGTGGTAAATAAGAAGACATACTAACATTTTTTGTTTGTTTTGTAATTAAAAACAAATTATCCGCTGCGCCTCGTGAGTACATAACATTTTGACCAACTGTCATATCGTGTCAAATAAGAGAAAATACGACGCAACATGAATGGCCTGCATGGAATAGACCTTCTCGAATCAGCCAAATACCGCTGTGGTTTTTGAATACATTCTTATTTATACAGGGTTAGGCTCGGGTAACTTCACATGAGCCGAACCTTAGAGCAAATTTCGTATGACAGTCAAAAGTTCACGGCACGAACACGGTCATTACACGGCAAGCGATACGCCAGACCAATTACATTGCACGAGAATTTACTCTCCATCCAATCAAATACCCGGAACATGACATGAACACGGCGTGGACACGGTCACGCCAAGGTCACGGCAATGCCAGACCAATCACATTGCGCGTGAAGAAAATCAGCCAATTAAAATTCTAGAAAGCATCACGGTCACGGCACGTCACACTTACGGCAATGAGCTTTTCACAGTCACACGAAAACTGCACTATTGAAATTATACTTCCAATATGTTACTTATTTTGACGTCTCCCCAGGCTTTTAACTGTAGTTGTTTTAATTTTTTTATACTAAACACTAGCCATTATGAGTAATCAAATTTACAATGTATATTATGGAAACCTTGAGTATAATGATGATGTTCTTCAAAACTGTTTGTGTGAACCAGCCAAAATTTGTATTTCTAATGAAGCCTGTGGTGATGTCACAGTCATTTACATATTGCAAGTATAAACCTTCATAATTAACCTATAACATTATGACGTCACAGCTTGTTTACATGGGCAAGAATGATAGGAATTTACGCGAAATTTTCTTTCGTTCCGGATATTTATTACAACAATTATCTGTTATCACCTTTCCCCGTCTAATTAACCATTTTTTATTGTGATTTAATTCGTTTTGCTGCTATTTTGCCCCCTCTGGCGGCCATGATCCTTAGCGTTAAAACAATATTGTTTTGATGTGACGTCATAGTGTTATAGGGCAATTTAAAGACGTAACCGTTCAAATGAAGAAATATTTTACCACTCAACTATTCACATTATGTAGAATCAATATTGAAAGTATTGTATCAGGGGTTAGGTCCTTAAGATCTATCAAGAATAGTTTACTTTTAGACGCAGTTTTTATACTTACTTAGTTTTTCTAAATGTGTATCACCGCAAACGCGGTAAAAGTTTCTTTGGACCAATGTGTGACATCTTGTAGGCACTGCCGCCTGCTCACATGTCAAGCCAAGTTGACGGAATCAAGTCAGCACTGCGCTTAAAAAAAGCAAAAAAAGGATAATAATCGTTCAATAAAATTGAAATAGTGACACATCCACAGCAGTATTATTAGACTATACTCAAAAATCTTAATGGCTGATTAGTCGTGTTGAGTTTTTTCAACCGTAAGTATTCAATAAGCTGATATGTAACGCATGCGTAGGACTACTTATTACAGTAGACTGCTTTTGTCAATCTCGTACCCAGTGCCTGCGTTTCTTCTGGCCTGTGGAGAAGAACGAGGGCTCTGGCATAATCCATTTTTTAAGACCACGATTTCTTGGACTTCCCGTGTAAGAGCGCATACGTGTAAGACCTGACAAAAATAAAAAATATGTTCCCGATTTCTAATTTTTATTTTGATCGGAAGTAAACACAGAACTCTATTTGAAGGCATCATTTTCACTGATTATATTTCATTTCCGGAAAAATGCGCATGCGCCAAAAATGGATTATGCCAGAGCCCTCGTTCTTCACCGCAGTCCAGAAGAAACGCAGACTCTGGGTACGAGATTGTAAGTATTCATATTGCATAGTATGGAACAATATTTGTATTATGATCATGGATGTAGTCCTGAGAATTCCCTGCTAGCAGAGCCTATTTTCCTTTTGTTTTGGTCGAGAGAGAAAAATAGACTCTGCCGATGTAGGACATTATACTTGTCGCGCCTGCGTAGTGTAACTTAGCAACGCTGTCGTCTAACAACGTTTGGCACCTATAGGTGTGTTACATTTGCTCATGCGCACTACATGTACCCGTTTAAAAACCGGTTTTAAAACCTGTTTCGTTCGTCCACAATCGTGGACGGCGGTGTATCAAAGGAAACGCTCTACATCGGCAGAGTCTCGATATTAAAGAGGAGAGACTCTGCTTAACAGGGAATCCTGAGAAGGAATGTTTGATGGGACTGACGTTTCGACAACCTGAAGAGTAATCTTCAGAGTAAAGTGAAGAATAAAGTCAGATTGGTCATATTTATACTGCCACGATAACAACAGCCTAATTACCTGGATTAGCGTAATTGGCTTACGCTTTGCTGGCGTTACAATGCTTTGTACACAGAGCTCAGCAAAGCGTAAGCGTAAGCGGTGCTGCCAGCCGCGACAAGGAATAACACGGACGTCAAGCGTGATTAAATGAAAATATTCATCGCGTAATATTTCAAAAACGCTCTCATATACATTTTTTTCATATGGCAATATGTTGGGTGCCTTGATGAATACTATCGACTGGTGCAAGTCGCTTTGAAAGTTTAGGTCTAGTTTTCGAGTAAAAAAAAGCGGCAAATCATTTCTATGATGTCACCATTACGTCATAACGAAAAGGCCGCTTTAAACTAATTTATTATTTTTGAAACCTATAATCCTAGCTTTCCTGACATTGTGTGAAAAGCGCTTGCAGATCGAGTTATTTAAGACGAAGTTGTAGCCGTTTCAAATGGAAATGAGTATTTTCAGCCATAGGCTTTCTTAGGCTGCGTTCATAATGTATGGCAGGGGGGGGGGGGGGGGGGGCAGGTGAAATTGAGGGGGCAAATTTTGGTAGGGAAAAGGGGGGATGGGCAAATTTTGGTAGGAAAAATGGGGGGGATGCACAATTTTTGGAAGAAGCTACAAGCCTTGCTTAGGGGGATCATATTTTTTGCATGATTTTAAAGAGGGCGGTTAAGAATTATTGTGGACATTTCCAATTTTCACCTGCCCCCCCCCCCCCCCCTCCCTCTGCCATACATTATCAACGCAGCATTAGGTTCATTGTGCACGCTATCAATGCTCGAACGCGCCCTCAATTTGCCTTATACGGAAATTCACGTCACAACTGACGCCAAGTCTGACTCATACATAAGGCTCTTTATAGTTTGCTGAAGGCGTTAGTCAGTATCGCCGTGTTTTAAAGTCAAAGGGATTTCAAGCAAGGAGCAATAGTTTTATGATGAAGGCAATCGCAATACTGATCGTACTCGCAGGTGAGAACGGTAAAAACACTGTAATTGACATACAACTCTCTTCATCGAAGCATGAAGATGTTATGTAGCTTCTGTAAGGCTTGAAATAGTTACAAACATCTGTACAGCACGACTAGCTAGGTGTGACTATTTTAGTCGTTTTCGAACAAAGATTAAAATTTTTGGCTTCAACTGATTCGATAGTCACTAGATAATCACTTGATTTAGTGTGCTTTTGTTTCATTTCATTCGATAGTCACTAGATAATTAGCGTGCCTTTGTCGAGAGAGCATCATTCTATGAAGACGACGCGTGCAGTACCGCCTCACTTTTGTACTACAGTAAAACCCCTCTATACCGGACAGTGCTGGGACCGATAAAAATTTCCGGTTTAGCGGGGGTTCCGGTATACTGAGGTTTTTGCAAATTACTTTTGTTTTTGATTTGAATAGTTGCGATATCACACCTATTGAAAATATGTTTGTGTCTAATCGTTTGGCGTCAGTATAAACAAACACGTAAACGAAAGTTCAAGTAAAAATATCAACATTAAGATCAAAAACTAAGCAAATTTCTTAACTTTTATTTCAAAAGAACGCCAAGAAGAAACATTCTAAATACGATCTGAACAAAATCCCCGGTAAAATGGACTGGGAATGACCCCAAAGCCATGTGACATGAAAAAACATGGCGGCCGCAACTTCGCGAACCATTCGATCTTTAGTATTTCTCAACACTATTAAACCTTCCTTATGCATTCTGTTTGAACATTTATATATTGAAAACAATTAATTAGCCTTTATATGTCTATTTGTGAACAAGATTTACTATTTAAAGAAAATGTTCGATGATTTTGTGAGTTTAGAAGCTGTCCCTGTAGACTCGATTTACACACCCGCAAATACGCTTGTGACGGTAATTCCGAAACAAGTGTACGTTCTTCCGGACTAGTGGGGTTGAATTCTATTGTTAAATAGCGTTTGGTACCAAAATTTTCTTCCGGTTTCCGGAATAGAGAGGTTCCGGTTTACTGAGGTTTATTTTACAAAAGATATATGGGAAAAATTTCCGGACCAAAACTTTTGTCCGGTTTAGAGAGAATTCCGGTATACTGAGGGTCCGGTATAGAGGGGTTTCACTGTAATCCTATTTTCCGAACCGGTTTTTGTCTGATCTACTCAGTCAGTACATCCGCAGAAAAAATCCCTCTGGAACAGTGCCGTGAAAGCCAGTTTACTGTCATCATGATGAATAGAAACCAAAATGCGCACATGAATCGTCTATCACAATATTTGCATATGGAAACGATAAAGCGCACGTGTGTCTACAATCTCGTTTCGTCGTTTATCTAATACGATTTTCAGTGGTTTTACCACTAAAAGTAAAGTCATGAGATCTTTGAATGTAACAAATAGACCTAATTTACTAATCTCTGGGTGGCCTTGATTGGTGTTAGTCCCACAGTTAAAATCTCATGACCTTACTTCTTTCACCTCATCCATCATTATCGACTTCTGAACATGTGATTCGTTTGAGCCAGCAAAACTACTCGTCAGCAGCAAAAACTTCGCTGCAACAAAAGAAAAAAGTTTAGTGCAAAGCAAATACACAAGAAACAGCTTGTCATTCTACTTGATTTTGTTCTTGCTTTCTCTTGTGTATTTGTTGTTATCTTTGCCTTGATATGCATTTTAGTGTTCTAGCTGGTTGAGTGAAGGTGACTATTTATCACAAAATAAAAACTATAACAGTGTGACTACTATAACCGCTGCAAACTTGACTGCAAGAACCAATCAAATCGTAGAATGAATTTGAAAATAATGCCAAGCTAATGTCAAGCCAATCAGAAACCTAGTCTGCACAAGAATGGATATTTAACCCTGATGTTCTGTGTACTGTAAGCAACTAGATAGCCATCGTCAGTTTCTCGTGGGAATAAAAAGCCGGATCCAGCTGATCTAACCCAGGTGTTCTTGCGCATGCACTCCTGGTTACTATTAACCAATCAGAACCATTTTTGTTGCATTGCCAAAAGTTCCATGCTGGATTTCAAAATGGAGTCATGTTGCGAATTACCTTTTTAAAATATGTTCTGAAATATACCTTTAAATTGAAAAATTATTTCTCAATTGACATGGTTTTCTTTGTTATTCACAAGGCTTTATTTTTGTTATAACCCTCATTATAAATGCGAGGTCAATATATAGTTATTAACCCGGTTAATAACTATATATAGAGCCGTTCGCATTTTTAATGAGCAACATTTGATAGAAAACTTTCTAAATTGATAAATAAAATACTTAATTACCTTGAAAGTCAGCAATAAGCCTGCAGCCTCGGGATGTATATGGCTTATTGCCTCCGTTCTCGGTAATTAACTCTTACTTATAACTTATGTGTACCATAAAAGATTCCTTTTGCCCCATCAGCAATTAAAATTAATAAAAGCAAAGCAAAAATGCTATAAAGTAAGCAAAACCGGTGTTCAGTCTTAATCACCAGCTGCCAGTCTTAGACACCAGCTGCCATTTAGATTAACGCAAGATGATATGGAATAGGAGACTGGGTATAAGAAACTGTTTGCAATAAAAATATAGAGCGGATGCAATTAAACTGTGAAATAAAATCAAACTAAATACTAACTAATAGAATCTATTTAGTGACTAATAGTCACTATAAGTATGCTTAACCAGAAGATTTATTAAACAAAAGACACAAAATGGTCTCTTGTGTATTTGTCTTTGTATGATGAATGTTCTGGTTGAGTGATAGCAACTATTTACTATTTACACTACCTTAAGTCGGAATGTATTGTTTCATTCTAGAATTTGATTGGTTCTTGCTGTCGAGGTGGCCCCAGTTATAGAAGTTGCGCTGCAATAACAATTTTGATTTTAATCAAAACTCTCTGGTTTGTTCATTTCCTTAAGGTACCGTTGCATGCATTCAAGCTGCACTTCCAAATGTTGGAACCTGTAGCTATGAAAACTACAACAACAAGATACGTACCTGCATTACACAGTTTATCAAAGTCTGTCAGGAAAACCCCAATGGAAAATGCAGGTACTATTGAGAGAAAAAAGTAGAAAAAAGTGTCACTAAAGTGAACACAGTATATTATGATAGAATACCCTCTGATTGGTCTATGACAAATCACATGATAGAATACCCTCTGATTGGTCTATGACAAGTCACATGATAGAGTACCCTCTGATTGGTCTATGACAAGTCACATGATAGAGTACCCTCTGATTGGTCTATGACAAGTCACATGATAGAGTACCCTCTGATTCGTCTATGACAAGTCACATGATAGAATACCCTCTGATTCGTCTATGACAAGTCACATGATAGAATACATGAAATACATGATGTTTAGAGAAGGAGGATAATGAAGGGAAAAACAAGCTTGCTTTTGTTCACTGCTGTGATCTTTCTAAGAAACTCACAGAATTTACTCTTATTTTACAGCATCTATTTTGACTCCTTCATCAACTGTTCTGCTATAACCGCCATTTCCTGTTTCCCATCATTACCTGTTGATCGAATGAGAACTTCACTCAAGCAAACAATAGTAGTATAGGGCATACCACTCCTGCTTCACCCCACCAAACACAGGCTTTTCCCACGTCATTAAGATTCGCGTAGTAAGTAAACTTCAAAATCATAGTAATTTTTAAATTACGACCCTGAAGACTTACCGCGCTGACGTAGCGCTGTATTTGCCGGGTGAAGAGGTGCGACATGCTATGTTAAAATATCGCTGTCATATATGCATAGGTGTGAAGGTTTTGTGAACGGCTTCTGTATAATTTGTTTACAACCTAAGGTAATCATTCCAAAACCCAAGGGTTTCTGGTGTTGTGGTAAAAAAATGCAAATAGAAGACGACACGTCAGCACAGTGTTACGAGTGTGGTAAGAATATTCGTAATGCCGTACCAAATGCTACCAGAGAGCAATATTACGCCAATGGAGGTCGTACGAAGACCCCATACAAAAGAATAAAATACTTCCGAGACTGGATGAGTCATATCCAAGGTTATCGACCGGTATATTTAGACGATGAAGTAAGGAAGAAAATCATAGACCACTTAGAAGAGCCAACCCCGCAAAGTCTACGGAAAACGTTGAAAAAATTAAAGCTAGGGAAATATTACAAAGCTATTCCTTATCTTTTGTCTGAAATTACCGGGAAGTCTATTCCCGAGGTTTCTGATATGAGCAGAGCCGAGTGGATGTTTTGTCGGCTGGATAAGGATATTCCTTATTACCCTGACGTAATCTACGAAATATTTCACGAAATAGACCCCAACCACCCACTGTTAGGATGGATTCCAAGAAGATAGTGGATCTTATGGCATAAGATGAGAAATTAGCATAAATCTTATGGCATAAGATTACGCGTAATTTCTAGACTGACGTTCGATATGTAAACGAAATCCTGTCACGCTCTTTTCAAAGTAAATATTTACTGAGCAAGCTTTCTTTGAAGCTCTTCTTTTGCTTCTTGGTAGATCTTTTTGCGAGATTCCTCGGAAAGATCTTTTACGACTGTTTTTTTATTTCTTATGTCCGTCTTTAATTTCTCGTACTTTTCCTCTTCGGCCAGAATAAGCGAGAATTCTACGTCGTCTATCTTTCTGTCACGCAAAGCCTTTGAGACAAGATCGGTAATTGTATTTACTTTAGCCCTTGACAGAGCTATTGTCGTGTCGTGTTTTGATATTTTGCTTGATAATTGTTTCATAATGCCTGTCGTAACAGCGGAAACAATGCCGCAGACGGCTCCAACGCTGGCCAAAGGAACGCCAACGACTATTCCAGGTCCGGTGAGTGAGGTAGCAACGCCGGAGCCCGTTAACACAACAGATATGGACCCTGAAGTTATCGCAATCTTATGTAGCGTGCTACGGGCTCTGACGTATTTCTTCCTAACTTTTTCGTAGTGTTTTGCTTGTCCTTCCAAGTAAGCCAGGATTAAATTTGCTTTGTTGAGCCTGAAGTTTTCGGCGTTTAGTTCGTTGGGTGTAGTATAGGGAACATCTGGGTACAACTTAGGTGCTGATGGTATAACATCCATTATATATACTAATGTACGACGCTTTTGGGAATGATATACAGGAGCAGCCACATCACGACAACCGGGATTACTGGAACTGGAGGGCCTTCAGGAAGATGTTTCCGCACGCGGATGCTAGTAAGTTCGAAAGGAGGCCTGATGGGATTTACTTCAGCGGCTCCAGGATGTACAGCAACGAGGATTTGAAGCCTACGCTGGTTAATCAAATAGACGATCAACTGAAGCATAAGCCAGCGCCAACGCATGTTGAACCCGGTTGGTCAAAGGAATTATTGCTGGATACCAGTACTTATCCGATACCCGCAGTTTCATTTGATAAACACCCAAGCTTGGACCTAACGCTGAACATGCGGATCTCTAACAACCATTCCTTTCCGTTAAAGGTGCGAGATATCTTCAAAAACGTGCCCATTATTCATACCACGGCGAAAGAAGCCCACGAATGGTTAAGTGGTCCTAACATGCGTTATTGGCCGCAGCAGTTGAACTTTGCAGTTTGGTGCGCCACCAGCGGTTGTGGGGTAAGCGCGAACTTGATGAAGAATTCAATATTCATGTTTCACTTCCACTTCACGGTTAGAAGAATACTACATGAAATGGGTGTTATTGCGCTGCCGGGAGATGCCACGTTTTATCCAAGAGATAATAAATACAACGTTCCTGCTTACGACCGACTTTGTAAGGAGTTTGGTGTTGTAGGGAAGGATTTCAGGTGTACCGCGGGTGCTAACAATGGTTTGGGGCACATTTGGGCTTATTGGGGGATTGGCGGGCATGTGCTAAGTGATAAGGAAGTCCACGCGTTGAATTTACAATGGACCATGGCTTCCCACCCAGAAACCCATTATCATTTGAAGAATGAGTGGTGGTGGTTGGAGGGTCCAGTTAAGGATACCAAGCAAGTCCGCGATGGACCTTTGTTCAAAGACGAGGGTGGTAAGTATGCAGGGGCCAATCCACTGATTATTAAGATTACCAACGACGAGCAAACAAAGCAATATCTTAATTTCATACCCCCAGAAGGCAAAGGACTAACTAGAGCCGGCCTTGCTCGTTTGAATCGCAGCATAGAAGCTTACGTGTATTCTATCCTTGGAGCTCAGGTAAACACCCGATCGAGTATAGTGGGGAATACCGGCGCCGCAGAAGAGACGCGAGCCGAAGCCTTGATCTTATTCGAAAGTTCGATTTTGGAGGGTGATATTAGCAAGGGCGTACAGCGTTACCAACTAGCTATACAAAATTCTAAGGCGAGGTTGGACTATGCTGTAGCCCCGGGTTGTTGGTTAATGCCCAGTAATTTATCTATAAATACTGGCTCTGTAGTAGGATACAACAACAAACTTCAACGAGCTACTAAGGATATGAAGTTTGGGGTGAATGACGTGAACTCTGATACTACCAAGGGCATTCCTCACTTCGTAGAGAAGCCAAAAAAATCACACGAAACGAAGCTACCCGTAGTTAAGAAACCATCAAAGCATATTCCCGCGTTACCAACCATACCTGAGGAATATGACCACAACCTGTTAAAAGCCGGTCTAACAGTCGCAAGCATTGGTTTGAGCTATTATATATGGCGATGAACAACCCCTACGTAGCTGGAGTAGATTGTGTTTATACGACTTACACAGGCGAGAAAAAATACAACCAGGCATCTTGGGTGGACGTTGAGGGTATGTCTGTGGGCCTGAACTACTCAGGAAAGAAGCTGATAATATGCAGTATTTGCATTGGTACGAGTAGCCACGCCAACGTCGGCTTTAGGTTCCTGGATGAGAATAGCATACTGCAGCCTATGAGAAATAAGACAAACAACAGGGAGCCTACGCATTTCTCCGTAGAGCCCGACCCCAGCAGTGCCGAAAATCTATCGGTTTGGACTTTCCACATGGTTGCTGATTGCCATGGGAAGGTAAAGCTGCAGATAAGAGTAGACGATACGGGAAAGGTTACGGTAAATAGCATAGAAAATCAGAGAGATGAAAAATATAACCACGCAACCATTAGCACTCTTACGGTGATAAGTCTCTAGAAGCAAATTTATTTGCTGGTATATATGAACCCACACGCGAAGGAAGATTGGTTTCTACATTATTTGGAGGAGAAGGACTACCAAGAACAGCATTGGCATGACACCGGGCTGTGGGTGAAGGTTGGGGGCCTGGGATTGATTATGTGTACCATTAGCATTTCGACGGGGTATTCGTGTAATGTCGGGTTTAGGATCGTCGATGAGGATAACCACCCATTACTACCCTACAGAAAAAAAGATAATAATAGGAGCCCAGTTCATTTCTCGTCGGAGCCCCCACCGTTAAGCACAGAAGACTTAACGCCGGTAACTTTTCACATGATAGCCAATTGTCAATATGCGAAGCTTCAGGTTCTTCCCAACGACGTTGCCTACCTTCGGATAAATGCCGCCCCGTCAAAAGATCCTCCAACGAATGCTGTTTGGAATCATAAGCCCATTAGCACCATGAGTGTGCTGCCGCTAGTTCCGCATTATCAGGGCGGCGCGAATACTATCTTTACTTATCCCCAGTCGAGGACGCCTCGGACACCCGACGACGATAAGCCACCAGTAACGTACCCAGATAAGATCATCCCCGAATCTTCTTCAGGAGAACCACCCCAATAGCTACTACCAAGATCCAAATGTTATTCCCCACGAACTTTAACAGTTCTCCGCCGGTTCTAAGTGTCAAGGAAACAACCGAACCCAGCAGCCCAGGAAGACCGGCTGCCATCTTTTTTCCCAAGTCCGTCAGCCCACTGCCTAATTTCTTTACGCCTGCACCCGTAGCCTTAAGCGTGGATAGGATAACTCCTACTACGGTGCTAATAGCAACCGCAAATGCCAGTGGAACGCCATACTTCACCAGAGCTCTTTTTACCTTTTCCTTGGTGGTAAGCCCCAACTCCCTTTCCAGGTTTTCCTTTTGTGCCTGTAATTCCGCAACTCTCTCCTGAAGGGTTTCCACTTCCCTTTGGGCTGCCTCCCTTTCTTCTTCGGGGCGCGCCTGGTCGTTAATTATTTCCTGCTTTTCGGATATGTTTTTTTCCAGGTCTTCGATGGCCTGAGTTCTTTGCTGGATTTGCTCTTCTTTAATGTTGATTTCAGCA
Organism: Actinia tenebrosa; assembly: GCF_029948245.1. Lineage (NCBI taxonomy): Eukaryota > Metazoa > Cnidaria > Anthozoa > Actiniaria > Actiniidae > Actinia > Actinia tenebrosa. Next base: position 8,263,657 of record NW_028292582.1, on the reverse strand, counting down.
ACTAACTGCCGCCGCTCCACCAAAGAACCCTCTATGGCGGTTTGTAATTTCCTAACTTCCTCCTGACTCATGTTTAGGTCCTGCAGGGCAAGGCGAAAAGCCTGTCGAGCTGTATCCCTTTCATCTAAAGCCTTTTCAGCTTCTCGTTTAATTTGCAGTATGCTTTCGTCTTTACTTTGACCCAGCTGCAACAATTGTTTTTTATAGCTTGACTCCCTTTCCTTTAGCGTTTTTTCTAACGCCGCCGTTGGAGCATGTGATTTCTTAGCCTCCTCCAACTCCCTTTCTGCTTTATCCCGATCACGTAAAGCCTGATCTAAGTGTTTCGTCATTTCTTCCATTCTTACGTCTTGTTGACTAAACTTTTTCTCAGCATTAGCAAGTAGTTGGCTTTGCTTCTTGTACTTTACATCTTTTTCTTCCAGCGCCTTTTGCAGTTCGATAGCGCGCCTTTCTAGCGCGACCTTTTCGTTCAGTGTTTCCAACCTTTCTAACATGCTCCTAGTAGCCTGCTGAAAGCCTTTTAATCTTGAGACGTCACCCCTAACGTCGCCATTCTCATCAAAGAGGGGTTGCGGTTTCGTCCAGCGGTCCTTGTCGGGATACCTCAGGTCTTGAACGCTTATGAGAACTTTGTTTCCGCGTTCTGTGAGTTTTACGTCGTCAGCATCAAGGCGGGGATAACGCCGCTCCAGCTCTTGCTTTGCCCACTCTACGGTCTCCCGCGCGGCTGCTTCCGGCTCGCCCATGTTTTGAAGCTCTATGTGCTCACGCGGAAACGTGTACTCGCGTGCTTTGGGATGTCTTAGGGCCTTTGCAATCCTATCCCTTAGGGAATCGTCGACTTGTTGGGTGGGAAGCAGCGGTTCTTCATCACCGTCGTTAATGTCAGCCTGACCTTCCTCGGTGGTGGGATCGAAGTCTGGATCCGTTCCTTCTACTTCCATTATATATGATAAGCTCAAAGTTAAATCCCAACGTATTACCTAAGCAGGTTGGCGGGCTGAAAGCAGAACGCACCTTTCACCGGGTCACCTTTACTCCCAGCAGCGCAAAACCAGGGGAGACGCTGTATGTAGGCGTACCCCGCCTAACGGATAACCTAGTATTGGTTCCTGGTACCTTGGCTTTAAGGTTTGACCTAGCAATACAACCAAGCACCAAGGACAAGCGCTATACCGTTAATAACGTGGGTAGGAACCTCGTTTCTAAGATGAGAATTAAGTTCGCAGGGGAATCCCTCTTGGATTTGAATAGGTACGACCTGTACACCACGTATAAGGACCTGTGGCTAACAGCCTTCGACCGTGCACAAAAGATAGAGCAGGGAATTGGAAGCGTTATTCTTCGTAAGCTTCGCAGCGATACTAACCCCGCGCCTACGGACTCCAGTGGAGCAACCGCAGTAGCAGACGCAACAAGGGTAAAGACCGCCTATGGCAGCAAGTACGTTATCCCTTTGGATTTCGAAGTAATTACGAGTCATGGTGTGTACTACCCCAGGCAGTTATCCGAGTTACAGTTTGAAGTAACCTTGGCGGACACTACGAACGTCATAGGAGGAATGGACAAGCGCAATTAGCGGGGCTGTTGATCCTTATTCTATTACCAACTTAGAGCTGCAGTACGAGACTGTGTACAGCGAAGAGCTGGCCCGTAGCGCTGGCATGGAATACAGCTCCGGAAAGGCATTCCTTTACGACCACGTAGTGATGTATAAGACATTTAGCTTCTTGGATAAGACGGATGAGGTTATCAACCAAAGCATTAACCTCCCCCGAAGAAGTCTCACGGGGCTAATGCTGGTGTTTGCCAAACCCTACGAAGCCGGCAAGCGCAACTCCGAAGCCTTTCACAACCCCAACATTACTAACGTCGGCGTGAATATCAACGGAGTCCCAAACAAGGTTTACTCCCAGGGGATAAAGCCCGCAGACGTGTACAGGGAGGCAATGCGCAAGTTTGGCGACCAAATTAGCCCTGAGGAATTCTTTAAGGACAAATATGCGTTATGGATTGACATGCGCACCATTAACGACGAAGACCTACATGGTCAGGGTTTACGTCTAGTAAATACGCAGGATGGCATAACATTGGAGATCAAGCGCACCAAGAATGCCTCCGCAGGCGACGGTGATAAAATAAACTGCTACGTCTTCGTAGTCTCAGACGCGCAACTAAGCGTAGAAATGAATCAGCTAAAGAGCGTTGCCTATTGATGACCATTAAAAAAAATGCTATATATACAATGCTTCGCGTATTTGAAAACAACGAAACCAAACTGCAATGCATAGTGCAAGGCGATAAACTTTATTTCAAAGCAAAGGAGGTTGCGCTGGCGTTAGAATATGAAAACACCAGGAAGGCAATTAGGGACCACGTTTCTGAAAAGTACCAGAAAAGGTGGGAAGATCTAAAAGGGGGAACGAATCGTTCCTCACAACCAAATGCTGTGTTTATCTCCGAACCTGGTTTGTACGAACTGATATTTAGCTCTAAGCTACCCAAAGCCGTGGAGTTTCGTGATTGGGTGTTTGAAGAGGTGCTGCCTACGCTAAGGAAAACGGGTAAGTATGAAATAGAAAGGCGGTTCGATAGTCCTAACAAGTTAGTCTTTAAGATCGAAAACGAGTTTGACCTGCATAAAAAAGTCGTCGACTACATACGCCGCTTCTACCCACAGATGCTCATAGCGCCCGGCTTAGGGGAATTGCAGGATTCTGCCAGCAAACGTATAAAATGCTGGCAGAAGGGTTATCAAAGGGGTCAACCCGACCTCTTAATACTGAACGCGCATTTAAGGTATGAAGGGCTTTGCATCGAATTAAAGACGCCGAAAGGAAATGGCATACTCTCCGCAGACCAACGCAAGATAATTTCGCAGTATGACGCAAATGGTTACCTAACTATTGTTTGTAACGATTACGACGTCATCTGTCGTGCCCTTAGCAACTACGCGGAAGGCATCCGTATTCCCTGTCGGTGGTGCTGCAAACGCTTCAAGACTACGGAGACAAGGGCAACGCATTTAAGAATATTTCATAGATATAATGATCGTCAACCAAATACACTGGCGTGACCTGATTTGCGGTAAAGCATACGAAATAAAAAATTACGTCGTCTTCGAAGACATCGACCGTTTACGGTTAGTCCTCAAAGACTTAGAAGGAAAGGAATATTCCCTTTGGGCGCCGGATTGCGTGCGGTACGTAATTCAGGGTGAGGAATTCACCCACTTACGCAGCTATGGCAAGGTAAATGGCCGATGGAAGTTTGACATTGAAAGAAGAGTCACTCCATCTCCTCTTTGTAGTTAAGCGCGTCTGCTAAAGTCCGCTGCGCTTTAGGATCCGCGGAGCACCAATGCCCCACAAAGGATCCTTCGGGAAATACCCTGTCGCAATGAAGGCAGGTGTATTTTTTACGCGGTTTGGGTATCGGTGGCTTACGAGGGGTAATGCAGTCGGCAGGTAGTTCGCAAGTAATACAGTCCATATATTGAAAGGGTAATTAGGAATCCTCCTAAGAAGGCGGCTGCGTAGGCTAGCATATATCCTACAGCCTTCCTTAAAAGGGGTTCCTATTATTCTTGTTGTTTTGTTAAATGTTGATGATCCCTAACAAACAACAAGAAAAATAAGATCAGGATTTGAGACTCTTTGCACAAACCCTGCTTTACTATTAAAGGCCCCAAGAAATGCTATTGCGTATCATATATTTCAAAGAGTGTCTCAGAATGTTGACAATAAGGTTAAATCTTTGTTAAGACAGTTGAAGATATGTTCCTCTTCTCTAACACAACCACAACGATCGCACTCCTGCCTCCAATACTCCCTTTTAGTCCACGGAACGCCTTCGGCGCGTTCAAAAGAGGGGAAAGTACGGACTATCTTCTTATGGTAATCTATGCGATTCCTTAAGTAATCCTCTTTATGCGGGCAGCGACACATCAAATCCGCACATTGGTAGCAATCCACGCCTTCCAAGTCGTAAGCGCGGGAGAGAAACCTATAATTCACTTCATGCGTTCTCCGGTGCGTCTGTAAACGTTGACGACTACTAAGTATCTTATTACAGAAACTACACTGTCTGGTTCGATTACAGACGCCCCTTTTCAGATGCTGCTGCATTTCGAAGGGGTTGAGGAATTCCTTATTACAGTCCTTACAAAGCCCACAAATGCGTTTATCCTGATGTTGTTGCATCTTTTGAACGGTGCTGAATTCCTTACCGCAATCCTTACAAACCTTACTAATTGGCTTCTTCGTGCAAACTCCATGCCGAACATGGTATTGCAGTCTTTGTTTGGTGCTGAACACCTTTTTACACATCAAACAGTCCACATATACTTAACAGTATCTTAGCCTCCATTTAACATCCTTAACAAAGATTTAACCTTATTGTCAACATTCTGAGACACTTTTTAAATAGTTTCCACATATACTTAACAAAGATTTAACCTTATTGTCAACATTCGGAGGCATTTTTTGGAATAGCTTATGGTCGACTTAACAAAGATTTAACCTTATTGTTAACATTCTAAGACACTTTTTAAATAGTTTCCAGGCATCCTTAACAAAGATTTAACCTTATTGTTAACATTCTACAGGGGATATCGCATGAAGTCCTTAACGGACTCCTTAGCCCACGTTGCCATCGTTATCAGCGCGCCAAACCGTTCTGCGCGCTTTAGACCGCACATTTCATCGTACAACTCCTGCACGCGCTCTTTTAACCGGTCTATCTCCTCCCTTTGCATTTCTATGGTGTCTCTTTTATCTTTTACGTCGGCGACAATTCTTTGCACTGCTTCCACTGGCTCCATATATATCAGGGAACAAGTTCCCTTCGAGAGAAGGGATATAACGAACCCAGATCACATGCCTTGTAACGCTCTGATAGTAGGACCCACCGGCTGCGGAAAGACCCAATTCGTGGTAGAGCAGCTATTAGGACCCTTTAGATACCGTTTCGACTACATCGTGTTATTATGCCCCACCTACGTGAATAACCGCACCTGGACGGGCATAGGAGTGAAAGATGACGACTTCTTTGTGGACATACTGGATCCTAACGAGTTATCCAGCCATCTTAAGTTCTGGCACAAGCAATTCCCTAAAGATGCACAGACTTTACTCATACTGGATGACATTGCCTGTGGGGACGACGTAAAGAGACGCACGTCAGAGCTCGTTAAACTCGCTTTCAGCGGCAGACACGACAATATTAGCGTTTGGTTGCTCTCGCAGCAGCTTACCAGCGTCTCTAAGCCCTTCAGGGAAAACATAGGTTCACTTGTCGTATTTTATACTCCGAGCAAGTCAGACCTGGAAACCATCTTAAGCGACTACGGCGGCGAGATAAGCAAGGAACAGTTACACGAATACATGCGGCATTTAAAAACGCACCAACATTCCAAAATGATCTTCTCTTTGAGGTTTCCGTATTCCATAAAGATCTCCGATCTTTAACTCCTAATGTATATGGATATTGAGCAGCTCTTAGATGAAGTCCCCACACAGTTAGACGAAAGTAACCTTAAGGAACAACTCAACATCCTTGTGTCATCTGGGAAGTGCAAAGAAATGATAGGCAAGGAACTTACCCATGAGCAAGTTAATAAGTTGTCAGAAGATGAAGTCAAGAAGTTCCATAAGAGGTACGAGGCTGCCCTTGCAAGTAAGACCACGGACGCCGTAGCAGACTCCGCTATCCGACTTGCCACCAAATTGCTTGGACTTGCGCTGCCCATAGACGACGTGGAGCAACTACAGAAGGACATTAGCGAGGACTATGTCATCGCCCAAGAACTTAAGATAACCTGCGGGTGGTTGTCTTTGAAGTGCGGTAAGTTAATGGCAGTCGCCTCTGCGGCTTTGCACGTAGCTCAGCATGTCGACTTGAAGGAACTTGCGGGCACCTTTGGTGCCTCTTGGAAGGACTTCAAAAAGGACAGAGAAGTCGAAAAGGTCTTCCAGGCGGCACTTGCTAAGGTACCTGATCAAGTCGCCTCAAGTACTTAGTTAAGTCATTCGCGGGAATTGCCCAGGTCGCCTCAAGTACTTAGTCAAGTCGTCCTTAAGTACTTAGTCAAGTCCTATTAAGTTACTTATCAAGTCCTTCAAGTCCTTAGATATAAATGAGTGAACCAGAGTCGAAGGTAGAGCAGCCCCAAGAGGAGCAGAAGATTACCAAGGCTAAATCTCCAGGCAGAGTCGCTGCCGGAAAGAAGCTCGCGGAGATGAATAAAAAGAACAAAGCCAAAAAAGAAGAAAAGGTGGAGGAAAAAGAAGAGGAATCCTTTATTAATCCTGGGTACGTCATCGGCGCGTTAGGAGTTGCTATAGCAGCAGGCAGCCTTTACTTACAATGGTGGGCAACGAAAAAGGTAGAACCACCAACATATCACACACCCGTGACGCCTCAACCCGCACCTAAAAGTAAGATCCCTGAAATGGAGTAATAACCTTCTCGCTTTGTAATATAATGTCAACCGCGTTATTGAAAACTGTTGAAGAAGCAGCTATTATCACTTCCATCGTTGCGGGTATTGGTTGGGTAGGTAAGAAAGTGCTCAAAGAAGACTTTACTGAAGACCCAAGCAAGAGCTTCGCTAATTTTGCTAAGATGACCGCTGCCGTAGGCGGGGCTATCATGGTAAAGGATTACCTACGGAAGGAAAAGTACCTCCCTACGGTGTAATATGTATGGCTAGTTTAATCGCAGGTGGAGTTATTGCAGCTTTAGCATTCACTGGAGCTAATTATGGTGGTCAGTATTTGGATAGATTAGTCAGAGGCGACAAAAGCGGAGAATTAGCCGCCGAAAGAAAGAGACACGACTTAGCGCTGGAAAAGTATCAAAGGGACGTGGCAGCTTGGAATGAAAAAAGACAAGCTTACAGGGATTGGTTGGACAAGAACTACCAAGACAAAATGCATGCAGACAAGAACTTTGAAAACACAGACTACGCCTTTAAGCTCTATGCGCAAGCACACCCCGCGGCATCGACGGGGCTAAAAAGGCCTCAGTTCAAGAATTACTACCAGCCTTCTAAGAAACAAAAAGATAGTGAGCTGGTCTTCGTAGGAATCGCAGGGCTGGCGGGAGGCGTAGCTTTGGCGTATCTGCTCTAACGAAGGAAACTGTGTTTCCTGAAATATATGATCGTCTTCTTGGAAAGCGACAAGAATAACTTTACGACTTATCTGAATCCCCCCATCAAAGCCCATAAGGTTCGGCTGGTTAGTTGCTCTTTGTACAATTCTTGGTATAATTTAGTCAATGCCTTGGTCACTGAGCATAAAGGCGGCGGCAATTATCAAGGCGTATTGCTGCCCGATGGACATTACACACCAATCACCCTTGCTAAGGAATTAGCAAAACACGGTTATACGCTCACCACAGGATTGCCGCACGAAATGACCCTCAAACATAATATGCCAAACTATTCAGTAACTTTTGGAAAGCTTGACCCATTGGGATCTTTATTATGTGCCTCGGGCAAGACAATTACCGACACAGCCATACCCGTGAAATGGAAAGTCGCATCCTCTTATGAAGTCTATTGCGATTTGGTCCATAGTTACAACAATGGAGAAAAGTCTTCCCTTATGTCCAAGTTTCTGCCCAAAGGTAATCCATTTGATTCAGAAGAATACACCCCCATTTCTTTGAGCTATGACTTGTTCAATTTGGTAGAAAGCATAAACATCGCCATTAAGGTGGACGGAAAGACGGTGGATTTCAACGGACGCAAGATCAATCTTGTTTTGGAATTCATATAATGGGCCGCGTAGAGGACAAACTCAAGAGGATTTACTATGGACCCGAAGGCTATTGGAGAGGAGCGTCAGCTATCAAGAAACTCGCGACCGCGGCCAGGGTATCAGAAGAAACGGCTAAGAACTGGTTGAAAAAACAAACCCTCTGGCAGGTTTATCTTCCCGTGCCCAAGTACATTCCCAGGCCCAGCTTCACCGTAAATGCCCCAAACGAGGTTCATCAGGCAGATTTGCTTTTCTTACCGCACGACAAGGTGAGAAAAAAGACCTATAGATACGCTTTGACCGTAGTTGATATCGCAAGCAGATATAAGGACGCCGAACCCATAACCAGCAAGGATTCTGGGGAAGTCGCAGAAGCCCTAGGTAGGATTTATAAGCGCGTCTTGAAATGGCCTAAGCTGCTGCAAGTGGATGCGGGGACGGAGTTCATGGGCGTGGTTACCAAGACCCTGAAAGACCACAGCACTAAAATTAGGAGAGCCGAGGCAGAGTACCACAGGGGTCAGAGCATTGTCGAAAGATTCAATAAGACCTTGGCCGAGCGTCTCTTTGGATACCAGTATTGGAAAGAGCTGGAAGATCCCTCCAAACGCAACAGGGAATGGACTCAGAGGCTCCCCCAGGTCGTCGCAGCTTTGAACAACGAGGCGGCCAGGGCTACGGGGATAAAACCCAGGGATGCTATGAAGAAGAAACACGTGGAACACAAGTCCTACGTCAGAAGTTCAAGGGCGGTCTTCCCCCATGAAAAGAGATTAGGAAACGTCACGGTTCGATATCTCTATGAGCCGGGTGAATTAGAAGGAGGATCCAAAAGAGCTACGGATCCTAATTGGTCTTTGGAAACTTACCAGATCCGAAGTGCGCTAGCTAAGAAGGGTCAGCCCATCTTGTATTATCTTCATGATGGTCCCACTCGTGGGTTCGTCAAAGAAGAACTGCTTATCGTGTGATGTCCGAATGCTATCGTATGGATACCATCATCACACATCCACCTCTTACCGTCAAATGCGGATAGGGATACCTTCTCCTGCGTGACATTATGTATTCGATGCTTAAATGACCGCAGGGAATTCATGTGATGTTTTTTGGGTACTTGACTCCTTAAAACATCCAAGTATGACTGGTGCGTAAGTTGTTTCTTTACCACATACTTTTTTACGCCTTTTGCTTTCTTATCCGCGCCGTCCTCCTTCAAAACGCTGTACATTTTAGGCTTTAAACCCACGTATTCTACTATGGGTATACCGGACATTTCGTCCTTCATCTTACCAATTACTTTCTTATTCTTCACGGAGTAAAGTGGATGTTCTCGGGGGTAACCAGACGTATCGTACTCATCTAGGTCCTCTGCGTAATCATCGTAAATGTCGGGGGTTTCTATTTCCATTATTAGGGAGTCGGTGTCCGTGTAAAGCAGGCGGCATTTATCACCGTACTTCGGTTTAAGCTTGTCATAGTAAAACTCGTACATTAGCAGCTTCGAAAGCTCCAGCACTGCAAAACCCGTATACACGGGCTTATTCAGCAGCAAGTTGGCCTTCTTCATGTGTATTACGAAGAAGTTCAACATATCTACGTAACGCACGAACCCTGGTTGTGACACGCACCTTTCAGCTTCTTCACGGGTGTTAGCAATGCGTATGCTCACGCGCTTGCGAATGTTTTCCATTGTCTTTCCAAATACACTGTTATTCATCAACTTAAACAGGTTCTTCTCAAAGTCGTTTTTAGCTGCGGTTCTCTTTTGCGTGTTAAAGTCAATGTAGGGCTGCATCCATGGTTCCTGCGTGAACTTCAATACTCGGTGTATCTTCTTCACGCGTAATCCATGGCGTACGTAAAACTGTAGGTTGCGGTAATGCACCACGTACTTCTTCTTATCCATTAAATTTAGGGTTAGTTTTCTGTAGGGCTTGTAGTTTGGACACAAGCGCTTCTGTAGCGGTGATAACTGCTCAAATGGTATTTCAATTGCCTCGGGGGCAAGTGGGTAATCATCGTGTAAGTCATGTAATTCTGGAGGGTATTCCAAGTCCGCCTCTAAGACGTATCCTTTAGAGCTATCAGGCTTTACGCGCATGTAGTAATCTATTTCGCGTGGTTCTACCCATTCGAAGTCCCTTACGGGAAGATATTGGGACATTGCCCACCCATAAAGATTGTTAGCATCCAGGTAAGATATGTAAGTGGTTGGCTTTTCGGCTTCGTATTCTTCCACTTGTGAATTATTAGCGCGCGCGTAACGTTTACTGGGCCCGCAAACACCACCACGGATGCCGTCTTCCATAAACCTGTACATCCCGTAGTCCGTTAACAAGTCCAGCTGCGCAGCTGTTTTCTTTAACAGGGCACTCCAAGAAAGCCCTGGCGCTGTGTAGAAGTTGGCTGGGTCTAACCCGTAATAAGACATCGACATTTTTCTAAAACTCTGAAATACGTCAGCTAGCAGTACAACGTCAGACAGCAGGTAGACGTCGTGGTAATCTCCTAAGTTCTTACATTCGTGTTTCTTCCATACTTCCTGTGCGTATGCATATTCAGCGTCGGATATCCCCGATTCTGTCAGGCTGCTGTAAAACACTTCTTTAGGCGGCAGCTGCTTTTCTTTAAATCGCACCCAGGAATTCATGTACTCATATGGATACACTCCTTTCCTTTCCGCGTCGTAATAATCTGAAATTGGTGAATCCTCGTTGTACTTTGCTAGGTTAGCAAGTGAGTCCGCCATGAATTGTTGGGAATCCAGGAATTTAAGTTTACCGATCGTTACGGACATATACCGTTCTTTGTTATTTGGTATGCACTTTACTTCGTGTCCCTCAACTCCTTGTAAGAGCAGGTGGGAATCGTACCCGCGAAGGTTGTGAAAGAACACGGGAATCTCCATCTCTGTATCCACGCGGTATCTACACTTCCAATGCGATGCGCCCTTGTATTCCCCGGTTATCTCACAACAGTCCATTACTTTATCCGTGTAGAAATCTTCTTCTAATGGCTCTCCACAGTGAAAACAGTGTGTGGAAGGTTTACCGGGTTTTTCTCCTTCTTTAGCATATCTACCGCATTTGAAGTGTGCTTCTCCTAAGTATGCACCGTTCTTATCCCACGCTTTCTTCACTCGACGACCATACTTCAACAAACCAAGGTTACATACGTGACATTCCTGTGCTGCGTGGTAATTATTCATGTTTTCTTTCGTAACTATGGCTTTCTTAGTCCTCGTTAATCTGACTCTGATGTCTTTTTCTTCTTCCTCCAAATATTCTAAGAACTTCTTCGCTGCATTGGGTCCGCGGTAAATTACGGGTTGATCTGCTTCTCCATCACACCTCACTACGACGTATCCGAATGAGCAAATCTCGTGTAAGGCTGTCTTCCGGGTATGTCCGGCTTCTTCGTACTCTGGTGTTAACAACGACTCAAAGTCTGCGTAAATTACGTAAGGTACTCGGTTTTGTCTTTTATGGTCGTTATACTCTAAATGCTTGTCCTCCGGTAATTGAATCCTTTGTGCTGGCTCCTCTGTTCCTCGACAAATCTTATCGTGTTTCTTCAAGGCTTTTACATCCTTAAACGGTAGTAAACACACATCACAATAATATCTCTTACGCCCGTCTTTACTGTGGGAGGCAAACAGGCGACTTAAGGACTTCACCCACGAATAGTGCTCACCATGGTAGAATAAGTGTATCCGCGTGCCTTCGTTGTTTGAAATATGTAATGGTACGATGGTTTTCTCTCTGACACCATAAACATTTATTGCTAAGTCGTTCTTTTCCTCAAAGTCGGGTATCGCACGCAATTGCATTGGAAATGTTACGTCCGTCCAATCTAAGTCGTCGCTAGGATATTTCGAGGGTCTAAAGGCATTTTCCTTAACTGGATATAATGCGGACCTTATTGCCCACTTAAAACACTCATTATCCTTATTTCTGACACTTATTATAGCTTTCTTTCTTTCTATGAAAGTAGGTAGTGGTACGTAGGATCCTCCTCTAATCGGTGTGTAACGAGCAACATTCATAGTAGCATTTTCTATCCCCGTTACTGTCCAACCTGAGCCTTCTCGGGTATATTTCGCGAGTGACTCCAATATCGGATCTACTTGCGAGAATAGCCTCTCATCCAAATCCATCGATTCCAGAATGGTTAGCGTCTTCGTGCGCAACCAAACTGTGTTTTCGGTGTCATCCTTAGCTAGATTAACCTTCACTACAACGGAAACCTTAATGGCACCTAATTCCTCCATGCTACTCTCCACTAACCTTTTCATTCTTCCTACGTTGGTCTCCCAATACCTTCGTAGGTCTAATATAGAAGTACCTGGAAGTGTGTATGTTTTGAAGTTGTATCGCGAGTCCATTGTATATATATGGAATATTTTATAGACACCATTACGAGCATAACCCATGTCGCACCTCTTCACCCGGCAAATACAGCGCTACCTCAGCGCGGTAAGTCTTCAGGGTCGTAATTTAAAAATTACTATGATTTTGAAGTTTACTTACTACGCGAATCTTAATGACGTGGGAAAAGCCTGTGTTTGGTGGGGTGAAGCAGGAGTGGTATGCCCTATACTACTAACAATCCCTGAAGAGTACATGTGTGAAAAGGCTGGTCTACAAGCCCCAGATCTATCAGAATTTAACGTAACAATTCCCTGTGATATCTCTTTATCAGAATATCAGAACAAAACCAATAAATGCTCTGATAACTTTGTAAAGAAGTGGAGTGCCAACCGAGCTGATTCCACTTTATGCAGGTTTGTAAACATTTATACTAATTTAAATAACTATTGTTATGGACTGACTAGCGACTGACTAGCCTTGTTCATGTGGAAACACAAACTAAAGTGTTTTTACGTGTATGTGAAGCTAGTCAGTCCAGAACAATAGGTATTCAAATTGGTCACCATATTTTGATTAAGTATTGGATGTATTGGAAAATATTGTACTCATGTACATTACAGTGCAAAGCCGTTTTATTTTAATCTGCTCATGTGCAATAACATTACACTTGTCACCATGGCAGACTTGGTATGTTTGATAGATAGCAAAAATGACCAAAGCAGAAAAAGAAAGTGGAAAAAATAATTTGAATGAAAAAAACAATTTTTGAACTTAGTTATCACAAAATATAGTGCTTTGTTAGTGGCTCTGATCTCTCTCAACTAACAAATCACAATATTTTGCTCAACCTTGTGCAATAATTGTTTATTTAATCAACTTGAATCTTGAGAAGTGTCTGTTGATCATAATCATTCTTTAAAGGGGCACTTGGATGAAAACGCCCCAATTTTTGAAAGTCCGAATAATTGAAGTATTCGAGGATAACACATAACAAGCCGCAAGCCCGATTTTATTGCGTTTGGGCGCATTCAGATCTGCATGTTTGGAATATTTCTGGGGGATTAGGAGTGGGGGAAGTGTGAATCTTTTGTTTTATGGCCAGCAGGACGCCTAACTGGAAAGACCGCTTCATATTGAAAGTCCTTTCGTCAGCTCATTAAAAGCTGTCACTTTTGACTGAACGTTGAAGTTGCTTTCCGACTGATTTATTCGCTGGCTGTTTCCTCATTGTTTTACGGAAAGCGAAGACAGATTCGGACGACTTCGGTACTCGAACCTCTTCGGTTTATCCATAATCAATTAACAATGGTTTATCTTATGAGTCCCCCCTCCATGTTTACAGCAACTACAAATGTAGATGTTTGTAACTATCCAATAATAAAGTTGTTGTTAGTCAGTTGTTGTATTTATAACTTGAAGAGCAGATTTTCTCTTGTCAAAGTGGATAGTAATCCGAAATTTGTTTGAATCTTTCGCTACTAAGCTCGTTACAGCGTAAATACATAAAAACTTTTCTTGAATCATCTCAAGATGCTCGTTACATGGTAGCAATGAAAAAATCACTTCTTTTTTAAATATAACAATAGCTCAAGGCGATTCCCTATTATGGAATACTTTCCGGTTTCAGATTTCTTTAAAAAAAACAAGGAAAACCACGCATGCCTTTCCGGTCGTATGATAGCTTTCCCCGACACGTGTATCACTTCCACAGTCCAGAACTTAACTATGTCGAAAACTTTTGATTTACTTTGCTATCTTTGTGAGAAAAAATTCAAGACCTATCGATCTCTTCGAAAACATCATGGCATCCGACACACCAAGGAAACACTTGATATGAAAACGGTCAAGTTTATGGACAATGACAACTGCCTACAAGTCGCTGTGCCACTGTTAGGGTTAATGAACGTAGCATCAAGCGAGTATAAGAACGGATATCTTTTGTGGCTTTCAGGGGTTGCAGAACAAATTAATGCTTCTCTCCATCCGAATTTTCCAGGCATGTTTAACAACCTCACTTGTATTTCTCGGGACTTATGATAATATCATAATTTTTTCCGAAATATAAACAGATAGCTATATTCTCGCACTTGGTCAAAAACGACAAGAGATGGCATATGAAGACAGATGTAAGATACTCAAATGGAACTCTTTGCAACTTAGAAGGGAATTCCTCTCTCTAGTTGAGTGCTATAAGATTGTACACAAGATGAACGGTCTAGATTTCAGTGACTATTTTGAACTTTGTAAAAGTACGAAAACGAGAGCTAATCACCAATTTAAAATACAGACCAAATCTGCTAGAATAAATTGTTACAAATATTCTTTTTTTGTGCGAATAATCAAATCTTGGAATGATCTTCCTAATAACGTAGTAAATCATACAGATGAACCCAACGTAAATAAATTTAAAACAAGACTTAAGAAACACATGAACATTTTTTGAAGTTAGTATTGTACATATATATATATATATATATTATTAGTTCTTAAAATTATTTAATTTTAAATTAGGGGACTTATATAGGGCTAACCTCAATGTCTTCCTTTTCAAAATATGTAATCTGCATTTTTAGAATAAAGTATTATTACACGTATCGAATACTTTTCTGTTTATATACACACCGAACGCATAATTTATTACTACTATACTTTTCTGTTTAGGTGGCTGGTTCAAGATCGACTTTTTACAACTTCCTTCGGCCTTCTTTCAACATTTTGTTCTACGACTTCAGTGCGAGATCGATAGCATAAGAGTTGCTCCACATAAGAGACCGCCGACATACTGTACCTACACGAATAGAATTTCATACAAAGAGTATGCTATTGAGAAATTCATCGAATGCATGGAGGACCAAACCCTGGTGCCCATCAAGAAGGAAATTCTATTTTCTGGGACCAAAGAAATCAGTAGGCCGTCGAGGACTATAAGAGAGGAAATAGAGGCAGCTGTTCAACGTGATCCATGGAGTGCAAGAAAAAACTCTGAAAGAGCAACAGTGCACGCTAACTTGGAAATTGGCTTCGGTGAAGGCAGATGTACTCGAGAGGTAGAGGTTATTTGGTGGCCGCATGTATATGACACAACAAACAATGGACATTTCACATTACGTTTTTATTTACAAAAAGTTTCTGTATAAGTAATGAGGATTGTTTTAAAAACTCTATTCTGCTAAAACAAATATATTCGTTGAATAGAAAGCGTTTGTAATACTATAACTATAGCTGAACTTTTAGAACATCTGATTGTCTTAACAAATTGTTTTATTTCAAAAACACGTGACTCTAGAATAGAAAACCTAGATGTTTAAAAAACCACTGATCCAGTGTCATAAAATTAACT
Organism: Actinia tenebrosa; assembly: GCF_029948245.1. Classification (NCBI taxonomy): domain Eukaryota; kingdom Metazoa; phylum Cnidaria; class Anthozoa; order Actiniaria; family Actiniidae; genus Actinia; species Actinia tenebrosa. Next base: position 8,248,178 of record NW_028292582.1, on the reverse strand, counting down.
GAAACTATATATGTACACAAGTTCTGAACTACCATCAATACGCGCGGAAGGAGCAACTACTGAATATCAGGAGTAGAAGCGAAATCACAAATAAAAATAAATACGCCTTCCAAACATGTGGAATGAATTCCTTTTCATAAGGAATCACGAATCACTGTTAACGGGAATTATATAAATCATACAACTTAATGATTTTGCTTCTACCCGCGATAAATAAGAACAAAATTACTTATTGTAATTTATAATTTGCATAAGTGTAGGCCGCATTTTAGGATTCTGTAGAAGAGCTGCACTATATGCCATGCAGCCTACTCGTCCACCTATTTCAAAAGATGAGTGTTTTTCTACAAATTGCAATAGCTTTGCAAAAGAGAAAACGTCACTCTTAATGGAGGGATCGCTGCTGCCATCTACAATTTCAGGCGCAATGTGTGGATAGCTTGCTGTGTACTTTAGCTGCTCCTCTTTGGAAAGGTTTTTTCTCCTTGAATTGGCAGAAATCTTGGAACTCTTACCAAAATCAATTATGACGCTATGGTACTCGCCTGTAGAGTTCTCAATAACCACGTTGTTGACTTTCAAATCATTATGCAAGTATCCTCTTGCGTGCACGTGGTTTAAACCGGCAGCAACACCTTTGACAATGTCAAACCACTGTTCGTTCGTCAATTTCTTTGTCTTGACTGCCTTGTAAAGTGTGACACTTTTCTCCCCTATTCCGTGGAATTGTAAAACCATCTTGTATGGAAGATTGACAGTGCATATTCCATACAGTAAAGGGAGGTTTCGATGGTCGCCAAGCTGAGAGATTACTTTTGCTTCATGAAGGACTTCCTGTCTTAGCTGTTCCTTGCTGGAAAAGTTGTCTGTGATATAGTCCTTCACAACGACTACCATACCTCTGTACCGTGCTAAATTGCATTGGCCAAAAGTCCCTGCACCAACAGATTTGCCGATCTTAACCAGCCCAGAAATATTTATTTCTTTAAACCGATGGCCATGCGGAATTGACTGACTTCGATGACTCCTCTCTTCTCTCCCCAGCAGACTCCCCCGTTCTTCTCTGGAAACACTTAAACTACTTTCTCCTTCTCCTGTCTTTTCTTTCTCCACTTCCATAACAACGGTCGGTTCTAGATACTTAGCTTCTAGCTCAACCTCCATCTGTTCACCTTGGTCGTTCATCGCTCTGTTTCTTTGAAATTGATCCCTCCTTTTGACCCCATCTTCCTCTCTTTTCTTCTTCCTTGCGCGCCATCGTTTCTTTTGATTTTTTGCAAGATTTTTGTAGTATTTTCTAGTATTTTTCTTTCTCGATTCTGCGTCAATCTCTAAGTCCTTCTCTACGCTCACCTCAAAGTCCTTTTCTACGTCCATCTCCGACAAAGTTTGGAACATAAGACACTGAGAATGACACGTGAACTCGATCACGTCACATCCACGACTGTCAAACGGAAAAGCTTTATGATTGGCTGCAAGTAAACAACCAGGTTAGTATAAATTAATCAGAAGCATTTTGATCGCAAATTATTTCCAGTTTGCCCTCTAAACATACGTTCTTTGTTGTATAACTTTTCATCGAAAAAAAAAATTACTTGGACCAAAAATGCTCTCTCTTGCTAAATAAAAACAAAATACGACAAAATGAAAACAGGGGAATAAGTGTTTGAATTTTTTCGTTTTTGACAAATAATCCTTTGCGTGCTTCGAAGCCAGATCACTTGAAAACCAAGCTACAATGATGATTGTAGGCACAATAATCAAGAAGGTATCCAATGACAACTTAATTTTTTTAATTAAAATTATGCATCCAAGAGATTAGAATACATAAGACAGTCACACCAATGCTGTTAGCACAGGTAAGCCATAGTCACCCCAGTGCTGTTAGCACAGGTAATCCATAGTCACCCCAGTGCTGTTAGCACAGGTAATCTATAGTCACCCCAGTGCTGTTAGCACAGGTAATCCATAGTCACCCCAGTGCTGTTAGCACAGGTAATCCATAGTCACCCCAGTGCTGTTAGCACAGGTAAGCCATAGTCACCCCAGTGCTGTTAGCACAGGTAATCTATAGTCACCCCAGTGCTGTTAGCACAGGTAATCCATAGTCACCCCAGTGCTGTTAGCACAGGTAATCCATAGTCACCCCAGTGCTGTTAGCACAGGTAATCTATAGTTACCCCAGTGCTGTTAGCACAGGTAATCCATAGTCACCCCAGTGCTGTTAGCACAGGTAATCATAGTCACCCCAGTGCTGTTAACACAGGTAATAATTTACAGTTCATCTTGAGAACTACAATCTTGTGTTTTCCATTCCAAGAACTGTTTTAAAAGGACACAGCGATGGTTATGCATGTCATCAAATTTCCAACTGAAGTCAGATAATGTTTTAAGAGGACCATTCACAATGCTGTCAACAGACATGATTACGCCCATACCACAGCTACCACTGCCTGCAGGTTGGCTTGGCATCCCAAAGTGACTTATTGTCAAAGAAAAGTCCCAAGCTGAAGGATCAAATTGACTGTTCATGCCGTCTGATATGTCATATAATGACTGGATCAGTTTCTTGGTTATGCACCCAAGATTGGAAGGGGGCTTCCAGTGTAAACCATCATCATAATACATGAGCTTTAACTTGATGTTAATCACCAGAAGACCCCAGTGTGAGCCTGCCAAATGAAGTGGCATCATGACCCAGTGTATTTTGGCCATGTCCTCTGGAGCCTTGCATGTATACTGCATCACCTTATTCTTGAGATGCTCTGCATCATCACCTGATGTCCAGTCTTGACAGAATGTTGGAAGAAAGAGAGAGTTTTCTCCATGTCTGGAAAGCTCTTTGTACTTTAAACAAGCCCTGTCAATCACAAAACCAGTCAAATATCTCTCACCCACCAGTGTTGTCAAATCTTTGACATCAACAATATGGCCTCTAACTGACAATATTTGACCATCTGGCTTGGAATCTAACAACAAGGCCTCAATGGATTTGGCTTCATGACTGGTCAGGATACCATTACTTTTGGCAAGCCAATTCAGCTCCTGATGGACCTCGTTTGATGTGTTTGAGGCTTCAAAGGCCTTTTCCCAGATGTCTAGTGTGAATCTGTTGAAGACACCAAGTCCACCCACTTGAATACCAATGTCAGTGTCATCATCATCATCATCATCATCTGAATCTATCAGAATTGCAGACGTTTTTACATGGTTTTGGACTTGTAATAGCTCTTTGCATTCATTCAGGATTCCTTGTGGAGGTCTTGCAGCCACCAACATTGGATTACTGAGTCTTACGGGAGATTTTATTACCTCAAGATCTAGATGAGACAGCATCACTACTGGTGGAAGCTGAAGCTGAGATATCTGCCTTCTGCTTAGGGTGTTCTTTGTAACAAGTCTTAGATCTGGGTAGAGTGTGTTGGGAATGCTGTTGGTTGACAACTGGTTCTTTTTAGGCTTCGACTGAATGACTCTAGTGACAGAAGGTGTTACTTGGCTGCCAAGTTTGATGACAGGTGGTGATTGGCTGGATTGGGAGACAGGTGGTGATTGGCTGGATTGGGTAGACACAGGTGGTGATTGGCTGGATTGGGTAGAGACAGGTGGTGTTCGGCTAGATTGGGTAGAGACAGGCAGTGATTGGCTGGATTGGGTAGAGCCAGGAAGGTCATCAGAACCATTGTTTTCTCTGGCTTCATGGTCATACACGAATGTAGGAAGACTTTCAGGGGCAATTTCCATTACCTTGGTAAATCTATCACACTTGTACTGCAAAAAGTCTTCACCAAAGATGCTTGTCAACAAGGTATCCATTTCTTGGATCCAGGAAACATCAGCAGATGACCATACCACTTTTCTTGCATAATTGAGTGGCCATCCACATCCTCCAAAGTGAAATGGGGCACCTTCCAATATACAAATTTATATATTTTGTTTAATAAAATGATAATATACAGTTATCATAAAATAAAACAAATAATTATCATTATAAAGTTCATGAATAATTTCAGCCAATTCATTTTCATAAACCAGGACACAGGAACTCCAATATACAAATTTTGTCCTCGAAAAGCTACAAAGCTGAGGCCAAGAATTGTGGGAAGATACATTATTTATTACATATTCAACTGACAATTTCTTATAAAGACTGCATTCTGTTATATTCAACATGCTGCAATGGGTTTTAAATGGTTCTTTTACAAGTTTACTTTACAATGAGAGGTAAATTGAATTGTATCGGGCTAGTGATAACAGAAACTAATACAATAGGGCTTCTGTCTCAAATCATACAATATCAATTACATACATGTAAGAGCAATATCATTCATACCTTTCAAATTACATTCCAAAGCTTTTCTAAAGCATAATCTCAAGAAAAGAAGTCGCTCAGAGTAAAAGTGAAGAATGATCTGCTTAACTGTTGAAAAAAGAATGAATCACTCTTATTAACAATAATGATATTTGCGTTTTGAAGCAATCTTAAGCACTTAATCTTAAAGTACTCACTTGAAGAAGTGTAGCCATGCCTATCGTGAGAAGTTGCCTTTGCATAAAGTTGTCTCTGCAATGAATGTGCTGACTCAATGGACTGCTGGGAGTACTCTCTCAAGCTACCAAACTGCCTCAACAGCATGCTTGAATGCTCTATGGTCATATGGGCATAGTCCCCAGTCCCTAGTGATGACCCAAACATCTCTCGCAGCAGAAAACCCCATTCCTTGCACTATAATAAAAAATAAAAATAAAACAAGAACAAAGATGAGCTAATTGAGCAATTGAATTTTGTTTTGCTTGGGCTGAGCTATTATTAATTTTGTTATTTCTTGGATGTCCTTGTGATGTTCATTGGAACAAGGTGCCTGCATTTGTTCACACCAGCTTAGGATAACTAAATGATAATTTACAAACCTGTAAATCATACACATCAATAGAATCCTGCTTATCCTTTCCATAAACCTCTTTTCTCATGACTTTTGCAATTTCTCTCCAACCAGTGAAAACCTTAAATTTTATATTAAAAAGTTAATGATTTCACAGTGTTCATGATCATGATGAGGAACAATCAAGAACAATAATTTCAAAGCTTAGACCAGTGAAAAGAGAAAAAGGAAAATTAGTAATGGCTTGATTCTCTCTCCCTAACCACAGCTAACACATACAATAACAAGCCTTGTGGGAACAGCAGTTGAATCTGGGTCAAGTTGATGAGAATTTATGACTGACATGGCAGTGCATGCTACATATATAATTAATTCTGCTTTTTGTTTAAATTTTAGAAAATGCCTTTTCCTCCAAAAAATAACAGTAATAACATTGCATGATTACCTTGAGGAATAACTCCAGAAAAATCTGTGCTGCATAATCATTCAGCTGATTGACATATTTTATGCTACCAACACTTTTTTTTCTTCTTGATACAGACATCAGTTTGGGCAATTTCTCAGAAATATCCTTTTCCTTTTCTTTCCACATGCACAGGTACTCTTCCACCTTCTTCCCAGCATCTTAAAATGAAAATAAAATGTAATTAAAAAACTTATTTAGATGTGGTACACATAAATATTATTGAAGCGTTCATACCTGAAGTAGATAGTGCTATCTCTTCTTGGTATTTACCAAAGTCCCTCACAAAAGTGTCTTTAGTCTTTAAGCCTGTGTAATACTGTAAGGGATTGTGGTCAAAGCAACAAAATTATTGAACTGGTTTACATTTTTTACTGTTAGGTCACATTGTTTGGGATAACCTACCTTTACCTGCTGACTACAAAAGGATATTTTGTTGAACAAAAATTCTTTTGCAACTATTGGGTTGTCAAACTGTCTTTTGATGGCATCCTGGGGCAAGCAATCTTCCAAAACTTCCTCTATGTTGTCAAGGATACGTCTTTCAGTGTTTCCTTAAAACAATATAATATTAATCAATAAATAAATATAAGTATGTATATTAACTAAATATTTTTGACTGCTTACTTCAAAGCCCATCTGACTAACAAAACAATAATCTACAATTATTCATAATTCTGAATTTTTGTTTCGTAAAAATAAAAGGAATGATCATGAACAGTTGTTTTTAAGCTTCACAAAAACTTAAAATTTTATGAAATACCATATTGGGCTTTATGGCAAAAATATTGCTTTTAATGCATGCTCAACCTTTGGTTATGCAAGGCTAAGTTTCTGGTAAGAGCAGGTACTAGGACCCAGCCTAGGAAGGGAGGGGAGGGGGAATGTTGACTGAGATAGGTGTAATCGAAATATAGTCATTATATTGTGGTATATACATAGGGATGAGTGTGTTCTTGTGAGTGCAAAAAATCAACGTAAAATATAATAAATTCAAGCAAGCCCATAAAGTAGATGAAAAAGTATTAATCCCAAACCTCAATTCACCTGAAAATGATTTGACTGTGATATTCTGCTTTGTGACGGCAGTTTGTTGTCCTTCCTTTAACTTAAGAGTGATTCTGTCTCCAGTTGTTTCTGGTCCAAAATTGGACAAGGCCTTGTTACATTGCTTCAGTGTGCCTATTCTGTAGCACTGAAGCCCAAGGGATGCAATGAGATGTTCTGTATTCCTTAACTCACAATGAAGGACACACAGATTGATTGAACTTAATTCCTCTTCCAACAAGAAGATCAGATCATCCCTGATACCCCTGAAGCTAGCACTGTATAATAAAAAAACACACACACACACATTGAGGTTTGCACTAAGAGTAAGGCGATCTAAGAATGCTACAGTACTAAGGAAAATTATCTGAATGAAATTAACAATGGCAGCTTTGTAGTTAATTTTTAAAATTATGCTTGGTTGAAGTTAAAAACTATACATAGTTTATCATGATATTTGCAACAGCTCCAACTATTACTCAGTGCCATCGTAAACAAAGAGTAGTTGTATAGTCAGTCAGACTATGGTTAGTTCACAGTCTTCTCCCTTTACTGCAAAGGTTAATGAAAAACCCTAAACACAAAGGTATATTATGATAAGTTGTCAATAACAAAATAATGTTCTGTTAATGTATTTTATAATGTGCTGCTTCTTACCTTCCAATATTGGCCTTTGTTTCACTAAAATGTTGTAAACATACAATATTGGGACCCAGATCACAGTTACAATTCTGTCAAATAAATGAAAGCAACACATCTTATTTAACACTTGTCTGTTGTGAAATAATTATTATGCATGTATAATGTGTGCAATCAAGTGGTAGTTAAAAATTATCAGAGGAAACTTTCTACAGGTCCATGTTACAAATTTATTAAAATGTACTTCATTTTATGTGTAATATTATCAAAAGGGAATTTTAAGGGCTTTGATTTGGAAACAGCAAGCTAAGTGATGAGCTCATATATATATGTGCATATAATAATAATCATGAAATAATCATGATTCTGTCAGTTTTGTATTTTGATCACTGATATTTTGATTATCTTACTCTAATTGCCTGACAAATGAAGCAAAACTCCACATCCAGCCCTTTCCCTCCAAGCTTAAAGTCTTCGTCATCATCTTTTACTAAGAGAAGATATAATGCTTTCAAGTCTAGAGTCACTGTAAAAGAAAATAAAATAAAATAAGTATTCATACTGTAATTTGCAAACCAGTCCACTCACTCACATACACACACATATTTTTCCAGATAAAAATAATTGATTTCTGATTCCCTTGCATTCCATTCTCACTTAGAAATTTTTGGTGCAAATAGAATACAAATGCTTGTGAGCATACTTGCAGTTAGATCTTTCATAATTTTTATCTTAAGAAAATCCCTATGATTAGGAAATTATGAATTAAAATACTGAAGTGATTACCTCTGAACGAAACATTATAAACTTTGCCATCCACTGTGATTCCATTTTTTTTAATGGCATCTTTTTCGTTATTCAGTTTAGCAATAAGACTTCTCAGTGTTTTTCTGAAATGGACAAACATAATAGCTTATATATGATATACACCTACTTGCAAGAAGGTTGTCATACAAAAAAAGAACATTTGTAGTTTAGTGAGAAAGGAATAAATTGAATTACGAAAGAAAAAGTTCAGCTTCAGTGATCTGATGTTCAGCTTCAGTTATTTTCTTTTGTCTTTTTAATGCATTCCTATTCCACTAAACTACAAATGTTCTTTTTTCGTATGACAACCTTCTTTCAAGTAGGTATATATATTACATATTTTTATAATGTTCATAACCTTGTGCAGATTATAACCTCATCACACACTCATTGACAAAACAGCTGTATCATATACAAGCCCACTTTTGAGATTATGCTTTATTTGATTGGCACATTGCAAAATAAAACATGATAATAATAATAATAATAATAATAATAATAATAATACTTATTCATTAGATAAAGGACATACCGAGGATTTGCAGCATACATATGCAAAGAAACAAAATATTCATTCATGAATCTACTAAACATTGAAACTTTTGTTTGACAATTGTTTATCAAATCAATAATTTGAAGTGGGCTCTTACATGATATAAAACAATATAATATGTGCCAGCAGATGCTCACCTCTCTTCTTTACAATTAGCTATTGCAAGTGGGAAAAATGATTTGGAACTGTGATTGGACCAATGGACAGTACTTGCAGGTATAACACCAACTAACACTTGATTTCTCCCTAGAGTGGAAAGAAATGATGAAATATCAATCAATCTCCTCCTGGCTAGCTCGCTAGCTTTAATCTGGCTGAATACTGTGAGGGTTCAATGATGGGTTCAATCTTAAACAACAACATGATATCACTTGAATATCTGAGTGGCAAATAATGAAATGGCAGTTTCATCTCATTCCAATGTAAACCTAATACACTGACACAAGTTAATCAGTACTAAGTTGCAACAGTCACAACACACTAGTCTTGTTCTTTATAACAAAGAATGTTCTCACAAATTATTGAACAAAATTGATTTTTCTAATGAAAATATCTTACCACCAAATGGCCTGCCATCCAGCTTCAAATTCAACTGAATATGCTGGCTCTGGTGACCATGTAGCCGCAGTTCCCTTGCTTGCCAGCAAACAACAGGCTCAAGTGCTACTTGGTATCCTGGGATATCCTCATCTCCAGTTGGCTCGACCAAGAAAAGGTCTTCAATTTTACTAAATACCAGACTTTTAATAGCCTTAATGCTATTTTTAGACAATAGCACTTGGGCCCTTGATGACCTCTACAACAAGAAAAGTAGAGAAAGAAAATTGTTAATTTTTCTTTTGAATCCCATAAACCGTATTGGTTAACATTTACAAAAAAATTCTGTTCTAGAAAAATCCATGGATTGACAACTACCGAACAAAAATAATCTCCATGCATTCAAGTAGCAGACCCATACCAGGGGGAATAATGGCCTGTCCCTCTCAGAACTTGAACACCTGAACACAAACAAACGAAACTCTGAAGCAAATAATAAATGAAATAACTAGTGCAAATATTTTTTTTGACACTACTGTGACGCTTTTTAAGCACAATTGATATTACTCTCGAAATTATTCTTCTAGGCCTACCATCAACCCGACAAATTAAAAATGCAATACACAATTGAAATTGTACAAACTTTTAAAGTCTCATTAGAAACTAGAACTCACCCCATTTTTTCCCAATTCAGTAACATTCAGTAGAGTTTGCCAGCCCTCATCTGATATAGGTACTTGCAATTTCAGCAATAGAAGCTGCCAGTCCGGGACACTCATATTCTTGACTTGTTTTTCCAAAATTTCTGTTGGGAGAATTTCCTCTAGGGTTTTCTCTAGTCCTAAAGTCTCCTCAACTTCCAAAATCACGTCACGAATGACTTTCCTGCTTTCACCAGGCAGTTTTCCCCGCGCAAAAACGCAGCATCTAGCCAAAACACTGTTTAACTCTTCTCCATTCTCGTGACAAATCTTATGGATTTCTTTAATGATGTTGGTACACTTGTCCCTTATCTTTCTTTTTTTGTATTGAGGCTCGTAATCGTGCTCTTCTATTTCTTGGAAAGAAATGACCGAATTAGAAGAGGACGACGAAGAACTCGAAGACCACAATAACGGGGATAATTTTGGCGCGCTTTTTTCATCTTTTGCGAATGACCCATTCGTAAATGACTCTGAGGAATTACTTGGTGACTCAGGCATAGGTAGCGAGTCATCTGAGCTGCAGCCTTTGATCGGAGTGCTAGAACACGGTTTGGGGCTTGGAATCGATGGCGAATGACTTTTTGGCGGGATAAAACTTGAATTCGACTCGTTGAGACTCCTTCGACGCAAGTTCCCAGCGATCAAAGCGAAATATGTTCCAACATAAACTTTTTCTGCTACAGCTTTGACCCCAGAGTTGAAAAGCTTCGCGGAGATCAGTCCGCCATCTTTGTCTCTTAAGTTTCTTAGGAGACATGAAGAAACTTCGTCGGGAAACAGCTTGAACACGTCTGTTTGACAAAACTTGTTCGGCGGAGCACAGCATAGATCAGTCGACAGAGCGTACCAGTTCCTGTTAGGATCAAGATCCTGAGAAAACACTTGGACTGTATGTACGGAAGGCATAATCAGTGGAAGACCAAAACTACATCCTCCTTTGCCGAGTACTTCAGTGATCATAAATTTTGAGTTTACCGCGTAAAGACTCGTGATCGCCGAATAAGGCTTAATCCAATATATTTTGAGCTTCGTCATCTCCAAAATTTTATGTCAACACGACAACACTTTCCTGATTACCTTAGCACCACGACGACACTTCGCTCTCGCAGCCCTAGTAGCTCAAGGCGTTGATCAAATTAACTCGTCTGTCATTCTGTGGTTATTACCATGGTAACATAGGGATCCCAATGTTCGCAATAAAATTGGGCTTGCGGCTTGTTATGGACTCAATTATAATTATGGAAATCTGATTAGTGAAAATTTTAGCCAGGGAGCCACTCGCTGTTGAGATATTTTGGGTTAAAAGTGAAATGAACAATAGGGTTGAGTTAATGACATCATTTACTCACAATTTAGATGCTGAATAAAATTGACAATTTTTTTCTGCCACTTTTGACTGTGAAGGAAACACGTTGCTTGGCTACTATCTGGGCCATATAGATAAGTTTAAACAAGTTTCAAGTCATTTCCAATTTTATTATTATTATTATTATTGATTTTCATCTGAGTGTCCCTTTAATAGCAATGATCATTATATCATTACTATTAAAGTGACTGTATCTGTTTCATCGACACCTGGTGTGAAATAAGAAAACATGATGCCTGGGAGTCACAGTCTATTGTATTGAGATTTTAACTATTTCATTTCAGAGAATACCTCAATGTCAAGAATTGCGTGAAAAACACTATTCACAAATACTGCCAACTCAAAGGGGACATCCAAGAGGCATTTGACTATCAGTTTGACAATTACAACCCATTCTGCCCAAAAAGTGTGGACCCAGGCAGTAAAGTATCGAGTATTGCTGTCTCCAAGGTTGCAATTGTTATTTCTTTGGTTGCGGCTGCCATACAGGCACTGTAAGGAAGCATCCATTCTTTCAAAGGGGAGGGGAAATCTTTCGAAATTTTTTTATAGAAAAACCAACAATGCTCCTTCTCAAAGAAATAAATATCATAACCCTACCCATTGGTTTTGCAATCTTCTTCAGTGGTAAAATTTTGAATTGAATGAAAAATAAATACCAATGATTTTCCCTTTCTGGCTGTGTAAGAACTCAATGACCTTTCAATAGTTTCCTTCTGCCCCTCCCCTCTTCTAGAAAATGAATGCTTCCCAAACAGAAGTTCACATTTAGATTTAAATTTTGGTAAATTTTGTAGTATCAGGATGAGTTTTGATTGATTTTATGTTAATATTCGATTCTTTGTGTTTGAGTTAAATGTCAGCATGCTTGCAAATGTGGTTCCATAGTCTAGGAAAGGGCAAACCCAGTGATTTGCAATAATAATGATGATGATAATTTGTAACTAGGATACCAGACTACAAAAGGTTCCATTGGATTTTATGTAATAATTGTTTCAGGTATATTAAAATGTGAACAATTTTCAAATTTTTGTATTACTGTAGTGTTGCCATCTTCTAAAATCTTACTTAATATATTTCTTTGGCCACAGCTTTTCTCGCCACAGGCTGCTGTGATGTGAAACCTTTAAACCTTCCCTACCCTAGCACTAGAGTAAAGTGTGGAAGAACTATAAAATCACACAGTTGGGAAGGGACAGGTGAAAGTACAAAAACACGAAGAAACAATAAGCAAAGCAGGCAATAACAGTAACGCAGAGAACTCGTATAACTACAGAACAAACACCCCACAAATGATATGCACACAACTATGCACCTATCAATGTCTTGCCCCAACGGGGATATCCCGGGCATACCCAGGGGCTACTGACATCTTTGAAAAAAAATTGTCAATGAGCCCCTCTTAAGGGCCATATAAAAATTTTGTTTTTGAGGGTCTTACTCTGAAAACGAAAAAAAAAAGGAGTGTCAATAAAAGCCTAGCAGCCCCAAGGTTCTTATGTCAATAGCCTGTGTATGCCCGGGCTTCCCCCGTTGGGGCAAGACATTGATAGGTGCATTAATGACAATGACTTACAGTGTAAGATTGTCGTATAGCTTGTTCAACAGAGTTCCGACAGCTGCGACTACGCTGTAGTTTGCTACTAGTAGCTTTCCGTTTTACAGATTTTTTCCTCCAAGAAATTACTTACCTTCTTTCAATGAGAACGTCTGTATAAGCAATTCTATCCTGACTCGTAAATTAGACACCACCAAATAGTCCTTTTCTTGACAATAATTTTTCTTAATGTCGGCACACTTCCGTCTTCAGTTGAACGAAAACTGCCCACTGTTGGCTTGTTGAAGGCTTTTTGCAGCAAAACTGTTTCGATCTTGTTTTACTAGGACCCAGTACTGAACTAAAAACACAGGATACAGGAAGACCAAAAAATAAACTAGACTTTATTTCAACTCGACCTACTATATCTACATTATATTTCCCTGTATATCTTAGTTTTGTTAAGTATTGCTACAGTTATTTTTACCACAATTTTATAAACGTTATTTTTATAATTCAAAGTTTTATTTTCCTTCCTTTCCTTCCCTACCTACCTCCCTCCCTCCCTCCCTCCCTCCCTCCCTTCCTTCCTTCCTTTCACACATATAATTCAACGGCATATTTAATTTTCCGTCCGTCAGCCCGTCTGTCCGTCCGCGTTAATATCAACTATGCATGGCCTTACTGACCGATTGTCCGTGTGGTAATAGTTATACCACTGTCACTTTCTCTTCAACACAGTACTCCAACAAAACCTTGACTTCAGTTCTCAGATTTTCTTTGTGTTTACGTCTAAAACATCTGACTGCTAGAATGAGAAATCCGCTGAATAGAACGATAGAACCAGATGCATAGAAAACAGGGATGTAAGAGCCAACTTGATCTGCTATCAATCCTGCATAGAAAATAAGACAATGTCTGCTAAGATAACACGTGACCAAACGCCGCCATGTTTGAAGCTATCACACACAAGGTGATGTGAATTCTGTCCGGTGCTGGTAGTTAATGACGCCGTAATGCAAATGTTCTACTGGGTTAGTGAGGATGCAAAAATAATGTGGGGTGATGATAGTGTTACATTGTAATGTTACTTGTAGGGATGATGATGATGATGGTGATGGAAATGATAAGGTTGATGGTGATGCTGATTTGAATGGTGAGGATGTAAAGATGATGCATGGTGTGATGTTGCTGTAATGATACTTCTAGTGATGATGATGATGATGATGATGATGGTGATGGTTAGGATTCAAAGATGCTGCATGGTGATGATGATGATGATCGATTGTTCTCACGAAAGTGGTGGTGATGCTGTCGTTGATAATGATGGTGGTAGTGACGATAGCGAAGATAAAGGTGGTGAGGGTAATGAAAGTGAGGATTGCAGAGATGATAAATGGTGATGTTGATGTCGTAATGATGATGGTGGTAATAATGATGATCAGGACTGAGGATGATGATGATATTATTTGTGGGAACTATTTGTGAGAAGCACGGGTGGCGTAGCGGTGAGAATGCGACCCGGATTCGAGTCCCGCTGAGCTCGGTGTCGTATGTGAGTAGAGTTGTTTGTTGGTTCTCTCCTGTGCTTCGAGGGTTTTCCGGGTTCCCCGGCTTTCCTACCTCCGCATAAATCAACTCCTAAATTCCAATTGGAATTACAGTGGATGAAGAGCTACTCTGTTGAAATGCCACTGCTAATTCCCATTTTCAAGAGAATATGAACCAAGAGAAGGAATCCTACCCATATAGCCTTGTAACCATCATGTGCACAGTTTGATGCTATTTTTACCTTGGAGACATTTTGAGCGAAGAACCTGATTGGTTGAGTTCTTGAGGGTAGGCGGCTTCCAGTCTTGCAGTAAACAAAGCCTGTGTTTTTGTCGTGGACGTAGCGAAATATGGCGCTTTTCGTGTCCTAAAACGAGGCATTAAAGGGAAGCATGATTATCGCGCGGGCATGGTAACGAGTTAAAAATAGCATCAATGATTATAAAAATAGCATCAGAGTGTGCACATGATGGGGCACGGGGATTCCTTCTCTTAGTTCATTTTCTCTTGCCATTTTTTATTTTTTTAATTTACTATTGTAAGAAAAACTTATTATCAACTTTACCTCCAAAAGGGGGACCCATCAAGTACCCAAATGAAGTAATAAAAAACAAGTAGCCATAAGCCGTTGTTCTTTCTCGTGCATTACATGACTCCATTAGTAAGACACTTTTTGAAGAGACTTGAAAGCCATCAGCAAGTCCGTTGATACAGAAATACACGGTTAGTGCGATAAAACCATGGATAAATGGACACACAATGTTGGATACTCCTGCTACAACTCCAGCCAAACTACAACAAATGTAACTTGTATGAAAAGATCTCGATTCGCAGATTTTCCCGGAGACAATACGACCAACCATAGTTGCAACACCAAAACCAACGTAAAGATTAGCAGTTTGGGTAGAACTGAGTCCCGACTCCAGAGCGTAGCGTCCCTGCGTAATGTATGGGAGAGAGAAAAAAACGCCTAAATGAAATGAATGGATTTTTTATTTATTCTTAGCTTTCAACTACCTCAATAAAAACCTTCCTCCACAAACCGAATATCTCAGATTCAAATGGAATACCTCAGGCAAAATTTTACCCGTCATGCTTCTCCTAACACTTCGCTCGTGTTCTGCCACAACTTTCGCGTGCTTTATTGAAGAAATAGATCCAAGTAAAAACTGAAAAAACTAAAAAATATTCGCTTACCAAATGAATAAGTGGGATAGTATTTCCCACTTGAAAACAAAAACTGTAAACACAGTTTATCACAAAGCTGATATTCTTGCGTAAAGATGTGGTTTGGCCCAACACTACTGCAATGCTTTGTTGTTGTTCTTGTGTAGTGGCTTCATCTTGCTCGACGTCAGGACTGAAGGTTAAACAACATACTCCAGACAGAAGTTGAAATCCCGCGAAAGCATAAAAAGCCTTTCTCCATCCAACATTGGTGATCAAAATCTCGTTGATAGGACTCATAATCAAAACTGTAGCTCCGGTCCCAGAACTCATGACTCCAATCGCAAGTCCAAGCCTTTTTTTGAAGTACGTGGGTACAATATCATAGCACGCGGTATAAGAGCAAGAAACACCTAAGCCATACATCAGACTAAACGTCCCAAAGAGGAAATAAATACTGGTAGCGAATGCTGATAAGGCAAGTCCTATAGCAGCGAATAAGCACCCTGCTATCCCGACTGAACGCGCGCCGAACCGCTGAATGAGTCTGGCAGCAATGGGAGAAAACGTCATGGGTAGAGCCAATGCCAGTGAGCCGACCCAAGCTGGAAAAAAAAGTATGATTAGATTAGAGTTGTCGATGAGTCTAGTGTTGGAAAAGCTAGCGTGACGAGAGCAAGGATATCTGAATTACAACGGAGGCCCCGTCTACACGAAGCCGGATATTTTTTTTATCCGGGTAAAAAAAATGTACATTTACATGCGGCTTCGTGTAAGTGTCGAAATCATTAACCGAACTCCACAAACCAAAGAAAACCATGAAGAGTATGCACCTATTTCAAAAAACGTTGTCGGTCGGAGATCCGAAATCTGAGACCGAAAGGAATTGTGGGTTGTAAGCTGTAAATTGTTTTGTGGTTTTAATTGAAAATTAAACGAGACTTACGTGTAAGTTGAAGTTTGATGATAATTCTGCCAAATTATTAGTAGTACAGTAGGGTTAACATGAGATGCGCACGCACCGCCATGGTTCAGGATTGAAAGAGAAACATTTTGTGATCACCCAACAAAAACCATACTGGACAATAGTGTGGGTAAACATAAAGGGTATCACTCGACGAAAAAATGGATTTGTCATGTAGGCAAACATATAGACAAATATATGGGCAAATATCATATTTGACTAATAGTAGACAATATTTGCCCAATGACTGTATATGATATGTACTTACACATTTATCCCATGGGCACAGATGGTAAAGTCCGTATGGCCCAGTAAAATCCCAAACGGCAAATATATAGCAGATATCATATCATCCATACATTTACCCGGTAATAAATGTGAATGCTCATTTGATATGTGCACGTATTTGCCCAGCCCGTATATGTGTTTTATGCCTTACGTATACCCTGTGTTTCCCCAGCCCGTATATGTGTTTTATGCCTTACGTATACCCTGTGTTTCCCCAGGCCGTATATGTGATTTATGCCTTACATATACCCTGTGTTTCCCCAGGCCGTATATGTGATTTATGCCTTACATATACCCTGTATTTTCCCAGGCCGTATATGTGATTTATGCCTTACATATAGCCTGTGTTTGCCCAGGCCGTATATGTGATTAATGCCTTACATATACCCTGTCTTTGCCCAGGCCGTATATGTGATTAATGCCTTACATATACCCTGTATTTTCCAAGGTCGTATATGTGATTAATGCCTTACATATACCCTGTATTTTCCAAGGTCGTATATGTGATTTATGCCTTACGTATACCCTGTGTTTGCCCAGGCCGTATATGTGATTAATGCCTTACGTATACCCTGTCTTTGCCCAGGTCGTATATGTGATTAATGCCTTACATACACCATGCGATATGCTCTGACCGTATATGTGATTAATGCCCCCTTAATGCCTTAGATGTACCAGCGCATCTTAGCCATATTTGCTCAGTTGAATTATGCTCATCATATTTGCTAAATTTAACTATGTTATCAGTCTTCAGCTATTGTCACTTATGGCAGGCCAAAAAAAATAGAAACGATATATATCGTGACAACCACCTCATACTTTAAACATAGCTAACCTATACTAAGAAGCAGGAAAAAAGACATAAATCATACTGAAACATTTTTATTGTGAATTTCCTTTTCTTGACGACTGATTAACTATGAACAATTTGTTAACTACAACTAATTGAAAATGCTAGTTCTGTAAATTAATTATAGGTGTTTGATTCATCTTGTGACAGAATTTGTGAAAGAAGATCATAATATATTTAGTTGTCAATCGATCTGTGGCTTATGTACGATTCTTTTTAGATATTCTGTAGTAGTACACTTCATTTATAACTGCAAAAATTTAATTAAGGACACCGAACGTGGTTGGGTTTCTACGAGTTTTATGAATTAAATCTTGTGTCACTGTTCCTCCTCCGTTCCTTTGGCCTGATTTCTAGGGTTTTCCTTCTTCTTTCGATTATTTGAACATTATACTTGTTTACTTGAAGAAATCCAAAGGTCAATAGGCTTAAATAGCCGCTGCTATACCGTTTGACCTTTGGATTTCTTCAAGTAAACGAGTTTAACGTTCAAGTAATCGAAAGAAGAACGAAAACCCTAGAAATCAGGCCAAAGGAACGGAGGAACAGTGACACAAGATTTAATTCATAAAACTCGTAGAAACCCCAACCACGTTCGGTGTCCCAGTGCCCTTGATTTGATAAAAACCTTTAGGCTCTCAATGCCCATTCGGGACCTCCAGATGGCCTTGGGCGTCTTGACGGCTCCCCGATTTTCCGCTTCAAAAGCATGGTGAGACTGCGCTCTGACAGCCTCCTTTTTGCCTTTCGGTCCATGCTTTCCATGAACTGGTTAGCTAGGGGGCTTCTCCATGGCAGAGGGTGTTTTATTAAAACTTTACTCTGCTTAGTAGGGCCCCCTTCGTTATCAGAGCCACTGTCC
The DNA here is from genome assembly GCF_029948245.1 of Actinia tenebrosa. NCBI lineage: Eukaryota > Metazoa > Cnidaria > Anthozoa > Actiniaria > Actiniidae > Actinia > Actinia tenebrosa. The sequence goes on along the minus strand of NW_028292582.1, from coordinate 8,229,960 downwards.
GCTGTATCGTCATCAGCCTGGTCATCCGCCTCTGACATCGACTCCTCTGATGACATATACTGCAGTTTCATAATTGCCTTGACTTTCTCTTTGTCCCCTGGTGATAGCGAGGTTGACAAGTCCGCTGCCTTGGATCTGGATTTTAGGAGCTAAAAGAAAAAAGAAAAAAAAAACACCGTCAGTCAAAGTTTCTTATTAAACAAGTCATAATCGTTGCAAATTCAGTTTACTCACATTTTGTTTTCTTTGTGTTTTTCCGCTGCACCTTTTGATGCCTTCCAAGGGCCCCTGAACGCTCTCTTTTGTTTCTCTTTCTTCTCGTCAGAAAGTGACTTTTAAGGGCAGCTGAAATTATATCAAGTACCCATATATTAAAACTTGAGACAAAATTTGTTAGAAATTTTGGCATTTGGCCGACAATTACTCCTTTAGCATCCATTGTTTTTGCTTTGTTTTGTTTTGCTTCGTTTTTTTTTGGTTTTTTTTTTTTGTTTTTGTTTTTTTTTTTTTTCCCATGTTATTTTATTTCAAACTGCTTCCCCTCCCTTCGGCATTTGAATATTTCTAAAAGGATTTCGTTACCCCCCCCCCTCCCCCCTCCCCCCCCCCCCCCGACCACCACCACCACCCTTTGTCCTCACCCCTCCCCCCGGGTTAACTTTGATAGGTGCATAAGGCCTTTCGCACTTCGTAATATAAAATACATAAATACCTTCTAACTCGACGGCAGAGACCATCCTTATGAACATTCAGAACTCTATCCCTTATTGCGTTATTAATCTGTTCGTTGACGTCATCCTCTGAAACTAATTAGGAAATGCCATATTTGAGTGGGTAAGTGGAAACTTAATATGGAAAGTAACTATGGATGATTCAGACAAGATCTTTTTTATTAATTTTCATACTTACGCTTTAGTAAAATCCCATATAAGAGGGTTTTCTTCCCGTCCCGTATTTCTTTGCTACCCAAGCGTACTTCAGACTGTAATAACATATATAAATTCATTAAAATCATAAGATGTACCTTAAGTTATTCTTAGACATAGTAATAATGTTTTCCTTATTTTTATGGCTTGTGATTGTATAATATTGGGAAAAAAAATCGAAATCAAATCATATTCCTTTACAAAAAAGGAAATTATCATTATCATTCAGTGTCTTGTTATTGGAAATCAATATAAAGTTGGGGGGGGGGAGCATTAACCACTACCCGCATGCGGGTTTCCCGCAATTTTTAGCATTGCATTAAATTTATTACCGCTGCATAATTAATAACCATACTCTTTCGCGCAAATTCCAAGTAAATTATCAATAAATAGCTGCTTTTTAAATTTGGCCACTTAACTTTACTGCCAACAGCCTTTGAGACATTATCTTTGTTCTTGCTGTTTACCTTGTTTTCTGATGGCTTTCTTTTAAGGCCGCTAGTATGGTGTTTTTGTTCTTGCAGTTCTTTTAAAACTGTTTCACAAATCGTTTCGAATTTGAAAGAATTTCTTCTTTTTTTCGCTGTCGGTGCAACGTTCTCATATCGGTTGTTGCTTGCAATAGGCGATTTCTGTGCTTATCTAGCAACAATCCTTCGTCCACCAGGACAGGAGGGAATAGTATATTAAGAGCCTTTGAGAAGGACGCCTTTTCAGTATGTCTACTCGTACTGCTTGTACTGGTGTGCAGTACGTAACAGAACTGGGAATTGGCATTGGCATGGGAGCGTCCTGGTAAGAGGTGTAGATTGTTCTTCCATTTTTTGTCGCGAACGAATGACGCAATTTTCATAAGCAAAGCTATATAAGTGCGGGAACTAGATGACCGCGAGTTTGTTACCTGTTTTGTGAACGCAAAGGCGAGATGAACTAATAAGACATCCATCTGACACCCAAATTACAACCCCTATCTATCACGCGTATCACGTTATGAACTTGTGAGTGACATATACGTTTCATATAATAATGAGTCTAGTCTGTCAAATATAAAAAAGAATCCTTCTATAAAAATGCGGATGTGTGAAGAAGTTGTATCCATGATTACCATGTTAAGTTAATATATCTATTAGCTTAAAGCGATTTGACCTCCATTTTATGTAAAGTTATGAATTTTTTCTAAGCCTTCCGAAATATCATTGACAATAGTACTTGATTAGGCTCTAGCTCTACAAACATCGTACCATTATCTCCGCCAACAGTGACATCTCTAAGGAAAAGCGCGGTAATTAAAGGGGGGGGGAAGGGGGGGGGGGAAGGAGGGGGGGGGGGGGGGGGGGGGTGGGGGGGGGGGCGGGGGTCAGGGGGGGGGGGGTGGGGGGGGGGTGGGACGATCCCGTCTTTGTCCAATGGCAATTGGTTTGATGGACTGGAACTTTTATTTTACCATGGCATATGCTGTTTCGGCCATTTCAAAATGCTTGGGATTTTAAGTGCTGTGCCCCCTATAGCACACCGTCTTTTATTTAGTATAGTTCTGGAAAACAAAATGTCTCTCGCGATGTCAAGCGTTATCATTGCTCATTGTAACGAAGTCTACAGTACAGAGTTATTTTGCCGTCCACAAACGGAGATTTTATGCTCCTGTAACAAATCAATGGCAATTACAGCGGAATGACCGAGTACTCAAATGATGTAAGGTTCACTCACGAGATGATTGACGGCCAGCCAAACGAACACTTTTCTAATGACTACGCGAGGATAAACGTTTTGACCAAACTGATCAAGACTCTCTCTGATGTGCCAGTCACAAACCAAACCATCAAGTGGACGAATAATTCTCTACCGCTACTTCACAATGTATATTGATGATTATGAGTGCCGTTTTATTTGATGAATTAGATTTAATATATCTTAAATCTTTAAATGTTAAAGTCAAAACCTGCATAGATAAAGACTGAATCGTTACAGCGGCGATTTGGCACATGATCTAGTCTCCCCTATTGGAATTTACTCACCGCAAGCATTCAGTTTATTGAAGCGGAGATTAGTTCGGGTACAAATGATCTTTTCTATTTCGTACTTAGCCTCGTTTTCACCGTTACTTTGTAAGAAGGGTGCATGTATTAAGTATCGCTTTGTGGCCCATTAAAACCTCAGTGTTCATCGTCAGAAAGTGGTTCATTCAAAAGTTTATAAAATCAGCGCTCAGAGATGACTCATTTTAACGCAAAGAATTTACTAGTTCAAATGGATATTGCTGTACATTTCGTCTGTCTCCAAATCAATTCATGACTGTGGTCATCCTGAGATAGCAATGGTATCCGGTAAAAACATTTTGTCAAGTTAGAGAGTACACTTATATAAGTAATTTTATTTATAATGTCCCCTTGGGTTTTTTATTTTCGATTATCTTTTCTTTCACGATTATAAATTGTTTGTTTTTGCTGACTTAGAAATTTATATTTTTTTCAATGGAATCCATTTATTTTCAAGCAAAATTTGGGTCAAAATTATACATTTAGGGGACCGGTCCTTATTAAGGTTGGGGGGGGGGAGGGGGGAGAGGAGGAGAATTGTCAGTGACGCAAAAATTTCAAAGCCCCCCTTTGAAGGCATCCAAGTTTTATCGAAAAACCCATGGATGGATAAAAATTAAAATTTGCCTTTTCCTTTTCACTAGCAAAAATTTCAGCCCCCTCCCCCCCCCCAATTTCTCCTCCCCTCCCCCCCCCCCCCCCCAACTTAAATAATGACCGGTCCCCTTAGCCCATGAGTTTTTTTTACTTGGCTTTTTTTTTTTTTTTTCTAGTATTAATAATGGTTTCGATTTATCTTATACTATGTTGCAGTTAATAAACAATGCCGATGAATAAAATACATGCGTTTTGCTTATGTTTAAAGTAGAACTGAATAAAGACTTTGAGGAAGAGATCAAGGTTTTGGGATGACAAGTCGACAGGAATCTGACCATGAAGAGATATAAGAGAATGAAAGAAGGTCGATTGGTTGAAACTTGGGATCTTGATATCGGAAGACCTAGAAAGAGATTTGAACAATCTAGTGCATGACTCAGCGTTGCCGTCGAAGCAAGTTCCCGGTGACCCTTATTAACTGGAATTGCCTTGGTTTGTGTGCTTTGTCTGAATACTTTCTGTCCCAGATCGAGGCATTGATATTCTCCTCGCCTTTTTAAAGCGATTTTTTCAGGTTTGTGTGAGCTTTTCGCAATCATATTTCCCCAACCGCAGTATTGGTTTTCCTTCCGAGCTCCTTCAAACTCTTTGAAAAATTATCTTCTTTTAAAGATAAGCAGTCAAATATGGTTGTTTGTCCGAAATGCACAAACCCTTACCGTGTTCAAGACTGCATTACACAGATACGGGGCGTGGTCATTGCTTAAACCCTGTTCTCACATTGGCTTTTCCGAATCACCGTCAATTGGTTTCGCCAAAGCACACCTAGTGGAGCGGAATTGCTTAAGGAAATTCGTTTGAAAAATGGGACGGACGAATTGTACCCACCATAAAGTTTCTTGTTATAAAAGCATCAGCAACTCTAACTCACTTTGAGCGACCCAGACTTTGTACAAAATGTAGATTTGAGAAATCGAATTAACCGGACGATATTTTAGTTGATATTTACGATGGCCAAGTGTGGAAGATTGGCAATATTTTTAACGCACAACCTTTATCCTTGCCCAACCTAATAATTATGCTGTTATGTTGATGCTGAATGTTGAGAACTGGTTTCGCCTTTTAAGCACGTGTCCTTATAGCGTTGGCCGTTATATTATGGTTCCCTCCTAAATCTTCCGAGAAAGAAAGGTACAAGAGAAACGTAATAATAGTTGGGTTAATACCTGGTCCACACGAGCCCCAAATTGAATTCAATACGTAACAACTTACACCCACTTGTAGCCGAATTGAACTTATGGTGGCACGAAGGCAATCCAAGTTCGTCCTCATGGGAGTAGAACAGCAAAGTTTTCGAGCCTGCCCTCCTTGTATTTGGAGATAGGGGGTAGAAGAGAAACGCAAATGGTCGGACCAGGATTACGTTGTGGAATGCATCATGTAAGGTGGTGGATGTGGGAAAGACGCACGGTGGAGAGGTAGTGGTGTAGGAGAGTGATGTTGGTGGTTGGTGTGACATGAGTTAGGGATGATTTAGCGGGGGGGTCGGGAGAAGGGGGGGTGGTTGTTTAAGGGAGTTAGTGGGAAAGGGGGTAGAAGGTGGGGAGGATGGGAGATGGGGAGAGTGTACCCGCTAAGAGGGTAAAGGGGGGGGAGGGTGGGCTTGGAGGGTTGGAAGTAGGTATAAGGTGGGGTGTTGGGGAGGCGTCGGGATGGGGTAGGAGGGGGAGGGGGGAGGGGGAGGGGGTGGGTGGTGGTTGTGTAGGGTTTAGAGGGCGTGCTGCGTGGGGGAAGGTGAGTGAACTATAGTGCGGTTTTTTTTCATTCCTTTCCTAAGAAGTTTGTGGTTTTCTTAGATGTACTCTGCTCACGAGGGTCTCAAATGCACAAGATTTTGTCCCGGAGATTTTAGTAGCATGGATTTTTCAGGTTCGAAGATGACGGATACACCCCAAGGACAAATGAAGATCATCGAGAGAGCTCAGAAAATACTTCAATGCAACAACGCCGATGAACCGAAAACCAAATGAACTTCCACTGGAAACAAGATATCTGACTCTTAACAGTTTTGCCTTCCTTATCGATTGTACTCGTTACTGAAAAATGTATGGCAAACGCTGAACGCCAATTATTTCTAAAGAAAATTTGAAAATAAATCCAGGAAAAGGTAGCGGACGTCAAAGTCACCACCATTTTATTGGGCGTCCTCCCGAAAAGATATCAACATCGTTTGGAGGTTTACTGCTGATCAGTGGAACATGGACTCTCTTGTATTCTGTATTCTGCCTTTGGAATTCAGTTCCAACATATGATTGGAGCTGTGGAGGTTATTTCGTATTGTCCTGCTTTTCACCTTTGCTCTCCACTTATTACAACTGAAGAGCTACAAGAAGGAACATTATTTACCTAGTGGAATTTTGTAAATCGTTTGAAAACAGATATGTACAGGAACGTGTTACACGCCAACTGCATCTACACCTGCATCTCAAACAAGGTATTTGGATTACGGGCCTGTATATTCATTTTGGTTTTTCAGCTTCGAACGTTTTCAATGGGATTTTAGGCGCGGTTTCGAAACTCAATAGATCCTGTTGAAATACAATACATGAAGAAATTTTCCACAAGCATGAACTAAGAAGATCCCCTTTACCAAAAATTTCGAGAAACTTTCCAACCAGTATTTCAACTTCTTCAGAGGCACAACATTAGGAACACTTGGCGAGAAAGCATTCCCATCATACCAATCACCCTTAATCTTGTCAGTTGGTCAAGTACTATCGTTTGCTTAGAGGGTAGTGCAATATGAATGCATACTCATGTTTTTCACCTCAGATCCATTGATGTTCTTGATGATGAACTATACAGAATATCTCTTAGAAAAGCTTATGAAACCATTTTACTCAACACTCGTCATTGAATGTGTTACCGATACGTTTGATAGAATCAGTACCATTGGTTATTCGGGGACAACGCTAGGGTCCTCTGAGCTCGACTGGAACGTTCTTCCTTCCTTCATTCTTGGCAAGTTGGTGTGGCCAATATAGGTGGCAGTATTGAGACCGATTCATTTGACTTGCGCTGCGGTGTTTTGCGATTTCTTTCTTAACAAACATTATAATTGGATGGCAAGCAGAATCATTGTGTATGGGCAAAGGTTCGATGGTACGAAGCGACACATCCATAAAGACACAGGATTGGCAACCAATGAAAGTTGTTGCAGAACTTGTTTGAAATGGAAAAGTGCCCTCTACATTCATTCCCATACAAGGATACACAGCCAGTTTGTTGCCTGCTTACGATGTTATTGACAAAGAAGAGTATTAATTGGTTTGGCCGTTCCTTTAACAACGTAAATTGTACGGATGATGGAGATGACCGTAAAGATCATCCATGAAAAATATTCAAGCACCAAAAATAAACTGTTTGAACTGTGCCTCAGTAACGAGATAGTCAAATTGAAAATTGAATGAATGTTTGATGAGTTTAAAATTAGATGAATTAAAATAATTATGAATGAATTGCATATATGCCAATAAAAAAGATGAATTCTATGTTTAGCTAAAC